>NC_062286.1:91632349-91976962 GCF_902655055.1 Lutra lutra | reverse complement strand
ACTGTATATAGAAAACCTGATAGGGCATCTGGGTGGCTCAATCAGTTAAGAAAACCTTAAAAACTCCACCAAAAAACTGCTGGAACTGATAAATGAATTTAGGAAAGTCACAGGATACAAAATGTTCAGAAATCTGTAGCATTCTTCTACACTAATAATGAAGCAGCAGAAACAGATATTAATAATCCCCTTTACTATAACACCAAAACTAATTAAATATCTAGGAATAAACCTAATCAAAGAAGTGAAAGACTTGTATCTGAAAACTATAAAACACTGATGAAACAAACTGAAGACAACACACACACACACACACATAAAATGGAAAGATATTCTATGCTAATGGATTGGAAGAACAAATATTGTTAAAATGTCTATACCACCCAAAGCAATCTATACATTTAATGCCATCCTTATCAAAATATGAACAGTATTTTTCACAAGAAAATACCAACCCTAAAATTTGTATGGAATCACAAAAGACCCCGAATAACCAAAGCAATCTTGCAAAGGACAAAATTGGAGGTATCATAATGCCTGTCTTCTGTATTAGAAAGTTGTGGTAATCAGTTTGGTACTGCCACAAAAATAGACACATAGATCAACAGAACAGAAAACCCAGAAATAATTATATGACCACAATTATATGGTCAATTAATCTTTAAGAAAGTAGGAAGGAATATCCAATGGGCAGAAAACAGTCTCTTCAACAAATGGCATTGGGAAAACTGGACATCTACATGCAAAAGAATGAAACTGGACCACTTTCTTTCACCATACATAAAACTAAACTCAAAATGGATTAAAGATCTAAATGTAAGATCTGACACAAAAATTCTAGATGACAGCACAAGCAATAATTTCTCTGACATCAGCTGTAGCAACATATTTCTAGCTAGCTCTCTTGAGGCAAGGGGGAAAAAAACCAAAATAAACTAGTAAGATACATCAAAACAAAAAGTTTCTGCACAGCAAAGGAAATAATCATCAAAACTAAAAGGGAAACTACTAATGGGAGAAGATATCCAATATAGGGTTAGCATCCAAAATACATAAAGAACTAATACAAATCAACACCCCAAAAAACAAATAATCCAATTTAAAATGGGCAGAAGACATGAACAGACTTTTCTCCATACAACTGTTTAATCACTGCATTGTACACTTGAAAGCTAATATAACACTATGTGTTAACTATACTGGAAATAAAATTTAAAAACTTAATGAAAAAATTGCCGGGGTGCCTGAGTGGCTCAGTCGTTAAGCATCTGCCTTTGGCTCAGGTCGTGATCCCAAGGTACTGGGATTGAGCCTCACATCGGGCTCCCTGCTCAGTGGGAAGGTTGCTTCTCCCTCTTCTATTCACCCTGCTTGTGTTCCCTCTCTCACTGTGTCTCTCTCTCTCTGTCAAATAAATAAATAAAACTTAAAAAAAAAAAAAGGGAGGGGGAGTTTCCAGATCTGTATTAGATACATTAAAGCTACCCTTCTTCACCTTGGGAGGATGAGAATCCAAGAGGCAGTAGTAGCTTAACTCCTAAACATCCTGTGTCTAGTCATTACAGAGAGAATTTCTGGCTGCTGGTGACAGTTATAAAATAACCCAGCCTCAAGAAAGTTGTAGCATCTTACCTGATGTATAGCATCTTTCCCTGTGCAAAGCAGTGATCAGATCACAAGAAAGGATGAAATTTTGGATTCCATGGCATCACTGAACAGACTGCAGGTATAGTTTTACTTTGTTTTGTTTTGTTTTTACCTGATTGCTATTAAGTGTTGTTTAATTGATACCTGTATAATGTATAGTCCAAGACTCCCTTTTATTATAATCAAAAGATTATTAGCAAAAGAAACCTAAAATTTATAAAGGATCAACTTGTCCTAAGTCAGTAGGAAGCTCATGACTCTAAGAATCAGGCCTCCATATATCTGTGCCAAAATGGGCACAGGAATTTTTGCTGAGCCAAGGCCTGGGGCCTAGCATCCCCGAGTGTTCCATCAGCTATTAACCTCTCCCTCCAAAAGCCTGTACTTCCCCAGAATCTTCAACAAACTGTGCTGAAGATCTCTTCTCTAGGAGCCTATAGCTCCTTTCCTAGTCTTCAGGGATCTCCCTCATGAAGTTTAATGCCCATTACCAAGATACTCATTGTCTGTTCTCCCTAACAGATGGAAAAGGGAGTAGCTATCGAAAGATTATGAATAACAGCAGCAAAATATCTCTTGGATATGAGAGTGAAAGAAACAGATTGTCAGGTAAAGAAAAACAAAGAAAGCTCATCACTACTAGACCTGTTCTAAAAGAAATGCTAAAGGAAATTCTTCTGATGGAAGGGAAATAATACCAGGAGAGTAGAAATTTTAGAAACAAAAGAGGAGCAATAGAAATGTCAAATAGCTATGTAAGTATAAGAGACTTTTTCTTCTCTTGAGTTCTTTAAAACAAGTATGACACGTAACACTGAACAATCTTCAGTGTGATAAAGATATAACACATAAGTAAAGGAACCTATGTGACGGTATGGTTTCTATGTTCTACTTGAAGTGGCATTATCTACTTGTCCACCCTTCCTTCCTTCCTTTTTTTTTTTTTTTTTTTTTTTTAAGAGAAAGAGAGAGCAGGAAAGGAGCAGAGGGAGCGGCAGGGAAAGAATCTTAAGCAGACTCCACACTCAGTGCGGAGCCTAATACAAGGCTCAATCTCACAACTCTGATATCATGACTTGAGCCAAAATCAAGAGTTGGACATAACCGACTGAGCCACATAGGCACCCTGCATCTTCTTTCTTTTCTTTCTTTTTTTTTTAAAGATGTTATTTATTTTAGGGAGAGAGAAAGATATGTGTATACATGAGGTGGGGAAGGCACAGAGAACAAGGGAGAGACTGGGAGAGGGAGAGGAAAAGAATCCCAAGCAGATTTCACATACTCTATGCACAGAGCCCGACTCAGGGCTCAATTACATGACCCTAGATAATGACCTGAGCTGGAACCAAGAATCAGATGCTCAACTGACTGACCCACCTAGTCACCCTGCATCTTATTTCTAAGTAGACAGAAAAGTTGAATATGAATACTGTAATTCCCTAGAACTACTAAAACAACTATACAGAGATACACAGTCAAAAACCTCAATAGACTGGTTAAAATGGAATACTAAAGAACATTCAAGCAATCCAGGAAAGGGAGAAAAATAAAAACATAAGTGTCAGTTATATGTTAATTATACCTCAGTAAACAGAGACACACACACACAGGACAGAGAGAATATAAATAACAAAATGATTGAAATAATCCAAACATATCAATAGTTACATTAAATGTAAGTACTCTAAACACACTGATAAAAAGAGAGGATCTATCAGACTGAAATTTTTCTAAGAAGACCTAAATATGCTCTCTATAAGAAATCCACTTCTCATCTCTTAGTAAATACATGAATTCCTGTTGTCATCTGAAATAAATTATGACTGAAATGTTAAAAAAAAATCCACTTCTAATATAAGTAGAAGGATGCTATTTTTTTTCCATGTGGAGTGACTATATTAATATCAGAAGAAATAGATTTTGGAGTAAGGAAAATGACCAGAAATAAAGAGGAACATTCAATAATGATTTCAAAATGCATTTTTTTCATCTGGAGTAACTATATTAATATCGGAAGTAAACTTTGGAGTAAGGAAAATTACCAGAGATAGAGAAGAATATTAAATAATGATTTCCAAATGTCCGTTCACCAAGAAGACCTAACAATCCTAAATGTAAATACAGTAGTTCTCCCTTATTCACCGTTTCACTTTCCAGGTCGTCAGTCAAGGTTTGAAAACAGATGATCCTTCTGACCTGTGGTAAGAAGGTCAACAGCACACTAACACTATATCAAAATGCCTATTTCATTCACTTCACTTCATCTCCTCATGTAGGCATTTTTTCTTCTCACATCATCACAAGAAGCATAAGTACAGTTGAGTAAAACATTTTGAGAAAAAGAGACAATATTCACATAACTTTGATGACAATATATTTGTTATAAATGCTCTATTTTGTTATTAATGTTATTGGTCTCTTATTGTGCCTAGTTTGTAAGTTAAGCTTTAACGTAGGTATACATGTATGCAAAGGAAAAAACATAGTACATATAGGGTTCAGTTCAATCCAGTTTCAGGCATTCACTGAGGGTCTTGGAACATATCCCCTGCAGATAACAGGGGGCTACTATATAATTAAAAGTGGGCCAAAAAACCCACAAAGCTAAAACTGATGAAACTAATACCAGTTCCAACACATAAATAGTACTAGTCCTCCACACAAGAGAAAAGACTGAACAAAATGAAAATCAACAGGCTGTTCTAGATCCATCAGAATGAGGTTACAGGGAAAACTGCTACCCCAAAACCAGAGACTCAGACCCAGGAATACAGAGAACCACAGCTTTGCTGGAACAGAACCCTCCAGAGCCCTTGACTGGCTGAGTGCATAAACAGTAACTGACAACTGCTGGAAGCTAACTGTGGAAAGTGGAGTTTAAAACTCACAGGCCCAGTCTTGAGGAAAGGGGAAGGAACATGCTTTCACGAGATTTTACTCCAGGAGTCCCACCAGCTTCTCGTGATGTAGACTGCAAGGAAAAATTCCCTCACGCTTTGGGCAGAGGTGAGATTAAAACTAATCATTATGAAATGCACCTTGAGAAAAGTTAACCATCTTGAAAACTCGCCCATACCAAAGGCCCTCTTGCAAGGAAAAGTACTTTATCAAAACTTTATCTCACCTGGGGGGAGACTGACAAGTGGGGCCTCCCCTAGCCCTCCTGTCTCACAATAGAGAGGAAAAACAAAACAAAACCAAAAAAGTAAAGGCTGAGAAGGTCTTACCAAAGGCACACTCCAGGGCCTCAGTCCCACAAAAACTTGAGCCCTGACTCACAGGACTGCAGAATGCCTTCCATGCCCAACAGCTCACAACATCCACAGGGCTCCAGTGTAACAGCAGCTGATTACAAATGAGAGACATAAGATGAAGACTCAATTTCTGATGGAATTTCTGGGGAAACCTAAAGATAGTAGAGAGACAAAAAAAAGGACACTTGAAGAATCTCAACCCTCTGACATCTACAACTACAGCAAACATCAAACATAGCCTAAGTCCTACCCAGATAACAAAACCTCACACTAAAGGTCTATTTACTTCAGTTCTTATTACCTCATGTGTCAAGTGCCACTGTCAACAAAAAAATTACAAGACGTGGGGCCACTGGCTGGAGCAGTTGGTTAAGCATCTGACTTGGTTTGGGCTCAGGTTGTGACCTCAGGGTCTCGAGATTGAGCTCCATGTCCCGCTCCATGCTTGGTGTGGAATCTGCTAAAGTCTCTCCCTCTCCTTCTGACCCTCCCCTCACTTTCTCTCTCTCAAATAAATAAATCTTAAAATATATATATATATATAGGGTGTGCTAATGTCTGAAGAGACAAAGCAAACATGAACTCAACTCAAATATGGAAAAGATTTCACAATGATCAGATTGAGCATTTAAAATAACTATGACCAGGGGCGCCTGGGTGGCTCAGTCGGTTAGGCCTCTGCCTTTGGCTCAGGTCATAATCTCAGGGTCCTGGAATCGAGCCCCACACCAGGCTCTCTGCTCAGCAGGGAGCCTGCTTCCCCCTCTCTCTCTGCCTGCCTCTTATGCCTACTTGTGATCTCTCTCTTTCAAATAAATAAATTAAATCTTTAAAAAAATAAATTAAATAACTATTACTAATATGCTAGGAGCTCTGGGCAACTGGGTGGCTCAGTTGGTTAAGTGACTGCCTTCAGCTCAGGTCATGATCCTGGAGTCCCAGGATCGAGTCGCACATCAGGCTCCCTGCTCAGCAGGGAGTCTGCTTCTCCCTCTAACCAACCTCCCCATGTTCGCTCTCTCTTTCTCTCTCTCTCTCAAATAAATAAAATCTTTTTTAAAAATATGCTAGTAGCTAACAGAGAAGAGCGAACAACCCACAAAGACAAAGTTAATATAAGCAGAGAGATGAAAACGCAAAGAATCAAAAGAAGATCCCCAAAATCAAAATACTATAAAAAAAATGAAGATTGCCTTTGACCCACTCATGCATAAATGGAGTAAGAGAGGAAGAAACACAGAAAAGAGAAGGAACATTTGAAGTATTAATAGGTGAGAATTTTCCAAAGTTCATGGTAGACACCAAACCACATAACCAGGAGGCTCAGAGAACATCAACCAGGATAAATACCCCCAAAACCCTCCACCTATACATATCAAACTACAGGAAACCAAAGACAAATCATGAAAAAAGCCAGGGGAGGAAATACCTTACCTACTGCTAAAAAGAAACCACACATCTAAAATGGCAGCATTTGGGCCAAGTTACCAAATGGGGTTTTAACCAACTGAGCCACCCAGGTGTCCCTACCAAATGGGGTTTTAATGCCTAACTTAATTATACTTTCAACCTGCCCCAGAAATGAAGTCTTAACAGGTTGGTATTTTCTGACTGGCACCAGCAAGGCAATCTGTCCCTTACCAGCCCCCAAAGGAAGATGAGGTAATTCACCTTACCCCTGCATTTCTCCTAAGGCAAGTTGACTTTGCCTGAAACAATCCTTTCTTTTCTTTTGCTAGTAACTTTCTTGCCTCACCCTTCTTCTATTAAAAACCTTCTATTTTGTACAGCTCCTATGAGCTCCCCTCTACTTGCTAGATGGGATGCTGCCTCAATTCATGAGTTGCTTAATAGAGCCAATTCTATCTTCTAGTACACTTAACTGGATTTTTGTTCCTTAACACTATAGAGAAGAAAAGTAAAGAATTACATCCAACTTCTCTGAAACCAAGCAAGCAAGAATAAATGAAGGTAAATAAAATCTTTCTTCTTATTCTTAACTAATTTAATAGATAACTGTTCAAACTCAAAACAGCACCAACGTGCTAGGTAATTATAGCTTATGGATAAGTGAAATAAATGACACCAATATTATAAGGAATGAGACAGAGGAATTGGGAATATTCTGTCCTGAGATACTTTCACTATCTGTAAAATGGTATGGTTTTATCTAAAAGTAGACACAGATTACAAATGAATCTTGGACAACATACCTTTGAACAGCATAGGTCCACTTATACACAGATTTTTTTTCAATAAATACAGTACTGTAAATGTGTACTCTCATCCTTATGATTTTCTTAATAACATTTTCTTTTCTCTAGCTTATTTTGTTGTAGGAATACAGTATATAACATATATTACATAAAAAATATTTTAGTCGGGGCGCCTAGATGGCTCAGTGGGTTAAAGCCTCTGCCTTCGGCTCAGGTCATGATCCCAGGGTTCTGGGATCGAGCCCCACATCGGGCTCTCTGCTCCATGGAGAGCCTGCTTCCTCCTCTCTCTCTGCCTGCCTCTCTGCCTACTTGTGATCTCTCTCTGTCAAATAAATAAATAAAATGTTTAAAAAAAATTTTAGTCAACTGTTTGTTATAGGTAAGCTGTCCAATCAATAGAAGACTATTAAGTTTTGGGGAAGTCCAAAGTTACATGTAGTTTTGACTGCTGTGGGGCAGGCCCTTAATCCCCAGCATTGTTCAAGGGTCAACTGTAGTTGTAACTGTATATTGCAAACTCTAGAGCAACCATTAAATTTTTTTTTCAAAAGAGTTGATATGCTATGAGAAGAGAGAAAACAGAATCACATAAAATGCTTGATTAAAATCAGAGAAGGCAGAAAAAAAGGCAGAAAAAATTAAAGGAAACAAAGAAGGGGTGCCAGACTCATTCAGTTGGTAAGAGCATGCGACTCTTGATCTCAGGGTTGTAGGTTTGAGTCCCACACTGGGTGTAGAGATTAGTTGAAAATAAAATCTTTATAAAAAAAAAAAAAAAAGAGCAATGCCTGGGTGGCTTAGTCAGTTGAGCATCTGACTCCTGATTTCAGCTCAGGTCATGATCTCAGGGTCTTGGGATCCAGCCCCACATTGGGCTCTGAGCTCAGCATGGAGTCTTCTTGCCCTTTTCCCTCTGTTCCTCTCTACTCTCTCTCTCTCTCTCTCTTCCTCAAATAAATAAATAAAATCTTAAAAGAAAAAAAGAAAACAAAGAATAAATGCAATGAACAGTTACAAATATGTTACTTATTGATCAACTATATCAATGATCACTTTTAATATGAATGGTCTAATAAATACACTAATCAAAAGACAGAGGCTCTCAGTGTGGACAGAAAAGACCCAACTCTGTGTGTGTGTGTGTGTGTGTGTGTGTGTGTGTGTGTGTTTATATATTTAAGTATGCTCCACACCCAATGTGGGGCTTGAATTCATGAACCTGAGATCAAGAGTCACAGGCTCTACCAACTGAGCCAGCCAGGGACCCCAACACCCAACTATATTTTGTCTACAAGAGACCTGCTTTAAATATAAAGGCACACATAGGTTAAAAGAGAGAAAGGAAACTATCCCATGCTAATGTTAATCAAAAGAAAGCTGCAGAGAAAGGGGAACCCTCTTACACTGTGGGTTGGAATGCAACTGGTGCAGCCACTCTGGAAAACAGTACAGAAGTTCCTCAAAAAGTTAAAAACAGAGCTACCCTCTGACCCAATAATTTCACTACTGGGTATTTATCCAAAGGATACAAACATAACGATTTGAAGGGACACCTGCACCCCAGAGTTTATAAGAGCAATGTCAAAAATAGCCAAACTAAGGAAAGAGCCCAGATGTCCATCGACAGATGAATACATTTTAAAAATGTGGTGTATATATACAATGGAATACTACTCAGCCATCAAAAAATGAAATATTGCCATTTGCAATGATGTAGATGGAACTGGAGTGTATTATGCTAAGCAAATTAAGTCAGTGAAAGAAAAATAAATACCAGATGATTTTACTCATATGTGGAATTTAAAAAACAAAACAGATGAACAAAGAGGAAGGCAAGGAAAAATAAAATAAGATAAAATCAGTGAGGGAGGCAAACCATCAGAGACTCTTAACTACAGAAAACAAACTGAGGGTTGCTGGAGGGAAGATGGGTGGGGTGGGGTAACTGGGTGATTGATGGGTGTTAAGGAGGGCACATGATGCAATAAGCACAGGTGTTATATGTAACTGATGAATCACTAAATTTTACCGCTGAAACTAATAATATAGCATATGTTAACTAAATTGAATTTAAATAAAATTTTTTAAAAAGCTGGAGTAGCTATATTGATTTTAGAACAGGGAAAATTATCAGGGACATTATGCCATGATAAAGGGGACAGTTCTCCAAGGTAACATAACAATCCTTGAGTGTATGAACCTAACCACAGAGTATCAAAACACAAGAGGCAAAATCTGATAAAACTGCCAGGAGAAAAAGACACATCCACTCTTACAGGTGGACACGTCAACACCCTTCTATCAGTAACCAACACCTCCAGCAGGCAGAAAATCATTACAGCTAGAGTTGAACAGAACAGCGTCCTGACACAACACCATCAAAGAAGACATCAGCACAATACACCTTCTTCTAAGCTGGAAGTCAGTAACAGAAAGATAAGAGTAAAATCTCTAAACATTTGGAAATCAAACAGCGTACTTCTTAATAATCCACTGGTCAAAGAGAGGACATCTCATGGGAAGTTTTTAAATATACTAAACTGAATGGAAATGGAAGTGCAGCCTATAAAAAACCTGTGCAATGTAGCTAAAGTAGCTCTCAGAGGAAAACCTATAACACTACATACTTGTATTAGAAAAGTTCACGCTAAAAATCAGAAAAAAAATTCAACTATCCATTAGTGATAAAAACTCTCAGCAAACTATGAATAGAAGTAAACTTCCTCAAGCTTCCACTTCAAAAACTAGAAAAAAGAGCAAAATGAACTTAAACAAGCAGAAGAATGAAAATAAGAGAAGAAATCAATGAAATTGAGGCACAAAATAGAGAAAAAATCAGTGAAACTCAAAGCTGATGTTCGTTAGAGCTGATTGATAAACCTCCAACAAGACTAACAGAAGAAACAAAATAAAGAAGACACAAACTGCCATTAGGAACAAAAGACAGTATCTTTACAGGTTCTATAGATATTGAAAAGACAAAAAAGTAAGACTATGAACAAGTAAGTTCAGCAACCTAGATGAAATGAGCCAATTCCTTAAAAATCACAAAGTATAAAAAATTTTCCAATACCAAATTGATAATCTAAATAATAACCCTATAACTATTAAAAGAAATTGAATTTATAACTTAAAATCTTCCAAAAATATATGGGGGTGATCAGGCTACATTATCTGTCATCCCATTGATTGCCAGGATTGAATGAGCTGGTCTGACTGGCTGGGTGGCAGTCCCCTTCCTCCCTTACCACTACATGTGTGTCCCTTCCCAAGCTGCACATGGGATCAAAGAGGACCACCTCCCCCAATTTAGGAGGACCATTCTTTGGTCAAGGATATATAACTGGCTGTGCTCCTCTACTAGAACCTCCAAAAAAGCTCTCAAAGTCCATTTGTAGGAAAATGTAGGTTAGTCAATCTTCCAAGACTCCAGCCACATCCAAATGAGGTGCTGCATGTGGCAGTCTGCCTTTCTTAAGAATAATAAATACTTCCAAAAAACCCAAAGCAGCAGACCCAGCTGGTTTTACTAGCAAATTCTATCAAATACTTAAAAGTAACACCAATTCTATATAATATCATCTAGAAAATAAAGAGGAGATAATTCTTCAACTCATTTTATGAGGCCAGCATTACCCAGATAACAAAACCAGAAAATCACAATACAAAGGGAGGGGCGCCTGGGTGGCCCAGTCGGCTAAGCAACTGCCTTCGGCTCAGGTCATGATCCTAGGGTCCTGGGATCAAGCCCTGCATCAGGCTCCCTGCTTGGTGGGAAGCCTGCTTCTCTCTCTCCCTCTGCTGCTCCCCCTGTTTGTGCTCTCTCTCAACCAAAAAATAAAATCTTAAAAAAAAAAAAAATACAAAGGGAAAGCACTAAGATCAATATCCTTCATGAATACAAATGTAAAATTCCTCAACAAATTAGCAAATCAAACATAGGCATATATAAGATGAGATACAGATGAGATACAGAATCTATAAGATACACTATGAGGTAGGTTTACCACAGAAATGCAAGACTTTTCAAAAATCAATGATTAATCATAACAACAGACTAAAGAAGAAAAACTACAAGATCACATCAATGGATGCAGAAAAAGCATTTCAAAAATTCAACAGCCCAAGGAGGTGGGTGGGGCATGAGTGTAATAGGGAAGGGGATTAAGAATATATTTATCCAATGGGCACTGAGTAACATATAGAATTGCTGATTATTGTACACCTGAAACTAATATTACCCTACATACTAACACTGTTAATGACATTGCAATTTAAAAAAAAAATAAACAAAAATAAACAAAAACAAAAACAAACGAAGATTGTACTTATCTCCACAAGCACCAATAAATGTATAGAACTGCTGAATTATACTGTAAACCTGAAACTATATTAATTACACTTGAATAGAAAGTTTACACCAGGGTGCCTGGGTGGCTCAGTCATTAAGCATCTGCCTTCAGCTCAGGCCATAATCCCAGTGTTCTGGGATCTAGCCCCACATCATTGCATCATCGCATCATTGCATGATCGGGCTTCCTGCTCTGCAGGGAGCCTACTTCTCCCTCTCCAGCTCCCCTCTGCTTGTGTTCCCTCTCTTGCAGTCTCTCTCTGTCAAATAAATAAAATCTTAAAAAAAAAAAGTTCACGCCAAATTTTTTGAAAAAAATTCAACATCCATTCATGATAAAACCTCTCAGCAAACTATGAATAGAACTTCCTTAAGCTGTTAAAGAGCATCTACACAAAGCCCACAACCAACATCATACTTAATAGTGAAACACTGAATGTTTTCTCAACAAGACTAGGAACAAGGGAAGGATATCCAGTCCCACCCCACCTGTTCAGCATCATACTGGAAGTCCTAGTCAGTGGGATGAAGGAGAATATAAAAGTCATACAAACTGGAAAGGAAGAAATAAAACTTCTTATATACAGATGACATGATGTCTATGTAAAAAAATCCCAAAAAGTCTACCCCCAAAATCTCCTCAAACTGATAAGTTTAGCAAAACCATAGAATACAAAGTCAGCATACAAAAATCAATCATATTTCTGTGGACTTGAAACTGAAATTTATGAAACAATATTATTTACAACATTTTTGCAAAAAAGGTGTATACTTAAATATAATTCTAACAAAATGTGCAGATTTGTATGCTGAAACACAAAACGCAAAACCATAAAAGAAATTAAAGAAAATCTAAATAAATGGAGAGACATACCATTTTTTTGAATTGGAAGATGCAATATAGTTTCCAATTCTACTCAAACTAACATAATTCCAACAGAAATCCCAGCAGAAGTGACATAGACAAGCAGATGATAATGCACATGGAAAGGAATAGCCAAAAGTATTCCAGTAAAAAGGGAATAAAACTGGAGAATCCATATTACCTATTTTTAAGACTTACATTAAGGCTAGTATGCAAGATCTATAAAGAACTTATCAAGCTCAAGACCCAAAAAACAAAGAATCGAGTCAAGAACTGGGCAGAGGACATAAACAGACAGTTCTCCAAAGAATACATACAAATGAAAACATGCTCCACATCACTTGGCATCAGGGAAATACAAATCAAAACCACAATATGATACCACCTCACACCAGTCAGAATGGCTCAAATTAACAAGTCAGGAAACAATAAGTTTCAGCAAAGATAAGGAGAAAGGGGAATCCTCTTACACTGTTGGTGTGAATGCAAACTGGTACAGTTACTCTGGAAAACACTATGGAGTTTCCTCAAGAAGTTAAAAATAGATCTACCCTATGACCCAGCAATTGTACTACTAGGTATTTGCCCCAAAGACACAAATGTAGTGATCCAAAGAGGCATCTGCACCCCAATGTTTATAGCAGCAATGTCCACAATAGCCAAAAAAAAATGGAAAGAGCCCAGATGGCCCTCGACAGATGAATGGATAAAGATGTGGGAGATATATATGATGGAATATTACTCGGCCATCAAAAAGGATGAAATCTTTTTTTTAAAAAGGATGAAATCTTGCCATTTACAACAACATGGATGGACCTGGAGGGTATTATGCAAAGCAAAATAAGTCAGAGAAAGACAATTATCATACAGTTTCACTCATATGTGGAATATAAGAAAAAGGGCAGAAGATTGTTGGGGAAAGGAGGAAAAACTGAATGGGAAGAAATCAGAGAAGGAAACAAACCATGAGAGACTCTTAACTATAGGAAACAAACTGAGGGTTGCTGGAGGAGAGTTGGTTGCAGGGATGGGGTAATTGGGTGACTGGCATTAAGGAGGGCATGTGATACGATGAGCACTAGGTGTTATACACAACTAATGAATAACTGAACTCTACATTTGAAACTAATGATGATATATGACTAAATGAATTTAGGTTAAAAAAAAGAAAAAAAGGGGCGCCTGGGTGGCTCAGTGGGTTAAGCCGCTGCCTTCGGCTCAGGTCATGATCTCGGAGTCCTGGGATCGAGCCCCGCATTGGGCTCTCTGCTCAGCGGGGAGCCTGCTTCCTCCTCTCTCTCTGCCTGCCTCTCTGCCTGCTTGTGATCTCTCTGTCAAATAAATAAATAAGGGGCGCCTGGGTGGCTCAGTGGGTTAAGCCGCTGCCTTCGGCTCAGGTCATGATCCCAGGTCCTGGGTTCAAGCCCCACATCGGGCTTTCTGCTCAGCGGGGAGCCTGCTTCCTCCTCTCTCTCTGCCTGCCTCTCTGCCTACTTGTGATTTCTCTCTGTCAAATAAATAAATAAAATCTTTAAAAAATAAATAAATAAATAAATAAATAAAATCTTTAAAAAAAAAAGAAAAAAAATAATAAAAAAAAAGAAAAAAAGAGTTATTTTAAAGCTCTATTATCAAGACAGTGTGGAATTGGGGAAGGGATAAACAAACACACACATATGTCAATGAAACAGATTCTAGAGACTTCACTAACAGACTCACAAATACAGCCATTTGATCTTTGACAAAACTGCCAAAAAATCTGATCGAGTAAGAATAGTTTTTTCAACAAATGGTGTTGGAACGATCCACATGCAAAAGGGAAAAAAAAAAACCCTTAATGTAAACCTCATACCTAGTACAAACTTAAATAAAATTTTTTTTTAATTTTTGGGGCACCTGAGTGGCTCAGTGGGTTAAGCCTCTGCCTTTGGCTCAGGTCATAATCTCAGGGTCCTGGGAACGAGCCCTGCATAGGGCTCTCTGCTCATCAGGGAGCCTGCTTCCCCCTCTCTGTCTGCCTCTCTGCCTACTTGTGATCTTTCTCTCTGTCAAATAAATAAATAAAATCCTTAAAAAATTTTTTTAACTAAAAAAATTTTTTTAAAGATTTATTTATTTGAGAGAGCATAAGTGCATGTGTGTAGGTGAGCACAAGTGGGGGGAAGGGGCAGAGAAACAGGGAGAAGCAGACTTCCTGATGAGCAGGAAGCCAGATGGGGCTTGATCCCAGGACTCCGAGATCATGACCTAAGCAGAAGGCAGATGCTTCATCACTGAGCCACTAAGGCATCCCTAACTTAAAATTTATCAACACTAAAAACATAAAATGTAAAAGTACAGCACTTTTAGAAGAAAACATAGGTGGAAATCTATGGCCTGGACTTTTTAACATAAGACAAAAAGTAAAATCTATACAAGGCACATTGATATACTGGATTTCAGCAAAATTAAAACTTTTTGTTTTATGAAAGGCGTTGGTCAGAGAATGAAAAGACAAGCCACAAACTGTGAAGAAATCTTTGCAAACCACTTATCCCTGAAAGGGTTTGCATAGAGAATATATAAAGAACTATTAAAACTGAACAGTTAGAGGAAAAAAACTGAACAGTTAGAAAACAACCGAATTAAAAAAAAAAAACAACACTTGCGAAACACTAGTACTGACATACTTCCAAAGAAAATATACAGATGGAAATAAGCACATGAAAAGATGTTCAACATCATTCACCACTAGGGAAATGTAAATTAAAACTGTAATGAGATACCTGCTACAGGTCTATTAGAATAGCTAACATTAAAATTTTTTAGAAGTTCCAATAGCAGGAATTGGCAAGGAGAACAAATTAAACTCTCATACATTGTTGCTGGAAATGCAAAATGGTAAAGCCACTCTGGAAAGAAAGCAGTTCCAAATTAAACAGAGACCTACTGTGAGACTCAGCGAACCCATACCTTGGTACCTACCCTAGAAAAAGCAAAAACATGTTCACACAAAACCTGTATGACAAATGTTTATAGCAGCTGTAGTCACAATGTCAAAAACTGGAAAAGAGCTTAACATCCTCCAAGTGGTAAGTGGATTAACATCCATCCTCACCTTGAATGCTACTCATCAATAAAAGGAACAAATTGCTAATAGAAGCAACAACACAAATACTGAGAAAAAGGCACCAGTTTGGAAAGGTTACATGCTCTAAGATTCCACTGATATGACATTCTAGAAAAAGCAGAAATACAGGGTGAGCAAAGGGGTGGGCAAGATTTAGGACTACCAAGCTGTAGCAAGGGTGTTTTTTTGGTGATGAACTGTTCTGTATTCTCACTGTTGGGACAGTTACAAATCTATATGTGTGTTTCAACTCTCAGAATCCCCCGCCACAAACCCACACACACACACACACACACACAAGTTAATTTAAGCATATGCAATTTTTTTAAGGGGCAGGAGATCATTTTCCAGAAACTTCTGCCTTCAGCCCTATACATAAAGCCCCCTGAAGGCAAGGGAACACCAAAGTCTAGCTGCTTTCTTGGAATCAAAAAAACAGAATAAAACATGTATTGAATTTGAGTTAATTACCCCGCTGCAGATTTATAAATGCTAAGCCATTTGTACCTAGTTTTATTGAACAAAATAATTTCAGTTTACCTCTGAGGGCCTGTGATCACTAACTTCCCAAAAGGTCTCAAGCTCACTCCCATCGGAGCAGCAACGGTGTGGAATGCTGGTCTTTGAAGCTGCAATCTCCCTCCCATCCCCCAGCAGCAGCCTCCGTCAAATGGAGGGAGGTGTGTCACCACCTCCTCCCGGGAGGCCACTGTGAAGGAGAGGGGAGATGTGGGTGAAGATAAATCTCCAGAGAGACAAGCAGGCACTGAGTTTTCTCTTGGAAGGAAAAGAAGAGCACTGGCACAAGGGCAAGCAGGGAAGCAGGCAGGGCCAACTCTTTTTTCCTGAATGCTGTTGTGCAACTCACATCCAAGAATGGGAGCTCCCCCAACACTCAGCATTTGAGAAATATTATTACTGGTCACAGAACCACCCAGAACTTTACCAGTTCGCTAGGTAGAGTATTTGGTTCTCTATCAGATGCTAGAAATTCCAGAAGAGAATTCATATGAATACCAACTTTTTTTTTTCTTTTCTAAAATGTTTGAGAAACTGAGCGAGTGGCTTATTCCTTGCATGTTACTGTGAAACCTCCTTGTTCACATATTGTTAGCAAATACAGACCAAGAGGTGAGCACAGGGAGCATGCTGCTGCTTGCTTCAGCATTCTCTGGGTAGAACGATGTCGTCAAGAGAATCAGGAAAAGAGGCTGATTACCTAAGGGCACAACCTTGCTTTTCATTATAAAAAAATAAGCAAACACTGAATAGGCACAGTCTTGCTTGTCAGTGAAGAAACCCAAATTAGAACAACTTAAGAGTTTTTCACACTAGGGCATAGGTAACCTGATTCCATCTCTCTGGCACCCTAGGGTAGAGAGCTGACCCTCCTGCACCCTCCCTCACAGAGAAGCCAGTGGGGAAGTTCTGATCAGCAATCCCACAGCACACTCACCCACCAGCAATGTGAGTGGGCAGTGGTAAGCAGCTGGCAGGACTACAAGAAAGAAGGAAGGTGCATACATTTTATATCCACAGAGAAAGAAAACAGGAAGACTGCAATTCTTCATAGAATGCTCATTGGAAGTCTCTAATTGCTCAGAACAAAATCAAAAGCCTAACAAAAGCAAACACCTCAACACCATTGTATTTGTCAACAGACAAACCTGTAAACTCCATCAAAACAACTACTTGTCCGTTAAAAAAACAACAACAACAACCTGAAATTATGGCAGAGATGACATCCCAATCAAAGCATGTGTCAGTCTGCTGACACCAGTGATGTCGGGGGTGAGGAAGAAGGGAAAAAAAAAAAACAACCACCTGAAAGTAGTAGAACAATGCAGAAATCTAGCACATGCTCCGGTTTCAACTCCACAAAATACACACTACAGGAAATGAGCACAGAACCTGGAGGATAACAAGGTCTTGGTTAATACATTCTTTTCCTTTAAGGACCTAATTTATTATTTTTTGAAGTATTTGCATATTTTGCCATCATGACATTTCTTTTTGTGGGACCACTGTTGCTATTTATTTTTATTTCAGTCAAGTGACCTTTAAAGGTTGAGGGAGAAAAATAAAAAGGGCACTAGGAGATTTTCTTAACACTCTACTTCCAGCTGTGTAAGTCTTGCATAGTCAGAGCCACAGGAAAGAGGTCTCTAACCTCTGACCCCTCAGTAGGTTGCTTGGTTTTGCCAAATAATCTTTTGATAAAAGAAAACTCATATTTTTTTAACTCATCATTCAATGGGCACATTCCTAAGTACTGAAGAATTTATTAGCCCTGTGAGGGAGACACCACTGTTATCCCAATATTAAAGGTTAGGATATTGATGGAACCAGAAAAGACCCCAAGTAGCCAGAAGAATGTTGAAAAAGAAAACTAAGGCTGGCAGCATCACAATTTCCGGACTTCAAGCTCTGTTACAAATCTGTGATCATCAAGGCATATAGATCAATGGAACAGACTAGAGAGCCCAGAGGGTAACCCTCAACACTATGGTCAACTAATCTTTGACAAAGCTGGAAAGAATATCTAATGGAAAAAAGTCTCTTCAACAAAAGGTGTTAGGAAAATTGGACAGCCATGCAGAAGAGTGAAATTGGACCATTTCCTTACACCATGCACGAAAATAGACTCAAAATGGGTAAAAGGCGTTAATGTGAGGGGCGCCTGGGTGGCTCAGTGGGTTAAAGCCTCTGCCTTCGGCTCAGGTCATGGTCCCAGGGTCCTAGAATCGAGCCCCGCATCGGGCTCTCTGCTCAGCAGGGAGCCTGCTTCCCTTCCTCTCTCTACCTACTTGTGATCTCTGTCTGTCAAATAAATTAAAAAAAAAAAAAAGTGTTAATGTGAGACAGAAATCCATCAAAATCCTTAAGGAAAACACAGGCAGCAACCTCTTCCACCTCAGCCGCAGCAACTTCTTCCTAGACACATCACCAAAGGCAAGGGAATCAAGGGCAAAGATGAACCATTAAGACTTCATCAAGATAAAAAGCTTCTGCACAGCAAAGGAAACAGTCAACAAAACCAAAAGACAACGGGCAGAATGGGAGAAGATATTTGCAAATGACATATCAGATAAAGGGCTAGTATCCAAAATCTATAAAGAACTTATCAAACTCAACACCCAAAGAACAAATAATCCAATCAAGAAATGGGTAGAAGACATGAACAGACATTTTTGGAAATAAGGCATCCAAATGGCCAACGGACACAACAGATATGAAAAAGTGCTCCACATCACTTGGCATCAGGGAAATACAAATCAAAACCACACTGAGGTACCACCTCACACCATTTAGAAAGGCTGAAATGGACAAGTCAGGAAACAACAGATGCTGGTGAGGATGCAGAGAAAGGGGAACCCTCCTACACTGTTGGGAATGCAAGCTGATGCAGCCACTCTAGAAAACAGTATGGAGGTTCCTCAAAAAGTTGAAAATAGAGCTACCCTACAACCCAATAATTGTACTACTAGGTATTTACCCAAAAACAGTGATTTGAAGGGGCACCTGCACCCCAATGTTTATAGCAGCAATGTCCACAATAGCCAAACTATGGAAAGAGCCCAGATGTCCAACAACATATGAATGGATAAAGAAGATATATATGCAATGGAATATTATACAGCCCCCAACAAATAAAGAAATCTTGCCATTTGCAAGAGCTACCCTATGACCCAACAATTGCAATACTGGATAATTACGCCAAAGATACAAATGTATTGATCCGAAGAGGCATATGTACCCTAATGTTTATAGCAGCAATGTCCACAATAGCCAAACTATGGAAAGAGCCCAGATGTCCATCGACATGAATGGATAATTAAGATATATACATAATGGAATATGATGCAGCCCAAGAAAGAAATGAAATCTTGCCATTTGCAATGACATGGATAGAACTGGAGGATATTATGCTAAGCAAAATAAGTCAATCAGAGAAAGACAATTATCACATGATCTCATTGATATGTGGAATTTGGGAAACAAGACAGGATCACAGGGAAAGAGAGGAAAAAATGAAACAAGACAAACCAGAGAGGGAGACAAACCATAACAGACTCTTTTTTTTTTTATTTCTTTTCAGCATAACAGAATTCATTGTTTATGCACCACACCCAGTGCTCCATGCAATACATGCCCTCCATAATACCCACCACCTGGCTCCCCCAAGGCTCCCTGGCTCCCACCATCCCACCCCCCACCCCTTCAAAACCCTCAGATTGTTTTTCAGAGTCCATAGTCTCCCACGGTTCATCTCCCCTTCCAATTTCCCTCAATTCCCTTCTCCTCTCCATCTCCCTATGTCCTCCATGTTATTTAAAAACCATAACAGACTCTTAATCTCAGGAAACTGAGGGTTGCTGGAGCAGAAGGGGATGGGAGGGATAGAGTGGCTGGCTGGTGGACACTGGGGAGGGTATGTGTTTTCATGAGCACTGTGAACTGTGTAAAATTGATGAATCACAGACCTGTAACCCTGCAATAAATAATATATTATATGTTAATAATAAAAATAAATTCAAAAAACAGTGAGGATATCGAAGTATAGAGAGGTTAAGTATTTGCTCAAAGTCACAGAGCTAGTAAATGAACACATATTGAGATCTAACTCCACAGTCAGAACTACCAACTTTAACATCCCGCCTCATGACTACTAATAATATCCAAACATACAAAGTGGTTTTGAATAAGAAAGTTTTCCCATGCATAAGTCAGGACTCTGAAATCCATGATATATGGGGCAATGTCTCTTCTAGCTTTAAACCAAACCTAATGTTCTATAAGAATTTTGTATTAGTAAACCTAATTATAAGGAATGAACACTAACTTGATAGTCCCCCAAACCAGACAATCCATATCCCAATTCGTTTCTATTCATCTGCTATAAAACAGTGAGATATCTTCTCTTTACCAGAACCAGGATGTAATCTTTGTTTCGTGTTGGCTATAAACAATATAAGAGAATAAAATAATGCAACCAATAAGATTTATTTAGAAAACCATGATAGGGGGCACCTGGGTGGCTCAGTGGGTTAAAGCCTCTGCCTTCGGCTCAGGTCATGATCTCAGGGTCCTGGGATTAAGCCCCGCATCGGGCTCTCTGCTCAGTGGAGGGCCTGCTTCCTCCTCTCTCTCTCTCTCTCTCTGCCTGCCTCTCTGCCTACATGTGATCTCTGTCTGTCAAATGGATAAATAAAATCTTTAAAAAAAAAAAGAAAAGAAAACCATGATAGTCTCCTCTCATTATTGTCCCAACTTTCACATCTGAAATTCCAAATGTCCAATTAAGAGCTAAAGGTAAATACTGATCTTCTCTGTTCTCTACACATACTTAAAAGTCCACAGAATCCAACAGTGGGTTGAAGATTTGGGTTTCTACTTCTAAAGAATGAGCCTGCTGTGAAGGTCAGTGTCAACAGCAACAACTCAGTGGCCATAACGCAGATTCAGAATTGCCAAGAACTAATCATCTTCAATGTGGATGAAACACGGCAGTTTAAGAAACCAGGCCCTGGGGAAATCACTGTATTTCACTATTGCAGTTGCTTGAAGTCCATGCCAAACAAAATACACTAAAATAAAATGTTGTGATCCTGGGCTGATGCAAAATAACATGGAATGGAGCCCTTTCCAAGGCTGACACACAAGGGGCTCAAGAGCTAATGAGACTTGGCGCTCTGCCACAGAAGTTTCCAACACTGCAGTGCCTGATGGCCCCAGTGCAGAGAGGAGCTCAGGAGCACCAGGCTACTGCAAATTCTATGAAATGCACCTATGCCCAGCAGTCCCTGTTGATCATCCAATATACAAATCAATCCCACCTTGACTCACCCCAGAGCTGGACTCAGAACAGGAAAGTAATCTGGGAGCAAGTGCTGAGAGTCAAGAAGCAGGAGCCCGGCCACACACCTGTCCTTCACTGACCTATGAGCTCAGGGTTGTCTGCTTAAAGGGAATCAGCTCTTTGAAAAATGATAGTGTAAGAGCCTTTTTAAAAAGCTCTCCCATTTTTTAATTTTATTTTAAGATTTTATTTATTTATTTGACAGAGATCACAAGATCACAAGTAGGCAGAGAGGCAGGCAGAGAGAGAGGGAGGAAGCAGGCTCCCTGCTGAGCAGAGAGCCAGATGCGGGACTCGATCCCAGGACCCTGAATCCATGACCTGAGCCGAAGGCAGAGGCTTTAACCCACTGAGCCACCCAGGTGCCTCATCTCTCCCATTTTAAGTCATAGAATTTCAGAGTTGTATAGTACTTTAAGTTGTCTCATCCATTATCTTTTTTTTTTTTTTTTAAGATTTTATTTATTTATTTATTTGACAGAGAGAGAGACAACGGAAGGGAACACAAGCAGGCAGAGAGGGAGAAGGAGAAGCAGGTTTCCCATTGAGCAAGGAGCCTGATGCAGGGCTCGATCATGACCAGAGCCAAGGCTGATGCTCAACGACTGACCCACCCAAGTGCCCCTCATCCACTATCTTAATAGACTTGGGAAGCCATTCTCACTTAACAAATGTGGAAAACGAGGCACAGACATTTAGAGCCCAAAGACACTTCAAGAAATGGGCAGCACTAAAACTAGTACCTGTCCTGAGGCAGACTGGTTGAGGGCCTCACACCAACCCATCTCTCTTTCTTTTTCTTTTTTTTTTTTTTTTTAAAGATTTTATTTATTTGACAGAGAGAAAGTAGGCAGAGAGGCAGGCAGAGAGAGAGGAGGAAGCAGGCTCCCTGCTGAGCAGAGAGCCCATGCGGGGCTCGATCCCAGGACCCTGAGATCATGACCCGAGCCAAAGGCAGAGGTTTAACCCACTGAGCCACCCAGGCGTCCCCAACCCATCTCTCTTCCCTATACTCTTCCCATGGGGTCATTCCCAGGCCATCACTGGCTAAAAATGAGGTTTCTACTCCCTGAGACAGCAAACACAAAGGAAGAGCAGTCTGGAGTGCTGGAGGTGAAGACAGAAATTCAGCTGGAATGTGTTGAGTCTGAAATCTAGAAGGCACCGAGGCAGAATGAGCAAAGGCAGCTGGATGTCTGGTCTGCTATGAAGCATTAGGGAAGGAAAATGCTAAAACCACTGGAAGGACTGTCGTCTTTTTTCCCACCTCTTCAGAGCACAAAGCCAGAGAAAATACGACAGTTCACCAGATCTAAGATGCCACTGATTCTAAAACCAATGACTAAAAAAGAAAAACTGCTGTCAAAATCTGACACAATACTAAAACAGCATGGATTACATGATGCATCCCAAATTCAGAGACACTGTAACATGAAAAAAAAAAAGTAGGTATTTAGATTACAGTGAATACAGAGTAGACATCTGTTTTTGTAACTTTTTATTCTAAAAATAATTTCAAGTTTATAGAAAAGTTGCAAAAACAGTACAAAGAATTCCTGAATACCCTTTACCCAGAGAGCTTCACCAGTTGTTTTCACTTTGCCCCATTTATCATGCTCATTGTATCATTTCTTCATTCTCTCAGGTTGTTTCATACTTTGTGCCCTCCTATCTCTAAATATCTCAGTATGCACTTAGCAAACTCAAGGAAAGTGACAATAGAATGATCAAACTCAGGAAATGTGAAACTGATATAATACTATTGTCTATTTCACCACTCATTCAAATTTCATCCATTGTCCTAATAATGTCCTTTATAGCTCTTCTGCCCCTTCCTGACTCCATGCCAGGGTCCAGGAGTGTATTCAGGTGTCAGGTCCCTTTAGTCCTCTTTCAACTAGAATAGCTCCTCCTCTTTGTGCTTCTTGACCTTGAAATGTTTGAAGTACAGAGGCCAGTTAGTTACTCTGTAGAACATCACAAAAATGGGAGTTCGTCTGATGTCTCCACACAGAGTCAGGTTACAGTGGGGATACCCCAGGGTGAGGTGGGTGAGGTTGTGTCCTTCTCCATACCTCTCATCAAGGAGGCACAGTGATGTCTCTTTACAGGCGACCTTAACTTTGGTCACTTAGTTAGGATGGCATCCACAGCAGAGCAATTACCCTTTATAAGAATGTGAATTATGAGAATTTTTAAAAAGATTTTATTTACCTAGGGCACCTGGGTGGCTCAGTCTATTAAGCATCTGCCTTTGGCTCAGCTCATGATCTCAGGGTTCTGGGATCAAGCCCCTCTGCTGGGTGGGGAATCTCCTTTTCCCTCTGCCCTTTCCCACTGCTTGTTCTCTCTCTCTCTCTCAAATGAATATACAAAATCTTTAAGAGAAAAATTTTTAAATAATTTTTTTAAGATTTTATTTATTAACTTAGAGCATGTACATGAGCAGGGATTGGGGGTAGACCAGGTCAGAGGGAGAGAGAATTTCAAGCAGACTCTGCGGAGCACAGAAGTCCAACTCAGTGTTTGATCCCAGGACACTGAGATCATGACCTGAGCCAAAATTAAGAATCGGATGTTCAACTGACTGAACCACCCAGGAGCCCTGAATTATGAGAATTTTCAGAAGTAAAATCTACAAACAACAAAGTCTTACTTTATGTGTACAATATGAAATAATAAAAATTGAAAAAGAATTTTAAATGGGTCAAGAACAGCTTACTTTTAAGCACTTTGCCACAGAGCAGACCTGGCTAAATTGGAGTTAGGCAGGACCCCTGCAAACATCCTATTTGAACCAGTTTTCTTAGGAGTGCTACTGGCAGTGAGAATAGGCCGCTATAGATAGTAGAGTTTAGAAACTGGGCATCTATATTTCTGGCCAACTCAGGAGGCAAACTCGCTATTACTTCTCTTCATTTAGGTCTTTGGGGAGCAGTGACCTTGCTGAAGTCAGACCACAAAGCAAGTCATCACCCGAACCCAGGGAGCTAACTGGCTGGGGTACAGTCAGCCCTTGGGAATTGGGTTTCCCTGGGGCAGAAGTCACTACCCTCCCTGTTATCAAAGGGATGATAAACTCTGTTTTAACCCCATCCTTATGGGGACACACAGCCCCTGGGTATGCAAGGAGGGGGCTCATCTGTTCTGTAGTCTCTCCCCAGCTGGGGACTGGGTGGTACTGCCCACTCTTGCCCAGTTTTGTCCATGTTTATGAACATAGCCAAAACTCTGGAGGCCACTTGGACTGGCAGTCCTAGCCGCTCCCTCCTCAGGCCACCTGAGGACAGCCAGGTCAGGTAAAGATATTCTGGATACCTGGAGCTTGCCCTAGGGCATGGCAACCTGCTGTCAAAATCTGACCGAGCAGACCACTCTGTTGATTTTTAAATAATGTATAACTTTTTAGTGAAATTCCAGTGCCCTTAAACTATGCCCCAAATCAGTGACTGTTTAATTACATTAGTTGATGTTGGTTCTTATGTTCATGGTCTGATGCCATCAGTGACCCTGAGGGAGACCCCACAGGCCCCCAGTGTGAATGGCACTCCTAGGAGGTTGCCCTGGCAGGACCACAGAGTGGCTGGTGGTGGCTACAGCCCCAAACCCAACTCAGACTCATCTTTTTAACGTTATTCCCTTGGGCACGGACACACATGATGCCTACTAGTGCAAAGCACAACCACTGCTTACATACGGAATTTGAGTTGCCGATTCCCTTACCTCTCACTCACTTCACACATCTAGACAGATCGTGTAAGTCACAGCTTTTTAACAGCATTAAAAACTCTTTTTCATGTACAGAAATCATCTAGTCGCTGAGGCAGTGACACATAGTTGGAAATCCCATGTGCTAAGAGGCAGAGAATCTGCAGAGAACCTGTCCAGATCCTGGTACCATGGGATCTGAGCATAACCCCATCTTTGGGATGGGAACAAAGGCATGCCCTGGCTCAGCTCCTATGAGCACCACATGGAAGAATTTACCGAAAGCAGAGAACAGAGCCTGGTACACAGTGAGAGCATGCTTTAAAAACAGCCACCAAAAAATTTTAAAGTTCAAAAAATTAAAAAAATAAGAATAATTAATAATAATAATAATAATTAATGTTGCTTTCTGTAAACCCAGGAATGGAGGAATCTTTTTGGATGGTGTTCTGTGTTGATGAAAGTTAGAGCATGTAGCTGGCACTGCCTGTACTCCTCTGTCTCTCTCAACCCTGAATTGTCCTTCCTTAAACTTCAAGATATAATGGCTTCTTGTTTCTCAAAGACCGGTACATAGTCTCCCTTGAGTTGAAATCATTTGTTTCTCAAATAAACAAACACCCTCTAGGTAATTCTAATGCACTCAAGTTTGAGAAACGCTGGCATATGCTAGCTTTTGTGCATTGACTTAGTTTGTATTTCTTTTTTTTTTTTTCCAAAGATTTTATTTATTTATTTGAGAGAGAGAGAGAGACAGAGATAGTGAGAGGTATTACAAGGGGAGAGGAGAGGGAGAAGCAGGCTCCCTGCTGAGTAGGGAGCCTGATGCGGGGCTCATCCCAGGACCTTGGGATCATGACCTGAGCTGAAGGCAGACGCTTAACCAACCGACCAACCCAGGCGCCCCAACTTATTTTGTATTTCATGAGAGGAAACCAGCAGATATTTTTATCATTCTTCACATTGTCTAGTTTGGTTTTTTTTTTTAAGTTTTCAGTTAAGAATTTTACATTTGTGGATGTCCATCAGTAGGGATATTTTAGCTAACAATGATGGAAAACACAACTCAGTCTTGGCTTAAACACGTAGGGAATCTGGAAGGAAAGTATAATACTTTAGGATGGGTTTTTCCAGTAGCTGAACCAGTATTTGGGGGCCCAGCCTGCCCCTTTTTCGCACATTGTCATGTTGGTGGTAGCTGTCTCACATTTGGAGGAAGAGGGAGGGTGGCTTCTGTGACTCTTTAAGAATGAGGAGGAACACACCTAGTGGCCTCTGCATCATTGGCTTCTGGGCCATTGAACCAGTCACCAGCTGGAAGGGGGCCTACCCCGCCTTGGTCTGTGATAGACTCCACACTTCCCTGCTGCTGCTCCATGGAGGCAGGGTGCATGGGGCCTGTGGGAGGGCAGGCTTTAGGTACCTGGTCACTGGAGGGCTTGTGTGGCTCACCACACAGGTAGAGTGTGTCCCTTGGGCCCTCTGCATGGCTTGTGTGCTGGCTATGCTGGTTTTCAGAAATGGAGCCCTGGTCTCTTGGTGACAAAACAAACTAGACAATGTGAAGAATGATTTCCCTTCAGATCTTTTTAACAAGAACAAATGATGTCCACTTTGACAAACTCCAACACACCAAAATTTTAACTTATTAAACAAAATAGATCCCAAGATAAAATAACTGGCTTATGAGCCTGTGTGTCATCATAAAAATATCTGCTGGTTTCCTCTCATGGAATACAAAATAAGTTGGGGCGCCTGGGTTGGTCGGTTGGTTAAGCGTCTGCCTTCAGCTCAGGTCATGATCCCAAGGTCCTGGGATGAGCCCCGCATCAGGCTCCCTACTCAGCAGGGAGCCTGCTTCTCCCTCTCCTCTCCCCTTGTAATACCTCTCACTATCTCTGTCTCTCTCTCTCTCTCAAATAAATAAATAAAATCTTTGGAAAAAAAAAAAAAGAAATACAAACTAAGTCAATGCACAAAAGCTAGCATATGCCAGCGTTTCTCAAACTTGAGTGCATTAGAATTACCTAGAGGGTGTTTGTTTATTTGAGAAACAAATGATTTCAACTCAAGGGAGACTATGTACCGGTCTTTGAGAAACAAGAAGCCATTATATCTTGAAGTTTAAGGAAGGACAATTCAGGGTTGAGAGAGACAGAGGAGTACAGGCAGTGCCAGCTACATGCTCTAACTTTCATCAACACAGAACACCATCCAAAAAGATTCCTCCATTCCTGGGTTTACAGAAAGCAACATTAAAAATCCTTTGGTGGGGGCACCTGGGTGGCTCAGTGGGTTAAGCCTCTGCCTTCAGCTCAGGTCATGATCCCAGAGTCGTGGGATCGAGCTCCACATCGGGCTCTCTGCTCAGGAGGGAGCCTGCTTCCCCCCTCCCTCTGCTGGCTTCTCTGCCTACTTGTGAATTCTGTCTGTCAAATAAATAAATAAAATCTTAAAAAAAAAATCCTTTGTTGGCAAAAGTCTTACCAGGAGGCTCAAGGTTACCCTAAGGATGGGGGGGGAGGAAAGCCTTCTGCTCCCGCAGGCCTCAAAATAGCTCCAGGTAGAATCTGACCCAAAGTTTTGGCCTCCTGCTTGTGATTAACCAAATCTCTGGCCTTGAGCCTGAATTCTTAATTTGTACTTGAAGCCAAGGACTCAGGTAAGCCCAAATCTTAGGTCTAGTTACAGTCACTGCTATTCAGCCTTTTACAGAACGACCACGGAACGGATAGCAAAGTGGCCATGGCCCTGGAGCTGCCCTTCCAGGTCAGAGGGCACCATTCTCTCCAGTCAGGATCCATACCATGCCCCAACTGCCCCTCTGAAACTTCCATCTCAAGGTGCGAAACTAGGACATGGTGTTTCTGCCTCCTCATTCTTGTCTTTTCTTGAGCCACGCAAGGAGAGGGAGATCTAGCAGTCACCTGTTCCTGCTAAAATCCAGAGCTAAGTGTCCACAGCAGAAAGAATATGGTGAGAGGGATCTCTCAAATCTCAAAAACCGCATGTGCCATCTTCCCCCAAAACAGAGTCCCCACCAACCAGCACTTAAAGTCTCTCACCATAAAAGGCAGAATCTGAATACGCTGAATACTTAGAACTTTGCAACTCTTCTGTTACTCTATTTTCTACCACCAAATGTTCCTAAGGACTAAGGACCAGAACAAAGGACACATTAACACTAAGGGATTTCCAACATGCTGTTAGCAAATGACTGTCAGCTCACCCATCTCGGAGCAGCCCTGTAAACAATGTATATAGATAAATAATAGAGGAAAGTTTTCCATCAAAGATTATATAAAGTCCTCAACTGAAAAAAAAAATGTCCATACCCTAACTTTTCCTCTATAAAATGTTCTGTTCCTAATTTGATGGTGTTAAATGTTATCTCAAGTTCTGGTTCTTCAGAGAAGGCCTGCTATTTCCTCATCCTGCAAAAACGATTATCCTCTATTTTTTTTAAAGATTTTATTTATTTATTTGACAGAGAAAGAGGGATCACAAGTAGGCAGAGAGGCAGGCAGAGAGAGAGGGGGAACAGGCTCCCCGCCAAGCAGAAAGCCCGATGCAGGGCTCGATCCCAGGACCCTGAGATCATGACCTGAGCTGAAGGCAGAGGCTTAACCCACTGAGCCACCCAGGCATCCCAATTATCCTCTATTTTTTTATTGAATCTGAACTACATACAAACACACAAGACCCTTTTTTTTATTTTTGCCAGTATAGACTAGTTCAATCTGTAATAGTTTAAGCCACTAACAGATGATGTATAAATGAAACAGAAAAGGGACTGCATGATGGTACACTACTTATCTAACTGCCTTAGCACTTTTCTTTTAATATACAGACTCCTGCACACAGTTCATAAAACTGTGAGGCTGCTCAGTGTTCTGTTTAACAGAGCAGTTTTAAGTACCTTTTTTTTGTTGTTGTTGTTTTTTAATGTATCCTAAGTCCAAGGCGGAAAACCTGGAAATCCCACTGAAGGCCTCTAAGAAAAATTCAAGGACATCCATAATCCCTTTCTCCTACTGACAGTGCTGGTGGTGAAATCTTAAGCATCATCTGACCTTCCCCAAGCCATCCAGCTCCACAGTTCTTGCCCTGGACACCCATCCCCCTCCACTGTTGGACGGCTTAGTCTAAGACTCCAGAGCACGATTTATTAGTGTGAAACACCCAAAAAGACTGGACAGACTCCTACACGGGATTTGTGACTGAGCCCACCAATGGGGGAAAAGGGATGACTCTGCTGAACAACGAGTACAACACATAAAACTAGCAACAGAGTTTAGAGTCCCTGAGAGTGGCATGGTATTTCAATTTTCCCAAGTGCAAACTCGTGATACAACCAAAGGAAGCAGGTACAGCCTAAAAAGTTTCTATACGGAGGGATGAAATCTTATGCTGTGGATTAAGTTGCCTGCTCGGAGTAACTGGGCCTCGTGCTCTGCAGCTGAAGGGGGCAGCTGAGGGACCTGGCATCTGGGCGATCCTGGCAGCCGCGCGTCCGCAGAGGAAAGTCAGCGGCCTCGGCTCAAGCTCTGCCATTTAACCTCCGCGTCATCAGCGAGGACCACAGCCCTCGCCCCATCCCGACCGCACGCCAGGAGCTCACAGTCCCCTTCAGCACAGGGGCCGGAAAGCGGCAAACTGCTTGCCAGGATCCCGCACGCTGCAGGAACGGCAGCGACTGCAGAACCTGGTTTTCAAAGGTTTGGTGGAGCTGCCAGATTCCCGCGGGACACGTTCTTTTAAAGTGACCTCCCGCCCCCGCGTCCCCCTCCCAGCCTTCCGGGGTGACGGAAAAAAGGCGGCCAACACGTCAGGCTGACCGAACCTGGAGTCCCGTACCCGGAGGCTAAAGGAGGTTACAGATCCCGTGCAGGGGCCGGTTCCGGGCGCCGAGACGAGGGCTGGTGGTGTCACGGGGTTCGCCCCACGATCTCGCCGCGCCCACAGTCGCAGAGACCCGGACCCCCTCGTCCCCACCTGCCGACTGCCTAGGGCGCAGCCCGGGAGACCGCGCGCCTTCCTCTTCCGCGGCCCTCACCAGGGGCGCGCTCCCGGGCCTGTCGCACGTGCGGCGGAGGGGCGGGCCCCGCAGCCCCGCCCCAGCCCCGCTCACCTGGGCTGTGGGCGCCTCCGGTCTCCCCCGCGCGCGGGGCACAGGGGCGCGAGCCGACGGCGCTAGCTCGCGCGGGGAACCCACGGCTCGTCCCGCTGGCGGCTCTTTGTGTCTGGAGGCCCCGACGCCGCGCTCCCGCAGCCTCCAGGCACCGCCTCCTCGTCCTCCAGGCACCGCCTCCTCGTCCTCCCGGCGCCCGGCGCGGCTGGCCCAACCCGAGAGGGCGGGCCGGGTGGGCGGGGCGTGTGGGCGCTGGGCGGGAGGAGGCGTGAGGGCAGGGGAGTGGAGAGCCCGGGCGCGGAGTCTCCCTGGCGGGTCCTGGGAGTCCCCCGACGCGCCGTTAATGGAGTTAGGCCGTTCACAGCGCTTACTCCAGCATCATTTTCTGGGAACAACCCGAGGACGCAAGCCAGGTAGTAATACCCCAAATTCGCAGTTGAAGAAACCGGAAGACGCAAAACTTATTGTTCCTGTCTTCCCATCATATAGCAAATCAAGTATTTATTGAGCACCTACTAGTGCCAGGTGTCGTCCCAGGGACTGAAAATGGAGCAGTAATAATGCGGGGAGTGTTGGCCAAATAAAATAAAATAAGATAAGATAAAATCCTTGCCCCTCGTGGAGTTTACAGGCCAGAAGACAATTTAAAAGCTTAAATGAAATACGCAAAAATGCTAGATAGTTATAAATGCCAAAAAGACGCAAATTAAGAGAGGAGCTTAAGGAGTGCAGGAGGTTGGGCCAGGGAAGGTGAGAAAAAGGGTGAAATTTTAAGTGAAGGCCAGAAGGGAGGGAGGGAGGCAGGCAGCAGTCCAGGAGAACAGTTGTCCAGGCCTTGAGTCTAGAGGATGCCCAGTGAGTTTCTCTGTGGCCAGGAAGAGTGGCAGGGTGAATTGTGTGGTGTGTGAAGCCAGAAAGAAGTGAAAGATGGGCGGAGAGGTAGGTAGGGCCTTGCTGCCCTCTTGTTAAGGACTTGTTTCTACTCTGAGAGTGTTTAGTAGAGGGAACTTGTGGTCAGACTTAAAGTCACTCCGGTCACTGGGTGAGGGCAAGTGGGGAGAGAGGGAGCAAAGGTTGAAGTAGGGAGACTGTTAAGAAGTGATGGTAGTGGGGCACCTGGGTGGCTCAGTAGTTAAGCGGCTGCCTTCGGCTCAGGTCATGATCCCAGAGTTCTGGGATCCAACCTTGCATGGGGGGGCTCACTGCTCAGTGGAAAGTCTGCTTATCCCTCTCCCACTCCCCCTGCTTGTGTTCCCTCTCTGGCTGTCAAATAAATAAATAAAAATCTCTAAAGAATAAGAAGAAAGAGAAGGAGAAGGAGAGGAAGAGCAAGATGAAGAGGAAGAAGAAGAAGAAGAAAAAGAAGTAGTAGTAGTAGTAGTAGTAGTAGTAGTAGTAGTAGTAGTAGTAGTGGTGGTGGTGGCAGTAACTGACTGAGATGGAAGTGGCTTGGACCAGGGTGGAAGGGGTGAGGAGTGGTTATATGAAGGATATTTGGGGTGGTCTGGCATACAGGAAGCGCCTCCAACTGGAGGTGAGTTGTAGGAGAGAAAATGGGGGACTCCAGGGTTTGGGTGGATGCGACCACAGTTACTCATTTTATGCTGGGTTCCTTCCATGCATAACCTTATTTTAATCCTCACAACAATCCCAGGCCATAGTTGTAAAATTGTACTTTTACAGAGGTGGGAAATGATGCTTAAGTAGTTAAATAACATACTGGGATCCATATAGCACCCAGGTGCCAAAATCTGTCCCCAGAACTTGCACACGCTCTGGCTGGCCCCTGGGGCTGATCAGAGACCTTGGGCTGCATGGCCCTTACCCCCCTCTCAGTGCCCCTACTGTCTTTCCAGTCATCAAATGAAGAGGCTTCTCTTCATTCCTTATCTTCTAGGCTTCAGGGCATGGGCCAGTTGCACTCTGGGTCCCTGGCAGGGCCGTCCTGTCTATCCTGTGGCTTCTCTGACTATTCCTTCTCAGTGCTCCCTTGTGGTCCTCCTTTTCTCTTCCCTAGATATTTTCATCACAAGGGTCCTAGACTTGGCTTCCTGCTCTCTCCAGTCTCTGGGTGCCTTCCTCGTCCCCTGTCTTAAGTTACCAACCTTGTGCTGATTGCATAGTATTCCTCAGTATTTCTAGTCTGCCCTCACTCTGGTTCTCACTCTCTTTCTCTCTCTCTCTTTTTTAAATACTCTAGTGGCATCTGGGTGGCTCAGTGGGTTAAGCCTCTGCCTTCAGCTCGGGTCATGATCTCAGGGTCCTGGGATTGAGCCCCGCATCGGGCTCTCTGCTCAGCAGGGAGCCTGCCTCCCCAGACTTTCCCCACTACCAGCCTCTCTGCCTGCTTGTGATCTCTCTCCCTCTCTGTCAAATAAATAAATAAAATCTTTAAAAATAAATACATGAATAAATAAATATTCTTCTAGTGATTTTCTTTCTCTCTCTCTTTTTTAAGATTTTATTTATTTATTTGACAGACAGCTATCACAAGTAGGCAGAGAGGCAGGTGGAGAGAGAGGGGGAAGCAGACTCCCCACTGAGCAGAGAGCCTAATTCAGGGCCCAGGTCCCAGGACCCTGAGATCATGACCTGAGCCAAAGGCAGAGGCTTAACCCACTGAGCCACCCAGGTGCCCCTCTTTCTCTTTTTTTAAAGGACTTTATTTATTTATTTGACAGGGGAGGGGAGAGCATGAGCTGGGGAGAGAGGCAGAGGGAGAAGCAGACTCCCTGCCCAGCAGCGAACCCAAAGTGGGGCTTGATTCAGGAATCCTGTGATCATGACCTGAACCGAGGGCAGATGCCTAACAAACTGAGCCACCCAGGCACCCAACTCTTTTTCTCTTAAAGGCCCAAACATCCAACTGCCAACTGGATATTCCACTTCCATGTTTGACAAGCAGTTCAAATTCAACCAGTCAAGTTTCAAACTGAAATACTTACTTTTTCCCCTACAATGTGCTTCTTCTTGTGGATTCCCCATTTGATGAAGGTCATAGCCCTTCTCTCTCCTCCTCACTTTGACTCAGTGCTGAGTCCTGTAGTTTTCTGCATGTTCTCTCTCTCCCTCTTCACTCCCTCCTCATCCGGGCCACACCTTCCTGGGTCGGGCCCTCTGAATGCCTCCCGAGGATTGTGAAAGCACTGAAGTCCACTGTCTGTACTTGCACTTGTCACCTCTGTATAGTGGCCAGATGTGCTTTCTAAAACATACAACTGTGTTGTCCCTATTCTGCCTAAAGCCCTTCAAGGCCTTCAGCTGAAATTGTCAGGTCCTTCCTTCTGAACATTGCCCTGCCAATTTTCCAGCCCTGCCACCGCTAGTCTATTCTCATCTAGACTTCAGGTCAGTGGGGCCTTCTCAGTTCTCTGAAAATGACACAGACCTTGGGCTATCTTTTTTCCAAGGCTTTGCACCCCCCTGGTTATCTCTCAGTCAGCTTCAGCACTCAAAAAAGAAACTCTCCCAGCATGTGTTTGCTCCCTTTTTTTTCCTCCCAGGATACTCACGTTCATTTCCATACAATCTCTGTCACCCTTTACTTTATTACTCTTGTTACTAATTTGCTCTTCTGCTAGTTTTTGAGCTCCTATGGGCAAGGGCTATCTTTTTTTTTTTTTTTTTTTGGCCCCCATGCCTAGAATCCAGCAAGTGTTGTTTGTGATAGCTAGAGGATAGAGTGGGCTATGCTGGACCTGGACCATATCCTTCTTTAACCTTGTTGATGATGCTTCTCCAGCCCTTAGCTCCATCCTTTCATTCCTGATACAGAACAGGAAGTCTTACCAGCATGACAATACATCAGAATGCTGAACTGAGCTGCACAGTGATCTAGCATGAAGGAGGTGTAGGTGTATATATTTTGTAGGGAATCTACTTTAAAGGATGTTGTGAGGACCTGGGGAAATGTGACTGGTGGGGAGGAGGCAGGATAAAAGCCAGGTTCTGGGGAAACAGGGTACAAAAAGGAGGAGGGAGGTCGATTAAAGGAGAAGTGAAAATTACAACTACCTACAAGTAGCAAACTCCACACGGAGTGAAAGGCAACCAGAGGAGACTAGTGAGTGATGCTCACACCATGCTCTGGGCTCTGGGGGTTTCCATACCTGCTCTAAGTGAGGCTGGAGCCCTTCTGATGTGCCTGGGACCCCTCCCAACCAGTGTGTGGGCACAGTGGCAGGCCATACCAAGCTGAAGTAGACTAGCTTGGGGGTGCATAGCCAAGATCCTGACCAATGATGCTAAGTTCCGAGGGGTGCATGCAGCAATAGCAATAAAGAGTCTTTATTCAGAATGACTGTGTACCCAGGTAAACATTCTATAACCCTAAGGAGACAAAAAATGAATAACTGCAATCAACTAGCAGTCTTCAACTCAATTCTATAAAAATGTTTAGGTCTCTCCATATTCTCAGACCACAGTCTTTTGAAACTGGAACTCAACCACAAGAAAAAGTTTGGAAGGAATTCAAACACCTGGAAGCTAAAGACTACCTTTCTTAAGAATGTTTGGATCAACCAGGAAATCAAAGAAGAACTTTAACAATTCATGGAAACCAATGAGAATGAAGATACATTGGTCCAAAACCTATGGGATATAGCAAAGGCAGTCCTAAGGGGGAAATACATAGCCATCCAAGCCTCCCTCAAAACTATTGAAACATCCAGAATACACCAGCTTTATTTACACCTTAAAGAGCTGGAGAATCAACAACAAATTAAGCCAACCCCCACACAAGAAAGGAAATAATCAAGATTAGAGCAGAGATCAATGAGATAGAAAATAGAGATTCAGTAGAACGCATCACCAAAACTAGAAGCTGACTTTTTCAAAGAATCAATAAGATCGATAAACCACTGGCCAAATGAATCCAAAAGAAAAGAGAGAGGATACAAATTAATAAAATTATGAATGAAAAGGGAGAGAACACAACTAACACCAAGGAAATAGAAACAATCATCAGAAATTATTATCGACAGTTATATGCCAATAAGTTAAGCAACCAAGATGAAATGGATACATTCCTGGGAACCTCTAAACTTCCAAAACTGAATCAGGAAGAAATATGCAACCCAAACAGACCAATATCTAGTAACAAGATTGAAGTAGTGATCAAAAACCTCCCAAAAAACAAGAGCCCAGGACCTGATGGATTCCCTGGGGAATTCTACCAAACATTCAATGAAGAAATAATACCTATTCTCCTGAAGCTGTTTCAAAAAATTGAAGCAGAAGGAAAACTTCCAGACTCTTTTTACGAAGCCAGCATTACCCTGACCCCCAAACCAGGCAAAGACCCCACGAAAAAGGAGAATTTCAGACCAATATCCCTGATGAATCTGGATGCCAAGATTCTCAACAAGATCTAGCTAATAGGATCCAACAGTACATTAAAAAGATTATCCACCATGACCAGGTGGGATTCATCCATGGGATGCAGGGGTGGTTCAACATTCACAAATCAATCAATGTGACAGAACAAATCAATAAGAGAAGAGAGAAGAACCACACGGTCCTCTCAATAGATGCAGAAAAAGCATTTGACAAGATACAGCATCCATTCTTGATTAAAACTCCTCAAAGTATAGGGATAGAGGGAACATTCCTCAACTTTATAAAATCTATCAATGAACAAACCACAGCGAATATCATCCTCAATGGGGAAAAGCTGGTCTCTTTGAGATCAGAACACGAGAAGGATGCCCACTCTCACCACTCTTGTTCAACATAGTATTGGAAGTCCTAGCAACAGCAATCAGACAACAAAGAGAAATAAAAGGTATCCAAATTGGCAATGAAGAGGTCAAACTCTCTCTTTGTGGATGACATGATACTTTATATGGAAAACCCAAAAGACTCCACCCCCAAATTACTAGAACTCATACAGCAATTCAGTAATGAGGCAGGATACAAAGTCAAAGTACAGAAATCAGTTGCTTTCTTATACACTAACAATGAAACTATAGAAAGAGAAATTAGAGAATCAATTCCATTTACCATAGCACCAAGAACCATAAGGTACCTGGGAATAAACCTAACCAAAGAGGTAAAGGATCTGTACTCAAGGAACTACAGAACACTCGTGAAAGAAATTGAAGAAGACACAAAAAGATGGAAGGCAATTCCATGCTCATGGATCGGAAGACTAAGCATTGCTAAAATGTCTATACTCCCTAGAGCAGTCTACACTTTCAATGCCATTCCGATCAAAATTCCACCAGCATTTTTCAAAGTGCTGGAGCAAACAATCCTAAAATTTGTATGGAACCAGAAGAGACCTGAATTGTTCGGGAAATGCTGAAAAAGAAAAACAAAACTGGGGGCATCACGTTACCTGATTTCAAGCTTTACTACAAAGCTGTGATCACCAAGACAGCATGGTACTGTCATAAAAAGAGACACATAGACCAGTGGAACAGAGTAGAGAGTCCAGATATGGACCCTCAACTCTATGGTCAAATAATCTTCGAGCAAGCAGGAAAGCATATCCACTGGAAAAAAAGACAGTCTCTTCAATAAATGGTGCTGGAAAAATTGGACAGCTATGTGTAGAAGAATGAAAATTGACCATTCTCTTAAATCATACACAAAGATAAACTTGAAATGGATCAAAGACCTCAACATGAGGCAGAAATCCATGAGAATCCTAGAGGAGAACATAGGCAGTAGCCTCTTCGACATCTATTTCTTTAATGAGCTTTAATGGAAACATGTGCCATGTTCAGGTTCTTCAAATATTTCCTGGGAGTCATGGCTAAGTGCTGACATTAGCACATTTAGAAAATACTTTGATTTATGGATTATGGATTTATGGATTTTGTTGCTTCATTACCCTTTGATAAATGTTGACAAGTCACATATGTCCAGCTTAACTCAGTCTGAATATATTTGACCCTTTCAGTAAATTCCACTTTTCTTCTTTTAATAATAATTTATTATTTTGGAATAATTTTAAATTTATAGAATAGTTGCAAAGATAATACAGAGTTCCCATTTATCTCTCACCCAGTTTCCCTCAATATTAAGATCTTTTTTTTTTCAATATTAAGATCTTATACAACCGTGGTTCAATGATCAGAATCAGGTGATTAGCTACTGATGACACCACTGTTAGCTAAACTCCAGACTTTATTTCAATCTCAGCCATGTTTCCACAAAGGTTGTTTTTCTTTTCCAAGATCCCAATCAACATTTTGAATGGCATTCAGTCATCTCGTCTCCTCAGTCTCTTCTGGTCTGTGACAGTTTCTGAGATTTTCCTTGTTTTTCATGACCCTGACAGTTATGAGGAGCACTGGGTAGGCATTTCATAGGCTGTCCCTCAGTTCAGGCTTGTACGATATTTTCTAATGATTCTGATTGGTGTTATGGGTTCTGGGAAGAACACACAGAGATGAAATGCCTTTCTCATAGCATCATATCTAGCAGTACCTGACATTCTTTGAACATTATTGATGATGTTAATCTTGATCATTTTGTTCATGTAGTGTCTACCAGATCTCTCTACTGAAAAGTTGAATTTTTTTCTTTCCAGATTCTGATCTTAGGTAGGAAGTTACTGAATCCATCCTCCATTGAAGAAGGGGAGGACTAAATTCCACCTCTTAGAGAGGGGAATATCTACATATTTTTTTAAATTTATTCATCAATCATTTATTTATATCAGTATGGACTCATTTATATTTATACTTTCAACTATAATCTAATGCCATATTATTTATTTTGTTCACATTTTCTCAGCTTTGGCCTTTGGGAGCTCTTTCAGATTGGTTTCTGTGTCCCTTTGACGTGAGCCATTTTTTGTTTGTTTGTTTGTTTTTGCAACATTTCTTTAGATGTTCCGACTCAGCTTAGACTTTCTCTGCCTCAGCCCTAGTATCAATCATGTTTCCAAAGAGCCCTGGTTTCTTTCACTGGAGAATGGTAGTTAGAAACCAATATCTGGGTGAAAATTTGCTCATTACCACTTCTTGGCTGAGAGCATGGCTTTAGGAAATGTATGTAAGTATGCTGATCCATGTATATACACATAGTTACAAAATCTATCTATCATATATCTATTTATATCTTATCTATCAATCATCTATCTCCATCTACCTATTAAAATGATCATGAGTTTCTACTGATGTCCCCAACTTAAATCCAGTACCTCAAGCTTCATACTAGCATCCTTTGTTTCTTTGGTAACTTCTTTCTTTGAAGATAAGAAACCTGACTCCTAATATCTACCATTTACTTATTTCTTCAACTCTAGTATATATGTAAATTACTTTCAGAATTATTAATCCATACCCCTGTAAGAAACAATTTATAAGATAGTATACAGTGTTTAATGTACCATTGTTTAGGCTCTTAGTTTCCAGTCAAAATACTAGTTTTCAAAGTTACTTGGGCCAGCTCTTTTTTTTTTTCCTTACCTCCTTCAGTGAGGTTATATCATACATTTGTATTACAGTTAGATTCATTTGTCACAGTCTGCTTTCCATGTTGGGTGCTCAATATTCTTTTTTTTTTTTTTTAAGATTTTATTTATTTATTTGACAGAGAGAGATCACAAGCAGGCAGAGAGGCAGGCAGAGAGAGAGGAGGAAGCAGGCTCCCTGCTGAGCAGAGAGCCCAATGCGGGGCTCGATCCCAGGACCCTGAGATCATGACCTGAGCCGAAGGCAGCGGCTTAACCCACTGAGCCACCCAGGCGCCCCAGGTGCTCAATATTCTTATTGATTATTCTTTTAATTTTCATATGGTAAAACTTATGCTGTATGAAAATGACAAATGTATAGAATCATCATATACCTACCATTCCAGTGTCATACACAACAGTTCCATCATCCTAAAAGTCCCTCTGTGTGTTTTCTATGCAGTTAACTGCTCCCCTCTCCCCAAATCCTTGGCAACTATTGATCTGTTTTGCATCTCTAAAGTTTTTCTTTTTCCAAAATGTCATATGAATGGAATTATATGATATATAAGCTATGGGGTTTAACTTCTGCAAAATGAGTTTAAGATTCATCCATATTGTTTGTATGTATGTATGTATGTATTTATTTATTTTTATTTCTTTTCAGTGTTCCAGAATTCATTGTTTATGCATATTGTTGTATATATCAGTAGCTCATTCCTTTTAATTGTTAAATAGTATTCCATTGTATGAATGTTCCACAGTTTGTTTATCCATTCACCTGTTAAAAGACACCTTGGTGGGCGCCTGGGTGGCTCAGTGGGTTAAGCCACTGCCTTCGGCTCAGGTCATGATCCCAGGGTCCTGGGATCGAGTCCCGCATCGGGCTCTCTGCTCAGCAGGGAGCCTGCTTCCCTCTCTCTCTCTCTCTGCCTGCCTCTGTCTACTGTGATCTCTCTCTGTCAAATAAATAAATAAAATCTTTTTAAAAAAATTAAAAAAAATAAAAGACACCTTGGTTACTTCCAGTATTTGGTGATTATGAATAGAGCCACTATAAACATTTCCCTACAAGTTTGTTGTTGTTGTTTTAACATAAGTTTTCTATTTATTTTGATAAATAACTGTGAGTGAGGTTGCTGGGTTGTAGGGTAAGACTCTCTTTAACTATATGCTATGTTGCCAAACTGCTTTCCAAAGTGGCTGTACCATTTTGCATTCCCCACCAGCAATAAATGTGTTTTTGTTCTGCACCCTTGTCTGCATTTGGTGGTGTTAGTTTATTTTATTTTAGCCATTCTAATAGGGCCTATTTTCTTTCTTTTCTTTTTTTGATTTAAATTCAATTAATTAACATATAGTGTGTTATTAGTTTCAGAGGTAGAGTTCCATGATTCATCAGTCACATATAACCCAGTGCACATTATATTACATGCCCTCCTTAACCCATCATCCAGTTACCTCATTCCCCCACCCACCTCCCCTCTAGCAACCCTCAGTGTGTTTCCTATAATCGAGTCTCTTATGGTTTGTCTCCCTCTCTGATTTCATCTTATTTTATTTTTCCCTCCCTTCCTCTCTAATCCTGTTTTGTTTCTTAAATTCCACATATGATTGAAATAATATGTCTTCCTCTTATGGTAGAAATGGTAGATGTGGTAGCAAATGATAGATATTTGTCTTTCTCTCTGAAAAAATGGTAGATATTGTGAGCTGGGTTTCTTACCACCAAAGAAAGGAGTTACAAAAAAGCAAGGATAGGTAGAATGCTAGCATGAAGCTTGAGGTGTTGGATTTAAGCTGTGGCATCAGTAGAAATTCATGATCAATTTAATAGGTAGAGATAGATAGATAGATAGATAGATATGCAGTTAGATGTACAAATAGATGATGACATATATATAGAAGCTTGCAAACATCAAAACTTACATATTATATAATCCCATTCATATAAAATGGACTATTTTGCTTAGTGTAATGCCCTCTAGATCCATCCATGTTTTTGGAAATGGTAAGATTTCTTTTCTTTTCTTTTCTTTTCTTTTCTTTTCTTTTGATAGCTCAGTAACATTCCATTGTATGTGTATGTATGTATATGTGAGATACACACACACACACATATACATATATCTATATCTATATCTATACACATATATTTCACACTTCTTTATCCATTCATTTGTCAATGGCTCTTTAATAATTTGGCTATTGTGGACATTGCTCCTATAAACACTGGGGTGCAGGTGCCTCTTGGGATAACTATGTTTGTATCCTTTGGGTAAATACCTCGTAGTACAATTGCTGGGTAGAAGAATAGCTCTTTTTTTAACTTTTTGAGGAACCTCTACATTGTTTTCCAGAGTGTCTGTACAAGCTTGAATTCCCACTAGTAGTGTATGAGGGTTCCCCTTTCTCCACGTCCTTGCCAACATCTATTGCTTCCTGACTTGTTAATTTTACCTATTCTGATTGGTGTAAGGTGGTATCTCATTATAGTTTTGATTTGTATTTCTCTGATGCCAAACAATGTTGAGCATTTTTTCATGTGTCTGTTGGCCATTTGTATGTCTTCTTTGGAGAAACGTCTATTCATGTCTTCTGTCCATTCTTGACTGGATTATTTCCTTTTGGGTATTGTGTTTGAGAAGTTCTTTTAAATTTTGGATACTAGCTCTTTGTCTGTTATGTTGTTTGTGAATATTTTCTCCCATTCTGTAGGTTGCCTTTTAGTTTTGTTTATTGTTTCCTGTGCTGTGCGAAAGCTTTTTATGTTGGTGAAGTCCCAATAGCTCATTTCTGCTTTTGTTTCCCTTGCCTTTGGAGACATGTCTTGCAAGAAATTGCTGCAACTGAGGCCTAAGAAGTTGCTACCTCTGTTCTCCTCTATCATTTTGATGGATTCCTGTCTCACACTTAGGTCTTCTATCCATTTTTAATTTATTTTTGTGTATGGTGTACGAAAGTGGTCCAATTTCATTCATGTGCCTGTCCAAATTTCCCAACACCATTCGTTGAAGAGACTGTCTCTTTTCCATTGGATATTCTTTCCTGCTTTGTTGAAGATTAGTTGACCACAGAGTTGAGAGTCAATTTCTGGGGTCTCTATTCCATTCCATTGATCTATGTGTCTCTTTTTATTGCAGTATCATGCTGTCCTGATGATTACAGCTTTGTAATAAAACTTGAAGTCTGGCATTTGTGATGCCACAAGCTTTGATTTTCTTTTTCAACATTCCTCTGGGTATTCAGGGTCTTTTCTGGTTCCATACAAATTTTAGGATTATTTCTTCCAGTTCTGTGAAAAGTGTCGATGGTATTTTGATAAGAATTGCATTGAATGTGTAGATTGCACTGGGTAGCATAGACATTTTAACAATATTGATTCTTCCAATCAATGAATATGGAATGTTTTTCCATTTCCTTGTGGTCCTCAATTTCTTTCATAAGTGTTCTATAAAGTTCTGAGCACAGATCCTTTACTTCTTTGTTTTTTTTAAATGTATTTTTTGTTATTTTTAAAAAGATTTTATTTATTTATTTGTCAGAGAAATAGAGAGAGTACAGGCAGGTAGAGTGGCACAGAGAGGCAGAGGGAGAAGCAGGCTCCCTGTAGAGCAAGGAGCCCGATGTGGGACTTGATCCCAGGATCATGACCTGAGCTGAAGACAGCCGCTTAACCAACTGAGCCACCCAGGCATCCCTCCTTTACCTGTTTGTTTAGGTTTATTACTAGGTATCATATTTTTTTTTGGTGCTATTGTAAGTGGGATTGATTCCTTAATTTCTCTTTCTTCTACCTCATTGTTAGTGTATAGATTCTGTGCATTGATTTTATATCCTGTCACTTTGCTGAATTCCTGTACAAGTTCTAGCAATTTGGGGGTGGAGTCTTTTGGGTTTTCCACATAAAGTATCATGTCATCTTTGAAGAGAGAGAGGTTGACTTCTTTGCCAATTTGGATGACATTTATTTCTTTTTGTTGTCTGACTGCTGAAGCTAGGACTTTTTTCCCCAGATTTTATTTATTTATTTATTTGTCAGAGAGAGAGAGAGAGAGAGAGAGAGAGAGAGAGTGCACAAGCAGGCCAAGTGGCAGGCAGAAGTGGAGAGAGAAGCAGGCTCCCCACTGAGCAAGGAGCCTGATACAGGACTCCATCCCAGACTGATCCCTGGGATCATGACCTGAGCTGAAGGCAGCGGCCTAACCTACTGAGCCACCCAGGCATCCCTGAAGCTAGGACTTCTAATAGTATGTTGAACAATAGTGGTGAGAGTGGTATCCCTGTTGTGTTACTGAACTTAGGGGAAAGGCTCTCAGTTTTTCCCCATTGAGGCTGATATTCGCTGTGGGCTTTTCATAGGTGGCTTTTATGATATTGAGGTATGATCCCTCTATCTCCACACTGGGGAGAGTTTTAATCAAGAAACGATGCTGTACTTTGTCAAATGCTGTTTCTGCATCAATTGAGAGGATCATATGGTTCTTGTCCTTTCTTTTATTAATGTGGTATATCATGTTGATTGATTTGCAGATGCTGAACTATCCTTGAATCCTAGGAACAAATTCCACCTGCTTATGGTGAATAAACCTTTTCATATATTGTAGGATCCTACTGGCTAGTATTTTGGTGAGAATTTTTGCATCCATGTGCATAAGGGATGTTGGAGTGTATTTCTCCTTTTTAGAGGCATCTTTCTCTGGTTTTCGGATTAAGATAATATTGGTCTCACAGAATAAGTTTGGAAGTTTTCCTTCCGTTTCTGTTTTTTGAAAGAGCTTTAGAAGGATAGGTGTTAATTCTTCCTTAAATGTGTGGTATGATTTCCTTGGGAAGCCATCTGGCCCTGGATTCTTCTTTGTTGGGAGGTTTTTGGTTACTGCTTCAATTTCCTTGCTAGTTATAGAGCTTTTCATGTTTCTATTTTTCTTGTTTCAGTTTTGGTAGTTTATACATTTCTAGGAAGACATCCATTTCTTCCAGATTACCTAATTTGTTGGCATATAGTTGCTTATAATTGTTTGTTGTCTTATAATTGTTTGTATTTCCTTGGTGTTGGTCATGATCTCTCTTCTTTCATTCATTTTATTAATTTGTGTGCTTTCTCTTTTCTTTTGGATACGTTTGGCTAGGGCTATATCAATTTTAATTAATTCTTTCAGAGAACCAGCACCTAGTTTTGTTGATCTGTTTTACTATTCTTTTGGTTTCTATTTTGTTGATTTCTGCTCTAATCTTTGTTATTTCTCTTCTTCTGCTTTGTTTAGGCTTTATTTGCTGTTCTTTCTCCAGCCCCTTTAGGTGTAAGGTTAGTTTGTATATTTGAGATTCTTCTAATTTTTTTTAAGATTTATTTATTTATTTTAGAGAGGGAGAGAGGAGGGAGGAAGAGGAAGAAAGGAGAGAGAGAGAGAGGGTGAGAGAGAGAGAAGGAGAGAGAAAGAATGAGTAGGAGGGGCGGAGGGCGGAGGAGAGAAAGAGATTCTTCTAATTTTTAAAAAAGATTTTATTTATTTCAGAGAGACAGAGAGTGCAACCATAAGCTGGTGGGGGCGGTGCACAGAGGGAGAAGCAGAGGAGAAAGCCTATTGCAAGGTTCGACCCCAGGACCCTGGGATCATGACTTAAGCTAAAGGCAGACACAAAGCTGACTGAGCTACCCAGGTGCCCCGATTTTTCTAAATTTTTTGGAAGAGACTTTATTGCAATGTACTTCCTCTTAGGACTATTTTGCCGCATCCCAAAGGCTTTGAACAGTTGTGTTTTCATTTTCATTAGTTTCTATGAACTTTTTAACTCTTCTTTAATTTCCTGGTTTCATTCTTTAGTAGAATGCTTTTTAACTTCTCTGTGTTTGTTTTCCTTCCAAATTTCTTCTTGTTCCAGTTTCAAAGCATTGTGGTCTGAAAATATGCATGGAATTATGCCAGTCTTTTGTTACTGGTTGAGATCTGATTTTTAACCCAATATGTGATCTATTCTGCAGAAAGTTTCAAAGTTTCATGTGCACTCAAGAATGAGTATTCTGTTGTTTTAGGATGGCATGTTCTGTATATATCACAAAGTGTGTGTGGTCTAATATGTCATTCAAAATTCTTGTCTTTTTGTTCATCTTCTGCTTAGATAATCTGTCCATGACTTTGAGTGGAGCTTTTTAGTCTCTTCCTATTAATGTATTATTATCAATATGTTTCTTTATTTTGGTTATTAGAAGGTTTATATAATTGGCTTCTCCCATGTTGAGGACATAGATATTTACAATTGTTAGATCTTCTTGTTGGAAAGACCTTTTATGTATGATGTGTCCCTCTATGTCTCTTACTACAGTCTTTGGTTTAAAATCTGATTGTCTGATATGAGGATTGCTGCCCCAGCTTTCTTTTGAGGTCCATTGACATGGGAAAGTGTCCTCCACTCCCTCACTTTCAATCTGGAGGTGTATTTGTGTCTAAAATGAGTCACTTGTAGACAGCATATGCATGGGGTCTTGCTTTTTTATCCAATCTGAAACCCTGTGTCTTTCGATGGGGGCAGTCAGCCCATTTACATTCAGAGTAACTATTGAAAGATCTGAATTTAGACTATTGCCTACAGAGTCCCTGTTCCTATAGATTTTCTGTTTCTTTCTGGTCTATGTGCCACTTGGGGTCTCTCCTCACTTACAGAATCCCCCTTAATATTTCTTGCAGGGCTGGCTTGTTGGTCACATATTCTTTCAGTTTCTTCCTGTCCTGGGAAGCTCTTTCTCTCTCCATCCATTCTGAATGACAGCCTTGCTGGATAAAGTATTCTTGGCTGCATGTACTTCTCATTTAGTACCGTGACTATGTCTTTCCAGCCCTTTCTGGCTTGCAGGTTTCCATGGAAAGGTCAGATGCTATTCTGATGTTCTTCTTTCCATATGTAAGCAACCTCTCTCCCTATCTTCTCTCAGGATAGTTTCTTTAGCTGTAAAATTTGCAAGCTTCACTATTATATATCAGAGTGTTGATCTGTTGTTACTGATTTTGGGAGGGGCTGTCTCTGCGTCTTGGACAAGAATGCTTGTTTCCTTCCCTTGAGGACTTAAGAATTTAAGGAAGTTCTCAGCTCTGATTTACTCAAATATACCTTCTGGCCCCCTCTCTCTTTCCGCCCCTTTGGAGATCCCAAGAATTCTGATATTGGAATGTTTTCATGGCATCATTAGTCTCCCCAAGTCTTTTATCATGTGCTACTAGCTGCCTATCTCTATTTTCCTCAACTTATTTCCTTTCCATCAACTTTTCTTCTAGATTACATATTTTCTTTTCTGTTTCACTTACCCTGGCTGTTAGAGTATCCAGTTTAGATTGTGTCTCATTCATAGCATTTTTATATTTGGCTTGATTATATCTCATTTCTGCCTTTAGAGATTCTATATTGTCACTAATGATTTTTATCAAGCCTAGCTATTGGTGTTATGGTAGCAATCCTGAATTTATTCTTTGACATCTTGCTTATATCCATATCCATTGGTTCTGTGGCAGACGACATTGTCTCTGGTTCTTTTCTTTGTTGAGAGTTCCTCCAAATCATTCTGTTGAGGGATGGTTGAGTGAATAAGCAGAGTCCAAAATATCAATGATGACCCAAGCAAGATTCATCCTAGCAAAATATGGAGTGGTTGGAAGCCACCAGAGAAAAACAAAGCCAAAATGAAACACAAGAATAAAATTTAAAATTTTGTTTAAGGGGCGCCTGGGTGGCTCAGTGAGTTAAAGCCTCTGTTTTCAGCTTGGGTCATGATTCCAGGGTCCTGGGATCAAGCCCCGCATTGGGCTTTCTGCTCAGCAAGGAGCCTGCTTCCCCTCCTCTCTCTGCCTGCCTCTCTGCCTACTTGTGATCTCTGTCAAATAAATAAATACAGTCTTTAAAAAAATTTTTTTAAAAAGAGATCGGAGAGGAAGAGAGTGCTATAATCTCCCAGTGTGGACAAAGCAGGGTGTTCCAATTGTCCCTGGGTGAATGTTGGTCTCTCTGTTAGAAGATACTATATCCCAAAATTGCAAGGAAAGCAAAACTTATATATACATATAAAGATAAAATTGAATAGAGTGAAAAAAGTAATAAAATGAAGCATATATGTATAAAAATATAGATATGAAAAAATACAAGTTAAAAAGCAAGTTCAAAATATTTTTATATAACAAATATCTTAGTGAAGTGAGAAAAAGATTAAAAGAAAGAACAGAGAAAAAGCATAAGAAAAAGGAAAAAAAAGAAAAGGAGAATTTTATCTGAGAAATATACAACTCATGAGGCAATACCTGGAGCTCAGTATACTATTTTCCCCTGGTGTTGGGATTTTACAGTCTTATGGGATCCATAGGATTGTCATCCTCCTGTTCTTCCAGCCTGTCTTCTAGGAGAGGGATCTGCCACACTGTTTCTCAGGAAATTCTGCCTGGGTGGAGTTGCTTTACCCCTGCAGTGGGATGGGGTCAGTGGAAACCTGTCCTCTGTGTGGCTTTTGTTCCCTGGGGGCTTTCTGCACCTCTTCAGAGGATAAGAGCAAAAATGGCCACACCAAAATCTCTGGCCCAGGGCAGAAAATTCAGTCTGCTCTATTTTATAAACCCTCCATGACAGTTTCCACTTTTGTATGTGCCCCTGAAATCTACAGCCTCCCATGGTGCTCTCCCACAATAACTCTCTCAGAGGCAGTCCCAGGGGCCTAAGAGTGCCACTGCCCCTTGTGACTCTAAAAGCTCGAGTGGCCACTGGCTAGGGACTGCATAGGAAACTCCTGAATCATGTGTGGATGTTGCTCTAATGTCCTTTCTGGGCCACTACTGCCCTGTGAGTTTTTGCCTGGTCTGGTGCAGGTTCTAGATTTTTTCAGGCTGCTCAGGAAAAGATCAGTTATCTTCTGGCCCAGCTCTTGGTTCATGGTGATGGAGCTGACAATGCCATCCTGGGCTCACTAACCATAATCTGTTTCCTGGCTCCACTGCTCAGGCACTCTACTAGTGCAGGCACCCCCTTTTGCTCTGTGGCTCCTCATATCCCGAGACCACAATGCCCTATCTAGAATTCTGCCTTTTCATTTCCAGAGCCCCTTTCAGAGAGGGATGTCTCTCACTAGAGCGGATTTCTAAGGGTTCTGATTTTGTTGCTGTGGTGTTATGTCACTTTCCAGGAACCAGCTTATGGAGGATCTCTCCCCCTCTGTTTATTTTCCTATATCTCCCCATAGATTCCCCACTTTGCATGCCCTATCTTGCAAAAAGCACTCACTTTTCTGTTTGTAGAGATCCAGATATATATTCTTACAATTTAGTCTGATTTTGTGGGTGTTCAAAATGGTTTGATAGATCTCCAGCTAAATTCAGCGCACCAGTTGAAATGGGGTCCCCTACTCCTCCACCATCTTGCCTCCCTCTCCTCCTGTTTCCCACTTTTTATTCCTAATTTCTTCAGGGATTTCCTGTCATGACACCTGCTATCTTGAGCCTGTTTGGTTTGACCTGGTTTCTTGTGAGGTGCTGCTAGGATAGGCCTTGGACCTTCCCAGTAGCTGGCCATGACTTCCTCCTTGCTGATCTCCAGGCATACTGTTAGATCCTAACTAACTTCCTCCTCTAAGAGAATCTGTCTTATGACTAAAGTTTTAAAATAAAAGATATAAGATCTTTATTTGTATTTATCTGTTTTTTTTTTTTACTGGAAATGCAAAGAATAGAACTTTTGTTCTGTTTTGTTTCTTTTTGAACATCTTAATTTAATTTTTTTCAGTGTCTTATCTGTATTTTTATGTATATCTATATATGCATTTGATAGTTGTGTGGTATTTTTTCTACTTTCAGATGGAACTGCCAAAATTAATTTGTACAGAACTCTATTTAATGGGCCTGATGAAAATCAAGCATTTGTATGGTAATTAATGGTACAGTATAGAAAATGTAGTTAATGGTGTTGTAATAGCTTCGTATGGTGACTGATGGTAGCTACATTTGTGGTCAGCACAGCATAAAATATAGAGTTGTTGGTCATTATGAAACTAATGTAACATTGTGCATCAACTTACTTCAATTAAAAAAAGAGATAATAGGCATTTATAGGAATCAAATATACTCTCAGAAGTGTAGAAACTAATGTTTTTCAAGCTCATGTCTTTTAGGATAATTTTAGATAATTAAGAGCTAGTTTAAGTTTGTTATTTTAATTAAAACAGGCTTGTCTTTACGGGTATCAGCATTAAGTACAATATTTTTTATTCTAGCTAAGTTTACTAAAGGCATATAAGCTCATGTTATCTCTTAAAGAGTTTGTCAGCAAGAAAGATAACAATGTGATGGTTGGCTGTTTAATGTTTCATGAGACTTTAATGACTTATCTAAACACAGTTGTTAAGAACAAGTAAATTACATAGTTATAAATCACATAAAAGTTTATAAACTTTTCAGGGCACCTGAATGACTCAGCTTGGGTCATGATCTCAGGGTTGTAGGATAGAGCCCATGTAGGGCTTCATGCTCAGTGGAGAGTCTGCTTGAGGACTCTTTTTCTCCCTTTTCTCTGCCCCTTTCCCTCACTCTCTCTTTCTCTCTCAAATACATACATACATACATACATACATACATACATACATACATAAACAAAATCTTAAAAAACAAGTTTATAAACTTTTGAACAATAATTACACTTTATAGAATGTCTACTTAAAACAGTTTACAAAATCTTTTTGGTAACATAAAACCTTAAAGTTTTATGGAGCTAAGTTAAATGATAGATATTCATTGAGTATCTAGATCATTTCCAAATAAGATAAAATTCTGAAACTTTAATTACTGAACATTATTCACTTTTGGCTTCTTATTACAGAGGAACTGAAGGTATTTAGGTCTATTAGTAAATATTTCATGTCCCACATTTAAAACTCACTGTGTAGAAGAATATACTTCCAGAAATCAGTATGAATACATTTGAATACATTTTAGTATTTAGTATACATTACATTTAGTATTTAGTATTTAGTATTCATAAACTTGTCAATCCACAATTCTAGTGTAACAGACAACACACAATTGCTTATGTCTTAGTTTTCACTAGAAATTAAGGATTTAAGTATTACAAATTCTAATCAATACATGTAATTAAAACTACTTAGAAATGTTAAGTGTTAAAGGAAACAAATATATGAGGAGGTAAGGAAAGTAGGCGGCTTATTTGGGTGAGAAGAAGTATGGGGACACCTGGTGGGATCAGTTGGTGAAGCAAGTGACTCTTGATTTTGGGATTGTGAGTTTGAGCCCCAAGTTGTGTGTAGAGATTACTTAAAAAAAAAAAAAAAAAAAAAAGCTATGAGATTTGAGAATGTATATTTGTTAAGGAAAAAATAATTTTATGTTAAAGTAAAATGACTGGTTGTTTCAGAATTAGGAAGAGCAAAATATAGGACAAAGCCTAAATGAATACAAGAAAGCTATAGGTGGTTTGTGGAAAATGAATCTTAGGAAAGTAATTATGTGGATCAAACTGGCTAAGATTGGAATGAATTTATTCAAGTTCTTAAATAATGAGTTTTAAATATCAAAAGTACATGGGTGCAAAATTAGAATTTGGTTTTCTCAGGGCACCTGGGTGGCTCAGTCAGTTTAACATCTGACTCTTGATTTTTGGCTCAGGTCATTATCTCAGGATCATGAGAATGAGCCCTACAGCATGGGTCCTGCTTAAGTTTCTATCTCTCCTCCCCCTGCCCCTTCCCATGAGAAAAAAATTTTTTCTTTTGTTTTCTGTTTGTTAAAAGGACAAAGTCTTCTTGGACTATTGGTCTTCTCTTCCCAAGATATTATAAAAAGTTTTCCTTACCTTTTGGGTAATCTACCTAGAAAGCAAAGATTTTGTGTGTTATCAAAATTTCCTATGCTTCATTTGTCTTTACTGGCTCTTTGATTATTTGGGAGAACTAAGTCCTCTCAAAATTAAAAGAGTTAAGGGGCACCTGGGTGGCTCAGTGGGTTAAACCTCTGCCTTCGGCTCAGGTCATGATCTCAGGGTCCTGGGATTGAGCCCCGCATCGGGCTCTCTCCTCAGCAGGGAGCCTGCTTCCTCCTCTCTCTCTGCCTGCCTCTCTGCCTGCTTATGAACTCTCTCTCTCTCTGTCAAATAAATAAATAAAATCTTTAAAAAAAAATTAAAAGAGTTAAGTTTAGTTCACAAAGATGTAACCTTCCATATTTGCTTTAAAAATCTTCTATTATTACTTTGGTTAAATAGGTAATTAGCTACTATTTCATAAAGATCTTTGATCCTATTTAATCAAATTTTTAAAGATTTTGACATTATTGACAATTTTCCCAAATTAAATTCTAAGTGTCATCTTTTTGACCTCTAACTAAATTTGAGATGTCCCAGAGAGCCCATGGAAAATCTCAAAGGATTTGTCTCCAACCTGGTAACATGTTAAACTAATTAGGTTTATATGATATATTAAATGACGTGAGAAGAATTGTCAAATAAGAAATGATGCTAAACCTTCTTATGTTATATTTGTATGAGTACGTGTTATTAATATAAGTGTTCTAGAAATTGTATGAAATTCCCAGAAATTGGATATGTTTTGGTATAATGTTATTAGTCATATTCCAATTATCATCTTAAAATGTTGTGTGTCACAGGAATAACCAAATGTCCTTATCAATTCCATTATAATAAAGTCTCATCAGATCTTTAACCATGGCCATTTTTAAGTCTTTTGTCATTTACAGACAGTTGTTTTACTCTATGTCTTTGCAAAAGTGCTTCTTCTTCAAAGAGGCTCATGAAAAAGACCCTACCAAGTACTTTTGAGCACTAATACTGCTACCAGATTATAAGGTGTTAAATCTTTGGTGCATATTTCATATGTAAAGAAGAGTACACTTGACATTTGTTGTTTTTTTTTTTAACTGTATTTTGGGGGGGCCTGGGTGGCTCAATTGGTTGAGCATCTGCTTTTGGCTTAGGTCATGATCTCAGGGTCTTGGGATCAAGTCCCGCAATGGGCTCCCTGCTCAGCGGGGGGGGGGGGGGGGTCTGCTTCTCTCTCTCCCTCTGCAGCTCCCCCTGCTTTTGTTCTCTGGATTTCTCTCTCTCTCTCTCTCTGTCAAATAAATAAGTAAAATCGAAAAAAAAAAGATTTTATTTATTTGACAGAAAGAGAGAGAGCGCACATGAGCAGGGGAGAGGGAAAGGGAGAAGTAATCTCTCCACTGAGCCAGGAACCCAATGAGGGGCCAAGACCCTGGGATCATGACTTGAGCTGAAGCCAGATGTCTAACCAACAGCCTCCCAGAGACCCCTTGACATTTGGTCTTGTGCTAATGTTGGAGACCTCAAAATAAAATTGATCAGGAAGAGAAGCAGCTGACATCACAAGGTAGACCGATCCCTTCCAAGACGTTGTATCCAGAACATTTCTTTCCATTTCTCTTCTCATCTCTGACCATCCCTTTCCTAATTCTTGACAATTTTTAAACTATAAACATCTTTATGATTTAAAAAAATTATTATGTTATGTTAGTCACCATACAGTACATCATTCGTTTTGGAGGTAGTGTTCCATGATTCATTGTTTGTGTAGAACATTCAGTGTTCATTGCAACATGTGCCCTCCTTAATGCCCATCACTGGGCTACCTCACCCCCCTACCACCCTCCCTTCTGAAACCCTCAGATTGTTTCCCGGAGTCCATAGTCTCTCATGGTTCATCTCATGGTTCATCTCCCCCTCTGATTTCCCTCCTTTCAGTTCTCCCTTCCTTCCCTTAATGTCCTCTGTGCTATTCCTTATGTTCCACATATGGTTCTTTTGTTCACCTTTCACCTTGCTCTGGTCTGGAAGGAGAATGCCATTGTTCACATATATCAGGCCATCATAAAAGGAGTTCATAAACTTGTCTGTTAGATTTGCCATGATGCTGTTGATTCTGTAGCTCTGTCTGTCACAAACTTCTCCCTTATTTCTATTGCCTCAATTTCTGTGAAACAAATTTTGCCTCCTCTATGCTGTGCTACTCCCTAACCCTGGGTGTTCATTTCCCTGTCTCTGGTTAATAAGCCCAAACCCAGGGAAACTTGAATCTAGGCTCTGTATAAAGAAAGGGCACTAGACAAGGGTGACCAGAATAAAACTGTCTGTGCAGTCTACAGACCCTTAAATTGTATCAGCTTCCAAGGCTGGCACCTTTCCAGTCGAGTCTTGGTTGACCACCCTGAATTCCACTGTTCAACACCCTTCACCACAGGAAGTATCTCTCTTGGCAGAGCCTGTATTCAACCAATGTACATCTTTATCTATGGAGAACTTGCACCCCCTAATGCATGGGCCCTTCAGTGTCTAAATAGATGGAAGATGGCAGTAAGTTATGGTCTGGGCTACCTAGTCTAGTCTCTGACTGTCCACAATCAAACTGAGGCTTCACATTGGGCTGCACCTGTCAAACCACACTACAGAATCAAACAGGAATTACCAGGAAGTATTCATGACTCAGGTTTTATCTCTTTTGACCAATCTTTACTACTCAGATGGGAGTTAGTGCAATGAAGCTGTGGTTGAAATTTATCACTTACTGTAAGGGAAATTTCAGGGTCTACCTCTGAGGCTGTAGCTGTCAGGCAGAGATCATTGAATTTGCTTACTAAAGTTGTCTTAGACAAGAGAATAATTCTTGATTCTTTCCTTGATGAGCAGGCAGGTGTTTGTTCTATAGCCAATACCTCTTGCGCTTAGATAAGTAGTTTGGGGAAGCTGAGATACAACTGAGTGAAATAGTTAAACAAACCACTGGCTTAAGCAGATTAAATCTAACTCTGGGTTATTCTTTGACCTCTTTGATTTGGCTTGTTTGGGTCACGGGGACCTTGGCTTTGGAGTGCCCTCCAAAATTTGGGTCTTCTTTTTCTTCTTTCTTCTTCTTCCTACTTCCTTTCCCTCCTACCTCCTTCTCCTCCTCCTCCCTCTCATCCCCCTCCACCTCCTTCTCTTCCTTCATCTTCTGGTTTTATTTTTAAGTAATCTCTACACCCAACATGGGCTTGAACTCACAACCCCAAGATCCAGAGTCACATGTTCCACCAACTGAGCCAGCCAGGTGCCTCTGGGTATTATTCTTATCATCATTATTATAGTCTTTCTGGTGCACTATGTTCTCTCAAAGATCTTGAATATATGTCTACAACTGCTGGACTGATGGGTAGTCTCACTGAGATTGGAACTCCAAAAGGAATATGAAGAAAATGGTCATCTATAAGACTATGAGGCCAACTTTTGTCCTGTGGATACTACCCAAAGACCAAAACAGATGACAAAAGCAGTGACTGGGAGTAGTGTTCTAGCCTTAACATTTGATCACAACTCTCAGTAATCTTGAAGTCTGATCAAAAGTGGAGAACTGTTAAAGCAAGCAGATTAGACCCAAGGCAGGGTCTAATTTACCACTGATGGTAAATCCCATGTCAGCCAATCAAAACTTAACTAAATTTCTGTGTTGGGCTCTCCAGAGAAGGAAGGCTTGGATTAGCCAGTCAGTGCTTGTCTTCTCTGCACAAGTTACCTGACATGGCTCCAAGATTCTCCTTTCCTCCAGGTAAGGAAAGTAACCCTGCCTTAACAAACTAGCAAATGACTGGTATAACTTCTTTGTAAAAATCTGTAAGAATCTCTCACCTTATATAGCTCTTTGGAACTCCTTTCTATCTGCTAGATCGGATGCTGCAAAATTCATGAATTACCAAATAAGACCAGAAAGAGCTTTAAAATTTACTCAGTTGAATTTTGTTCTTTAAACAAGTAACTTTTATTTATAGAGAAAATAGTAGAGGAGGTATTTGAGAAATTAGGAAAATAAAATAATCTTGCTATAGTTTTTTTCTTTTTTGAGTTGTAGGAGGTATTTATTTTTAATTTATTTTTTAATTAGTTAATTTTTTACCCCATCCCCCACCCACCTCTTCTCCAGCAACCCTCAGTCATTTCCTATGATTAAGAGTCTCTTAAAATTTGTCTTCCTCTTGGGGTGCCTGGGTGGCTCAGTGGGTTAAAGCCTCTGCCTTTGGCTCAGGTCATGATCCCAGGGTCCTGGGATCGAGCCCTGCATTGGGCTCTCTGCTCAGCAGGGAGCCTGCTTCTTCCTCTCTCTCTCTCCCTGCCTCCCTCTCTGCCTACTTGTGATCTCTGTCTGTCAAATAAATAAAAAAATTAAAAAAATTTTTATAAAATAAATTGTCTTCCTCTCTAATTTTGTCTTCTCCTATTTTTTCCTCTCTTCCCCTATGATCCTCTCTTTTGTTTCTTAAATTCCACATATGAGTGAGATTATATGATAATGTCTTTCTCTGATTGACTTATTTCGCTTAGCATAATACCCTCCAGTTCCATCCACATCATTGCAAATGACAAGATTTCATTTTTTTGATGGCCAAGTAGTATTCGATTGTATATATATCCCTTTTTCTTTATCCACTCATCTGTTGTTGAACATATGGGCTCTTTCTATAGTTTGGCTAGTGTGGACATTGCTGCTATAAACACTGGTGTACAGGTGCCCCTTCAGATCACTACATTTGCATATTTGGGATAAATATCTAGCAGTGCAATTGCTGGGTCTGTTTTAAACCTCTGTACTGTTTTCCAGAGAGTCTATATCACCTTCCATTCCAACCAACAGTGTAAGAGGGTTCCTCTTTCTCTGCATCATCACCAAGTTCTGTCCATTCCTGACTTGATCATTTTAGCCATTCTGACTGGTGTGAAGTGGTATCTCATTGTGGTTTTGATTTGTATTTCCCTGATCCCGAGTGATGTTGAGCATTTTTTCATGTGTCTTTTGGAGACATGGATGTCTTCCTTGGAGAAATATCTGTTCGTGTCTCCTGACCATTTCTTGACTGGTCTTCTGACCATTTCTTGATTGGATTATTTGTCCTTTGGGTGTTGAATTTGATAAGTTCTTTATAGATTTTGGGTACTGGTCCTTTATCTGGTATGTCATTTGCAAATATCTTCCATTCTGTCAGTAGTCTTTTGGTATTGTCAACTGTTTCCTTTCCTCTGCAAAAGATTTTTATCTTGATGAAGTCCCAATAGTTCATTTTTGTCTTTGGAGACATGTCTAGCAAGAAGTTGCTACAGCCTAGGTCCCAAAGGTTGCTCCTGTGTACTCCTCTATGATTTTGATGGATTCCTGTCTCATATTTAGTTCCTTATTTATTTTTCTTTTTTTAAATTAATTTTTACTTTTTCAGTATTCCAAGATTCATTGTTTATGTACCACACCCAGTGCCCCATGCAATATGTGCCTGCCCTAACACCCACCACCAGGCTCACCTAACACCCCATACCCTCTCCCCTCCAAAACCTTCAGTTTATTCCTCAGAGTCCACAGTCTCTCATGCTTCATCACCCCCTTCGATTTCCCCCAATTCACTTTTCTTTTCCTTTTCCTAATTTCCTCCGTGTTATTCCTTATGCTCCACAAGTAAGTGAAACCATATGATAATTGACTCTCTCTGCTTAACTTATTTCACTCAGCATAATCTCCTCCAGATCCATCCGTGTTAATACAAAAGTTGGGTATTCATCCTTTCTGATGGAGGCATATCCATTGTACATAAGAACCATATCTTCTTTATCCCTTCACCTGCTGAAGGGCATCTTGGCTCTTTCCACAGTTTGGCGATTGTGGCCATTGCTGCTATGAACATGGGGGTAGAGATGGCCCTTCTTTTCACTACATCTGTATCTTTGGGGTAAATACCCAGTGGTGCAATTGCAGAGTCATACAGAAACTCTATTTTTAGTTTCTTATGGAATCTCCATACTGTTTCCCAAAGTAGCTACACCAACTTGCATTCCTTCCAACAGTGTAAGAGGGTTCCCCTTTCTCCACATCTTCTCCACCACTTGTTGTTTCTAGTTTTGTTAATTATGGCTATTTCAACTTGTGTAAGGTAATATCTCAATGTATTTTGATTTGAATCTCCCTGATGGCTAACGATAATGAACATTTTTTCATGTTTCTGTTAGCCATTTGTATGTTTTCTTTGGGGGAAGTGTCTGTTCATGTCTTCTGCCCATTTTTGACGTGATTATCTGTGTGTGAATGTTGAGTTGGAGGAGTACTTTATAGATCTTGGATATCAGCCTTTCTCTGGAGTGTCATTTGTGAATATCTTCTCCCATTTTGTGGGTTGTGTCTTTGTGTTGTTGACTGTTTCCTTTGCTATGCAGAAGCTTTTGATCTTGATGAAGTCCCAAAAGTTCATTTTTGCTTTTGTTACCTTTGTCTTTGGAGACATGTCTTGGAAGAAGTTGCTGTGGCTGATGTTGAAGAGGTTACTGCCCATGTTTTTCTCTAGGATTTTGATAGATTCCTGCCTCACATTGAGGTCTTTTATCAATTTCATGTTTATCTTTGGTATGGTGTAACAGAATTGTTGAGTTTCATTCTTCTACACATAGCTGTCCAATATTCCCAGCACCATTTATTGAAGAGGCTGTCTTTTTTCCAGTGGATATGGTTTCCTGCTTGCTCGAAGATTATTTGACCATAGAGTTGAGGGTCCCATATCTGGGCTCTCTACTCTGTTCCACTGTTCCATTGTTTTTATGCCAGTACCATGCTGTCTTGGTGATCACAGCTTTGTAGTAAAGCTTGAAATCAGGTAACGTGATGCCCCCAGTTTTGTTTTTCTTTTTCAGCATTTCCCGAACAATTCAGGTCTCTTCTGGTTCCATACAAATTTTAGGATTGTTTGCTCCAGCACTTTGAAAAATGCTGGTGGAATTTTGATCGGAATGGCATTGAAAGTGTAGACTGCTCTAGGGAGTATAGACATTTTAGCAATGCTTAGTCTTCCGATCCATGAGCATGGAATTGCCTTCCATCTTTTTGTGTCTTCTTCAATTTCTTTCACGAGTGTTCTGTAGTTCCTTGAGTACAGATCCTTTACCTCTTTGGTTAGGTTTATTCCCAGGTACCTTATGGTTCTTGGTGCTATGGTAAATGGAATTGATTCTCTAATTTCTCTTTCTATAGTTTCATTGTTAGTGTATAAGAAAGCAACTGATTTCTGTACTTTGACTTTGTATCCTGCCTCATTACTGAATTGCTGTATGAGTTCTAGTAATTTGGGGGTGGAGTCTTTTGGGTTTTCCATATAAAGTATCATGTCATCCACAAAGAGAGAGTTTGACCTCTTCATTGCCAATTTGGATACCTTTTATTTCTCTTTGTTGTCTGATTGCTGTTGCTAGGACTTCCAATACTATGTTGAACAAGAGTGGTGAGAGTGGGCATCCTTCTCGTGTTCTGATCTCAAAGAGACCAGCTTTTCCCCATTGAGGATGATATTCGCTGTGGTTTGTTCATTGATAGATTTTATAAAGTTGAGGAATGTTCCCTCTATCCCTATACTTTGAGGAGTTTTAATCAAGAATGGATGCTGTATCTTGTCAAATGCTTTTTCTGCATCTATTGAGAGGACCGTGTGGTTCTTCTCTCTTCTCTTATTGATTTGTTCTGTCACATTGATTGATTTGTGAATGTTGAACCACCCCTGCATCCCATGGATGAATCCCACCTGGTCATGGTGGATAATCTTTTTAATGTACTGTTGGATCCTATTAGCTAGATCTTGTTGAGAATCTTGGCATCCAGATTCATCAGGGATATTGGTCTGAAATTCTCCTTTTTCGTGGGGTCTTTGCCTGGTTTGGGGGTCAGGGTAATGCTGGCTTCGTAAAAAGAGTCTGGAAGTTTTCCTTCTGCTTCAATTTTTTGAAACAGCTTCAGGAGAATAGGTATTATTTCTTCATTGAATGTTTGGTAGAATTCCCCAGGGAATCCATCAGGTCCTGGGCTCTTGTTTTTTGGGAGGTTTTTGATCACTACTTCAATCTTGTTACTAGATATTGGTCTGTTTGGGTTGCATATTTCTTCCTGATTCAGTTTTGGAAGTTTAGAGGTTCCCAGGAATGTATCCATTTCATCTTGGTTGCTTAACTTATTGGCATATAACTGTCGATAATAATTTCTGATGATTGTTTCTATTTCCTTGGTGTTAGTTGTGTTCTCTCCCTTTTCATTCATAATTTTATTAATTTGTATCCTCTCTCTTTTCTTTTGGATTCATTTGGCCAGTGGTTTATCGATCTTATTGATTTTTTGAAAAAGTCAGCTTCTAGTTTTGGTGATGCGTTCTACTATATCTCTAGTTTCTATTTCATTGATCTCTGCTCTAATCTTTTTTTTTAAAAATATTTTATTTATTTATTTGACATAGAGAGCGAGATCACAAGTAGTCAGAGGCAGGCAGAGAGAGAGGGGGAAGCAGGCTCCCTGCTGAGCAGAGAGAATGATGTGGGGCTCGATCCCATGACCCTGAGATCATGACCTGAGCCGAAGGCAGAGGCTTTAACCCACTGAGCCACCCAGGCGCCCCTCTCTGCTCTAATCTTGATTATTTCCTTTCTTGTGTGGGGGGTTGGCTTAATTTGTTGTTGATTTTCCAGCTCTTTAAGGTGTAAATAAAGCTGGTGTATTCTGGATGTTTCAATTTTTTTGAGGGAGGCTTGGATGGCTATTTCCCCCTTAGGACTGCCTTTGCTGTATCCTTTAGGTTTTGGACCAATGTGTCTTCATTCTCATTGGTTTCCATGAATTGTTAAAGTTCTTCTTTGATTTCCTGGTTGATCCAAACATTCTTAAGCAAGGTAGTCTTTAGCTTCCAGGTGTTTGAATTCCTTCCAAACTTTTTCTTGTGGTTGAGTTCCAGTTTCAAAGCGTTGTGGTCTGAGAATATGCAGGGAATAGTCTCAGTCTTTTGGTATTGGTTGAGCTCTAATTTGTGAACCAGTATGTGGTCTATTCTGGAGAAAGTTCTATGTGCACTCAAGAGGAATGGATCTTCTGTTGCTTTAGGGTGTAATGTTCTATATATATCTATGAGGTCCATCTGGTGAAGTGTGTCATTCAAAGCTCTTGTTTCTTTATTGATTTTCTGCTTGTATGATCTATTACTGAGAGTGGTGTGTTAAGATCCCCTACTATTAATGTAGTCATAGCAATATGACTCTTTATTTTGATTAAAAGTTGGCTTATGTAGTTGGCTGCCCCATATTGGGGACATAAATATTTACAGTTGTTAAGCCTTCTTGGTGGATAGACCCTTTAAGAATGATGTAGTGTCCTTTTGTATCTCTGACTATAGTCTTTAGTATAAAATCTAATTTATCTGATATGAGAATTGCTACCCCAACTTTCTTTTGATGCACATTAGCATGAAAGATGCTCTTTCATCCCTTCACTTTCAGTCTGTATATGTATTTAGGTTCCAAATGGGTCTCTTGTAGACAGCATATGGACAGGTCCTATCATTTTATCCAATCTGCAACTGTGTGCCATTTTATGGGAGCATATAGGCCATTCACATTGAGAGTGATTATTGAGAGATCTATTTTTATTGACATCATGTTTCTATAGACTGTCTCTGTGAATTTCTGTTCTATGACACTCTTGGGTCCTTTCCCCTTAATATTTTTTGTAGTGCTGGCTTGGTGGTCACATACTCTTTTAAACCTTGTGGTCTTGGAAACTATCTCTCCATCCATTTTGAATGTCAGCCTGCATGTTCTTCTCATTTTATAAAGTTTTATTGCCTGCATGTTCTTCTCATTTAGTTCCCTGAATATGTCTTTCCAGCCCTTTCTGGCTTGCCAAGTTTCTGGGGACAGCTCTGACATTATTCTGATGGACTTCTTCTGTATGTAAGGAATCTCTTCCCCCTATCTGCCCTCAGAAGCTCTTGTCTAGGATATGATTTGTGAGTCTCACAATGAAGTGTCTGGATGTCTTTCTAGATTTGCTGATCTACATATTCTTTCTGCTTCTAGGACATGAACGCTGTTCCCTTCCACAGACTGGGAAAATTTTCATCCAGAATTTGTTCAGCTATATCTTCTAGTCTTCTCTCTTTCTCCACCCCCTCAGGGATCCCAAAAATTCTGACATTGGAATGTTTCATGGCATCATTAATTTCCTAATTCTGTTTTCATGACTTCTAAGCTGTTCATTCCATGCCTCCTCCTGATACTTTTTCTCTATCAGTTTGTCCTCTAGATCACTAATTCTATCTTCTGCCTCAGTTACCCTAGCTGTTAGAGTATTTAGATTAGATTGGATCTCATTGATAGGATTTTCAACTTCTGCCAGGTCAGCTCTCACTTCTGCCCTTAGAGATTCTATGTTGTCACTGATGGTTTTCTCCAACCTAGCCATTGACTGGATAATTGTTACCCTGAATTCCCTTCCCAACATATTGTTTATGTCCACATCCAATGGTTCTGATAGAGAGGGAACAGTCTCTGAATTTTTCCTCTGTTGGGTGTTCCTTCTCCTAGTCATTTTGGTGAGAGGTTGTTGAGGGGATGTATAGCTGAATTTATCAATCACGATCCAGGCAAGGTGCACCATGGAATGTCTCAGAGCAATTGGAAGTCACCACCAAAAAGAAAAAAAAAAAAAAAAAAAAGAGAGAGAGAGAGAGAGAGAGTGAGAAAGAGAAAACCCAGCCAAAATGAGCCCCCAAAGTAAGATTTATAAGGTATATAAACAAAAATGGACAAACAAAAAGACTGACAAAAGTAAATGACAAGAAAAAAAAGAAGAACCCAGCCAAAATGAACCCCAAGAAAAGGTTTATATAATACCAGAACAAAAACAAATACACAGAAATGCTGACAGAAGAATAAGATGGGAGGTTGGTTATAAATTCTCAATGTGGGTGAGGAAAGTTATTTTGGTTCTTCCTGGGTATATCTTGGTATCTTTGTTAAAGGACTCAACTTTCCAGAGATAAAAGGGATAGTAAAACTGGTTTCTATATAGAGGTTGTATTGAATAGAGAAAGAAGATTACCTTGAATCTTGTATCTATATGTATATTTAAAAAAAGAAAAAAATAAGAGAAAAAGAAAAACACCCGTATATGTATGCTAAAAGTTCAAGTTTACTTCCAAAGGAGGAAAATAAGCAATAGCAGAATATTGAGTTTTTTTTTTTTTTTAAGATTTTACTTATTTATTTGACAGATAGAGATCACAAGTAGGCAAAGAGGCAGGCAGAGAGCGGAAGGGAAGCAGGCTCCCTGCTGAGCAGAGAGCCCGATGCGGGGCTCGATCCCTGGACCTTGAGATCATGACCCGGGCTGAAGGCAGAGGCTTTAATCCACTGAGCCACCCAGGCACCCCCAGAATATTGAGTTTTAAATGTCATATTTTGTCTCAGCATATGATTTTTGAATTATATATATTTTCTTAAAAACAAAAGTTCAAGTTAAAAGGTTATTATGGAATATGTTGTATTAAACCTTTAGTTGTAATGGTAAGTAAGTTAAAAAAATTAAAAGAACAAGAATCGTGAAAACGAATTAAAAAGAAGTTGTGTCTATGAAATATACAGGTTTTAAGGCAATAATGTGAGCTTAATATATTGTTTTCCCCTGATGTTGAGGTTTTACAATTTTATTGCGACCCTGTGGTGGTTGTCCTCTAGTTCTTTTTTTTTTTTTTTCATTTTATAAGGATTTATTTAAATTCCACTTAGTTAAAATAGAGCATAATATTAGTTTCAGGTGTACAATATAGTGATTCAACACTTTTATACATCACTGCCACTTTGTTTTTCAGTCAGTCTTGCTTGGGTTGAGTCATCCTGCCCCCTATCAAAGATAGGTTTTTCAGGGTTTTGTTCTCTGGAGGTTTTTTCCTTTGGTGGGTTTTTGTGGTTTTTCAGTGGTTTAGTGGAAAGCAAACTGCGCCCAGACCTCCACCTCAGAAAGAGGCCTCAGTCTGCTCCACTCTGGGTGCTCCAGAACACACAGACTACCCCTCTGCAAACTCCACTGAATAGCGCAACCTCCTACAAGTTTTGTGCACCCCCAGCCACTGTCTCAGTGGTCGCCCAAGGCGCCTGGTTGTCTCTGCACCCCCGCGCCACTGAAACCGCAAGCGATGTTGGTCCAGGGAACCCACTTCTGGTGGCTGCCTCTGCTGGGACTGCTGTCTGGGGTTCAGGCCCACATGGGGTGTCCTCAGACCCTGCTGTCATGCGGGTTGCAGAGGCTAAACCGACCAGAGATGGCGCAAGTTCTCTCAGGCATGGGCTGTGAGCATTCAGACCCATGGCCAGTCCTAGAGACTGCTGGCTAGCACACACACCAGGCTCTCTCAGGCACTGGGGGAGTGCACTCACAGCCCACAGTCACGCAGGGCATGCAAGTGCAGAAGGCTGAGGACCTAGAGAGCGCTGGCTGGCACCCACACCAGACTCTCTCACACACAGGCAGGAGTGCACCTAGCCGAGTGAGCAGTGGTGCAAGCAGCAGAAAGCCATGAGCTCAGGGCCCACGGAGGCTCTGCCACACTCTCTCTGTCTTGGGTGGTCGCTGGCAGTTGCCATCCTGAATCTGTGGGCTTAGGCCTGTGCCCATGACCTCCCATTTCCACCAGTTGCCCCTTAAGATCTTTTGCTTTTTTGGAGTGCTTTTAACCAGACTCCATATTAATGCTGGTCCTCAACCACAGGGCACTTTTCTTTTCTTTCTTTTTTTTTTTTAATTTTTTTAAAAGATTTTATTTATTTATTTGACAGAGAGATCACAAGTAGGCAGAGAGGCAGGCAGAGAGAGAAGAGGAAGCAGGCTCCCTGCCGAGCAGAGAGCCCGATGTGGGGCTCGATCCCAGGACTCTGAGATCATGACCTGAGCCGAAGGCAGCGGCTTAACCCACTGAGCCACCCAGGCACCCCGGCACTTTTCTTTTGGGATATTACTTTCCAATGGGTTGCTTCTGGTGGCTCTCTCCCCGCCATCCTCCAGTATCATTCTGAGAGTTCCCACTCCGCTTTATCACTCCACTGATGTCTTCTGTCCCCGTAGAGATCCCGAAGTATATAATATTACATCTCAGGCCGATTTCCTGGGTGTTCAGAGTGTTCTGCAAGATATTTAGCTCAGTTTATATGACTGGTTGAAACTGGGTCTCCTACTTCTCTGCCATCTTGCCCCTCTTCCAGTACTGCCTCTTGTTCTCTTTTTTGAGGTGAGCTTTTGTCTTGTCATTCTGTCTAGAGATGAATAGATGAATGAGAGAACAAAATACTAAAATGCAAGAACAACCCCAGAGAAATATATACTAATCAACCCAGAAAAGACCCGATACTGGGCGGGGGGGAGGGAATAAATTCAGACCTATGAACAGAATATAGCAATACAGTGGATCCTGTGTGTATTTTGGTCTGTTTGTTAGAAAACTAGATCTCAACATTTTAAGGAAAGAAAACTTATATATGTACAAAAAAATTAAATACAATGAAAGTATAGAATATAACTATAAACATGAAAATTAAAGGATAAAAAAAGGAATATAAACAGACAGGTGAACAAAGAGCAATACACTTCATCCTGAGTGTATATTGGTCAGTTTATTAGAAGAGATTGCATCTCAGAATTTGTAAAGAAAGAAAAACACACACAGACACACACACACACACACAGACACACACACACACAGACACACATACACACACACACACACTGGCTGGCTCCTGGAAAGTGATATAGCAGTGCAGTGCAAAATCAGAACTTTTAGAAGTCTACTCCAATGAGGGATGTCCCTGACTGAAAGGTTCTCAGGTGGTGAAATCCTACATGGGACAGCATGGTCTCAGGATCCTTGGGGGTCATAGGAAGATTAGGGGTGCCTGAGTGCAGTAGAGTTCCCAAGCATTGGAGTGGGGAAACTAGCTGCAATCAGTGAGCCCAGGAGTGGACTCTTTGCTCAGGGTTGCTATAACTTGTGACTCATGGCAGAATGAGACCACTGCTCTCAGAGCAGGGGCCCAACGAGTAGCAGAACTGTGAGACTCCCCTTCCTCATCCTGGGGAAGTGGCACCAAAATGCACCGCAGGAATCTGCAGGGTTTGGAGACTCAAAACGGGGTCACCTGGCTGAGACAGAAATGCCCAGTCATAGGCTGGGTGATCTTGGAGTGCAGAGACCAGGGAGATAGGAGTGATTGACTGCTTTTCTCCAAGGATGCACTGAGCAGTGGGGCTCCAAGCTCTCAGCTCCTGGCCAGACACTGGGAGTCCACCATTTTCATTCTCATCCTCTAAAGCTGTGTGGAAAGCCTTCAGAGAACAAAAGCTACAGAGAGCAATCCAGAGCAAATTGCTTAGCCTGGCACCTAGCAAGGGCAGCGTAATTCTGCTTGGGGCAAAGAGACTTGAGAATCAATGCAACAGGCCGCCTCCCCCAGAAGATCAGCAAGAGCATCCAGCCAAGACCAAGTTTACCAATCAAAGAGAACGGCAAAACTCCAGCACTAGGGGAATATAGCATATAGAATCCATGGATTTTTTTTCCCATGAAAAAAATTTTACTCTTTCAATTTTAATTATTTTCTCTTTCCTTTTCAACCAGTTTTTTTTTTTTTAAAGATTTTTATTTATTTATTTATTTATTTAACATACAGAGATCACAAGCAGGCAGAGGCAGACAGAGAGAGGAGGAAGCAGGCTCCCTGCTGAGCAGAGAGCCCGATGCGGGGCTTGATCCCAAGACCCTGGGATCATGACCCGAGCCGAAGGCAGAGGCTTTAACCGACTGAGCCACTCAGGCACCCCTTCAACCAGTTTATTAATCAACTCTTTTGCTAAAATCTTTTAAAAATTTTCATTCTTACAGTTATATCCTATACTTTCATTGCATTTAGTTTTATTTTTGTACGTATATAAATTCTACTGACTTTTTAAAAATGCTTTTCATTTTTAAAGATTTATTTATTTGACAGACAGAGATCATAAGTAGGCAGAGAGGCAGGCAGAGAGAGAAAGGGGGAAGCAGGCTCCCCGCTGAGCAGGGAGCACAATGCAGGGCTTAAATACCAGGACCCTGGGATCATGACCTGAGCCAAAGGCAGAGGCTTCAACCCACTGCACCACCCAGGTGCCCCTAAATTCTACTGTCTTTACAATTTGGGGATACAGTTTCTTCTAACAGACCAAAATACACCCAGAATCTAGTGTGTGGCTCTATTCTCTTCAATTGTCTGATCATATTTGCTTCTTTTTTCTTTTATTTCTTTTTTCTTTTTTCCCCTCCTTTTTAGTTTTTTTTTTCTGTTTTGCTAAAGTTTTTTTAAAATTTTCATCTTTACAGTTACAGTCTTCCTTTCAATGTATTATTTTTTGGTTTGATCTTGCAATTTCCTGATTTGTAGTAAAATTCTTATTTAAGAACATGTGTGATTGCCTGTAGCAAAGGATCTTGATAGGCCCAGAACCCAGGGCTGATTCTGGCCCCTGAAGAGGATTTATATTTATCTCACATGGTGTGAAGAACCAAGCCCCAATGGTTCACTGGACAGAACATCCAGAAGCAGTCCAAGACCTCTGGGCTACTGTCTGGGCAGGAATCACTGGGAGTCTGTAATCCTATTCATGGGTAGGATTTTAATTTTAATTTTAATTTTAATATCCCCTTTAATAGCAAAGGGAATATACTGAGAGGTTCCATGAGGCATCAAACATCCTTTGAGCCTATAAAATCCATGAAAGCAGGGCTGGGCTCTTTTGCTTCCCTGATGTAGACTCAGTGCCTAGAGCACCCACTACACGCTTACTCAACATGTGGGGTATATGTGTGTATGGTGCAAATATTTGTTGGCTGAAGGGTAAAATGCAACCAGGTCTTGCAAAGGCATCACAGCTCTTTCCTCTTGTATGAGTTTGCTCAGGTTACCATAACAAAATAGCCCAGATGTGTAGCTCAGGTAACAGAAATTTATTGTCTCACTATCCTCAAGCTGGAGGTCCAGTCAAGGTTTAGCAGATTTGGTTTCTCCTGAGGCCCCTCTCCTTGACTTGCTGACTGGAGGTTCCTCTCTTTATGCATCCCTGGTGTCTCTTCTTATAAGGACACAAGTCTTACTGGATTAGGGTCCCACATGTTCAACCTCACTTAACATTAGTTACCCCTTTAAATATATTATCTTCAACTGCAGTTACACTAGGTGTAAGGCCTCAACATATGAATTTGAGGGGTGGGACACAATTTAGTCCAACAACACCCCTCCTCATCTGCAGGCCCCTCACTGTCCTTCACCTTAGGCACCCACTTCCTTCTCTTTCTTGTCCATCTCCACAGACCCACCTTCTCTTTCTCTATGGCTTTATCTCATTTGCCCTTTTAGAAGTCCACTCAACAGAAGTGGAATGTGCTGAGTTCACAAGGCAGGAGCTCCATGGTTTTGCCTCAGACCTGTTTTGTTTGGCTTGATGACAGGCCTTCCTGTGGGTCACTTCACACCACTTCCATGCCCTTGCACTGGCCCCTTTGGCTTGTCCTCAGGTGGATCTGGCCCCCATGGGAATTTTAGAGGGCAACTCCCAAACCAGAGCCTCGGAGTCCCAAATTGTACAAAGAATCTAGCTTGCACACTGGGCTCATTTGGTGGCTGCCAACTGACCACTCAGAAAAGTCAGAGAAGAGGTCAAGGATAGGAACTCCTCTATGAAGGAGCTTTGGTGGTTTGGAGGAAAGAATTGGGAAAGAAACAACTGGTCTGCATCTTAAATGAGATTCCCAGCCTTTCACCATGTTTTTACCCCCAATAAAGGGGTCTGCTTTTCACATTGTTTTTATTTGGTCACCCCTACTCACATACACCCTATTAACACAACAACACTGCACATACTGACACCTAACCACTCACACACGCAATAAGTATACATTCACATCCCACTAGGCATACCCCACACCACCCACACACCCAACACACAATCCCACTACAGATGACCCCATCAAGCACACAAATACTCATTACTCACACTGCTGGGTCCATGGTCAAAGGAGCGAGACTGATAAAAAGCGAAGGTCAAGCAAAGCTTTATTTCACGCCAAGCATCGAGAATCAAACTGACCGGCCAGGGCCATCTCTTGCAAAGAGGCGGCCCCTCCCAGCCTCACAGACTAACTTTTATAGAGTAAAGGCCATGTGGTTGAGGCTGGCCACACACAGGTAGCCAACTGAATTACAATTCACCCTATAGTTTTTTGAACTAGCCTATCACTCTGGTCAGAATTGGCACCCAGAAGGCAGGGCCCACATTCTTGGGTGGTTAGGGAGGTGCTTTCCTGATTGGATGTCTCCACCTGGCTTGGCTCATCCCTGTATTCTGGGCTCTGTTACCTCCCACTGACCTGACATGTCCTGGTATATGGGCTCTGTTATCAGGGGCTGGTCAGTCATATTTTTTCTGGTTTCCCACACTTGTTTCTGAGTAAGTTCCTCTGTGGGGGCAGGGTCAATCTAAGTTTACTGCATAAACAACAAGATGGCTCGCTCTGGCTAAGCAGGCCCTTACATTTCCCCATTTTCTTTGGAAACTAGTCAAATCCTTGACTTTTTAGCCAGTTCTATGTTTTTCTGTTGTAAGGGGTTATATTGAGCATGTATGATTAACATGTTTATCGCTCTAATTTTCTTTTGTACAAATGACATTAGGGCGTTTATAATATAATGCAGGGGCCAAAAAGTAACATTAGTAATTATAAAACCAGGGGGCCTGCAATTGCTGATTTTAGGGAAGTTGTCCACGGAGACCAGTTGAACAAACTTTTATAGCATCCCTATTGTGCATAATAGTACTCTGGTGGGCCCCCAGGTCTTTCCCACCCAACCGCATTGGGGAGGCCCAGTGTTAGGGCACATGTAAAACTGTAAGGCATCTAATCAGGGGTTAATGGGTGCCAATTGGCATAAGGTTACATTAAATTGCGCACAGTCAGCTGATGAGTTAGCCATTCACCGTTTTGTATAATCTTTTCCACTTCTCCTAATTCCATTTGTTTAATTTCCCACCTATACTTTTCTGTCTTATGAGGTGACTTAGAAGCTCTTACAAAAACAGGTAACAATAGGAGCAACAATGAACTCATAGTCTTTTGAGTCTTAGTTTTAGTCCATGATCCACAACGTCCATCAGCATCAGCTTCCATCTCTGGGGGGTGTCTTCATCCTCGGCTCATTTGACATGACCGGTATGAATTCAGGCCCTGATGTTTTCTACTTTTACTGCTGTGGGGGTGGTCAGGATGTCAGCAAATGTTCCTTCCAGCGAGGCTCCAAGTTTTCCACTTAGCGGCGGCGCATCCAAACCAAGTCCCCAGGTTGGTAAGGATGTGGTTCCACCTCCATCTCCGTCTCAGTGTGGGCAGTTCAGATCCCTGCGTGGGTTCTTTTTAAGACAGACTGTAATGCCTGCAGTGACTGGAGTGCAGACTGACCAATCATTTTTGCTAGGGCAACAACTTGTAGCTGAGGGCAGAGCGCGTGGGGGTGTTTCCCAAACATTATTTCAAATGGGGTCACCTTGTTTAAATAGGGTGTACATCACGCCGTGAGGAGGGCGAAAGGAAGGAGAGCCATCCATCCACCACTAGCCTCCAGAATTAGCTTTGTCAAGGTCTCTTTAACAGTCTAGTTCATCCTCTCTACTTGCCCAGAACTCTGGGGCCGGTAGGCACAATGTAGTTTTCAATTAGTGCCCATGGCCTTGGCCAATGCCTGTGACACTGAATTCACAAATGCAGGGCCATTGTCTGACCCGATCGCGAGAGGAAACCCAAACCTCTAGTAGCTTTTGGCTACCATTCCTGCCATCTCATGTTTGGCAGAAAAAGCCTCTATCCCGCCTCAAAAGGTATCCACAAAAACTAACATATACTTGTGTCCATATTTTCCCAGTTTCATCTCAGTAAAATCCATTTCCCAATAAATTCCTGGCTCCTTACCTCTTTCTCTTTTCCCTCTTTCCATTCTAGTTCTTCCCGCATTTACCACCTGACATTGAGCACATCTATCAACCACATCCTGAATCATATGCCATAATTTAGAAACCTGAAACTGCTTGCCCATAAGCTCCTTAAGCTTGCGTGTCCCCAAATGAGTGCCCTGATGTATTTGGCTTACTAATTTCTTCCTAGTCTTAGCCCAGTCCCCTTCGAAGTCTAGTTTAACCCATTTTTGTAAATATTTTAAATCTTCCTCTGAAGTTTGCCTCAAGTTGTCTAGCTTAGGTAAACAAACATTTAAAGACAACCAAATCTAGAATTTAACATCCATAAAGGCGTGTTATTAAAACATAATTTTTCTCTCTAAAATAACCCTCATTTCCAGAGATAGCCAAATTAGGACTAATTTACTTGAAAAACAAGTCCAGTTTTAAAAAACTTGGCCCAATTATTTACACAAGCTCAGCAAGAACAGTGAGTGTGATCATATAAACCTTTTAGAATCTGCTTTGCTGGAACTTCTTATAAGGAATCTCTAGGTTGAACTTTTAGTAGCCTCTCCAGGCCAGAAACCAAGCCACGTACTTGCCATCAGACATGCCTGCAATACCAGTCGACTTGGGCGAATTCTTTCTGAGGCTCTGCACCTACCAAGGAGTGACATTCTTTACTCACCTGGTGAGGCTGCTGGGAACTCTGTAAGTAAGGTATCAGGCCAACATTTCCAAAGGGCTTTACGGCTCCAGGTTTCATAAAGTCAACCTTAGTTCCTTTAAACTGTCTGGTCACATCTGAGTCTTTTCAAATATGATATCCCAGTCAAAGCCTTGGCAAAATAACCAGTTTCCAATGCTGTCCTGTTATAAGGAGAACAGATTCTTATTGAACTTATGCAAATGACTGATTGCCATGGAAGAAAGAATACTTATTGAGCCCTTTTGGTTTCAGAGGGTTTAGATAGAGAGAAAAGTTGAATGCCTTGATTCATATACAAATGAACACTTTTACATCTCTATAAGTCACAGATAACTTAGGAAAAATTTCCCTAGTCAGGAGGAGCAAACATTACAGAACCAGTAATGTTTAAAATAAGACGAAACATTAAGAGACACAACATTACAATCTTTCAGTTCATCTAGTCCCATGTTACTAATTCTGGTTTAGTCTGAATGTAGTAGCCCTTACTTCTGTAAATTTTACCCACTTCAGTTCCAGGATTTTAATATATCAAAGACCTGTATTTGTCCTGAAAGTCTCCCATATGAAGTGCTTTTAGGGCAGAATTCATCTTATAAGAGAATTAAAACAATTACAAATGACAAAAACTCAGAATAGATATGGTTAAATTACCAGGTGATGACCTTATCAAAACATTAAAACTTTAGGAAATGCATAGAATCTCTAGAATAGTTATAGCATTTACCCAAATGTAACGGAAGGTTTATTATTGGTTTAGCAGTACTTACTGAGTAACTTAGTATACCAAGGAAAAGTCTTATGAGTCAAAGAGATCTTATTTATAATTTAAATCTTGTCAACAATTGTTAAAACCTTAGGAAGTCTTAAAACACATGCCTAAATATAATTAGGGATGTTAAACACCTGATAAAACAAAACATAGAAACTGGGTTTTCTGGGCAGGCAAAGAGAAAACCAAAACAGATCAATTAACCTAAGAAAACTTTGCCCTTTTAAACAGAGAGAAAACCAGTCTTTTTATACCAGTGTCTTTCCTTTTTTTTATTTTTAAATGTGCTGTCTTAAGATATGAGTTTTCTGGGTTCCCCTCCCATCGTGAATGATGTCGCAGACAAAAGGAGGGGGGTCTTTCAGATGCTGTCCTGCTCACATCCCTCGCGGGAACTTAGGAGCGTCTTAGCTAAGGTCTGTCCGTATAAACCCTGGACCAGGCTACTCCGTGGAGTACATGACCGTTATGCCATATGACACTCTGCGAGACTCAGGGTGCAGCCCACTCAGACTCTGTAGCCGAAGCAGTGGAGCCGTACAGACACATTCACACAGTCAGGCACTCTTCAGATTCAAACAGGTTGGACACCCCACCTGTGGGTATCCCTGGCTAATGGGAGGTGATCAGTCTCCCTTCTCACTCTTTACAAATAAGAGTGAGTTTCTATGGTTACAGGCAATGGAGGATGGTAACAGGGTGTTTTTGCAGTCCCTCAAGGTTGGGCTGCTTCCTTAATCTCTCAAGGCCAAATGGCCCTTTCACTTGGAAGTATAATCTATGTGGAGGCATGTCAGAAGAGTGCTAAATCACCTTGGAGACTGTTTTTCTTTCTTTTTTAGTCTGTCCTGACCATACCTAAAATTTCTTTTCTGAATATTTCCCTTCATAAACCTTCTACAACTTTTCTTTGTATTCAGGTTTTGTCCCAAGCCATTTCCTTTCAAACCACCATCTCATTTAGGACAAAATTACCTTTTTTAACTTTTAACAAAATATACTCCCATTTTTTAAATCTTTTTAACATATCTTATACTTTTCCACAGAGTTGCTTTCTTTATTTTCATCAGTCTTAGTTACACTTAGCAGAATTTTGTACTCTTAAAAACACCTTAATCAGTTATTAACTAATTGTGAACTGTTACAACAGAATTCTTCAGATGGCAAATTTATGAATCAGTTCAGCACAAAACATGTTTACCAACAGATTTCAAAAGCACAAACCTAGTTCCAGCAACCAGCGCTCTAGCATTTTATCCTGTTTGGTTAAGACCTAGATGTTCATAATTTAATTCTATTTGTCATCCAAGCAAAACTTTAAACTTTCAGGTTACCAAAGACTTTGAAAGCTATCTCAGTAATTACCCATTAAAACTTTGAGACAGACAATTAACCATCAGTTTAGTCATTTCTTTGCTAATAGATTTTAACAGATTTTAACAGAAATAATGAGAGCTTATTTGATCTTAAGTAAACTCTGAAGTTTCACATTACTGCTGTTAACTCAAAGACATGTCTATCTTAATTAAACCAACAAACTTAACTTAGTTCCAATACTGATTTACGTTCCACCTGGGCCCACTCCACTTTGAATGTTTACCTGAGACATGGGTGGGAGGATCTGGAGTGGGGGGTGTTAGGTCCAGGGGGTGCTCTTCTTGCTCCTTGACAGTGAAGAGAGAAGGAGCCGCGGTGCATGATCTAGAGGCTAGTCATGCAGGCTGCATGCATGTTGGTGCAGAAACAGGAGAAGGGGGAGACAGAAGAAAAAAAGTGCCGCCAGAAGGCAGAGAAAGGATTCCCAGTTTTAGAGCTTATCAACTCCAACAGAGGAGCAGACATCATGCTTTCCCACCAGCAAGGGGGAGGGGGCTAGGCAGTCCACATCGGGCCAGAGAAGGCAAGGAACTTCCCCGAAACAAAGGAAGTTTTGGCAGCTGCTTGGGAATATTCCTTACAGTCTCTTTTTCGAGTTAGACCAACCCCAGTTGGCTCCAGTTATAGCCAGCCATTAACACAAGAAATGAGTAAGGGAGAAGCCCCACATCTATTAGAAGGAATGGAGAGATGAAAGAGTCCCCTCACTCTCTGCTTGCCCCATTCCTTCAAAAACAACAAACAACAGACAACAAAAAGACAAGACAAAAACAACCGCAAACCCAGCGGCCCTCATCCAGAGCCTGCCCCGGGTGGGGGTTTTTCCAGCCCCTACAGGGGTTACCCGCCACCTACAACCAGACCTAGCGGCCTTTAACCTGCCGCTGTAGGGAATTTTCTCAGTTCCCTATGAGCATCCCTTGACCCAGCAGGGAATTTTCTCGGTTCCCTACGTGCATCTGTAAACCCATTGGTTGCGGTCCCCTTGACACGCTTGTTGATGGGGATTTTCCCGGTCCCCTAGATGCACTCACTGGTGGGGATTTTCTTGGTCCCCTAGATGCACCCAATGTTGAGGATTTTCTTGGTCCCCTGATTGCCTGGGAGGGCCCGTACCCTCTGGCAATCCCCCCCTGAGGGATGAGGCATCCCTGCATCCACTCCAGCCCTGGGAGCTATGCTGCGTCCAGCTTCTCCCCGGTGGGCTTTATTACCCTGGAGCTCCGCAGACAGGCAGGCAGACAAACAGACAGAAAAACAGACAGATAGGATCTCAAGGGGTCTTGAGATCTTACCTCCGGAGGCTTTCTGATGCTGGCTCAGTCCTCACCGTTTTATCCCGGACAAGCCCCCACTGAAAGGGTCCGTAGACAAAAGGATGAGATTGATACAAAGCAAAAGTTAAGCAGGGCTTTATTTAGCGCCAAGCATCGAGAATCAAATTGACTGGCCAGGGCCGTCTCTTGCAAAGAGGCGACACCTCCCAGCCTCACAGACTAACTTTTATAGAGTAAAGGCCATGTGGTTGAGCCTGGCCATACACAGGTGGCCAACTGAATTACATTCTACCCCATGATAGTCATCTAATTCAGCCTATGACCTTGGCTAGACTTGGCGCCTTTGTCTGGCGCCCAGAAGGCAGGGTCTCACACTCCCTGGCGGGTAATACGTTAGCTTTCACTGATTGGACGTCTCCACCTGGCCAGACACATCCTTGTATTTGGGCTCCATTATTTTTGCCCAGCCTGACATGTCCTGGTATCTGTACTCCGTTATTGGGGCTATTTGGCCGTATTTCACCAGTTCTGTTTCTGAGCGCTTTCCTCTTGGGGGAAAGGGCAGGTTCAATCTAAGTTTACTGCATAAACAACAAAATGGCTCGCTCTGGCTAAGTAGGCCCTTACAACACTATACATACCCAACCTACTTCAGACACACACCTACATGTACTCACACATATATTTTCACCCCATACCCATGCCTGTCACGCACCCCATTACACTCATGTACACAAATTCATAAACACATATACATAAGCCTCACCACCTCCTTTTCTACCATGTTGACAGCAATTTTCTCCATATTCCAAGCCTCATATTCACAGCCTGCTTTTGACTGTTCATCCTACATATCCAAATTTCATTTCTCACCATCCCTACTCAGACCACTTTCTCCAACGAGGCTGGTCACTTTCCTTTTTTATAGACCTAGAACCCCTGGCACTCAGTAGGGTTCCAATAAGTTTCTGTTAAACTGAAATGTTGTTCTCTCCATCCTTTACCCAGAGCAGGTATTTTGCTTCCTTCAATACCTAGCTGAAGATTCATGGCTACTGCACAGTTACTCCCTTACCTGACGTTCTTCTAGGAAGTGTTCCATTTTGTACTGAATGCCTTGCTTATGTACCAGGATGTCAAAACCAAAGCTGTGATCTAAGCAGCAGACATCAGATACCAAACTTTGTGTGAGGCTTCCTGATAGAGTATTCAAGGTAGTTAGTCCAGCGCTTGTTTCCTGACTGAGTTCCCCCTACCCAATTTACAAACAAATTGGAGCTGGAGGTGGAAGGGAATAATGGAGTTTTTGTGGAGAGAGATTCTGTAGCCTAAGTCCCATCCCCTTGGGGGTGGTAGAGGAAATAACCCCTTAACCTTAAACCTGGAGAGTGAGATGCAGTGGTAATACTCAGAGAGGGTGACATGCATTTCCTGCAGAAAGCATTCAAGTCAAGGGGTTGTGGCAAGGAAGCCACAGACAGCAGAGAGCTGTGGGTGGATATAACCTACTTCTCACTGACAGTGCTGCAAGGACATGGGAGAGAGGCTTAGAACCCTCCCCAGGGTCAGTGCCTGGGAAAGGAAGGGAATGTCACTGGTGACAGTGGTGGAGAGGTCTGTCAGAGAAATGGGGCCAGTGGGGCAGCCTACTGGAGAAGGGGACCAGAAGCAGCAGCAAGAGAGTCCAGCAGGGATTCTGAAAAGCTCCCATGAGTTCCCACATGGTAGTGATGAGGGAGCAGGAGGCTGACTGAGGACAAAGCAAAAGCTGGCACCTTGCACCCCCTCTCCATCTGCTCCCCCTCAGTAACATGTGTAGCATTCCCCAGGCATCCCTGACCACCATAAGAAACAAATAGTTAGGGACGCCTGGGTGGCTCAGTTGGTTGGACGACTGCCTTCGGCTCAGGTCATGATCCTGGAGTCCCGGGATCGAGTCCCACATTGGGCTCCCAGCTCCATGGGGAGTCTGCTTCTCTCTCTGACCTTCTCCTCGCTCATGCTCTCTCTCACTGTCTCTCTCTCAAATAAATAAATAAAATCTTAAAAAAAAAAAAAAGAAACAAATAGTTAACTTGCAGAGATCACAATCCTGCAAGACGGGAGTCTCCCTTGGTTTACAAATGTCCTAGATATCTACAAACAAAGAAGTTACCTTATCAATAGCACAATTTCCAGAGGCAAATAACTCAGTTCCTCAAGCCCTAATGTCACCCTCCCCTCCATAAACAAAACTTGAAGGAGACTGAGGTAGAAGGAAATGTAAATATAGTTAAATCTCTTCTGAACCTAAATCTCACTAACAAAGACACTTATAGCAGGATTGTGACATCCCACCAGGAATCTCCCAACTATCTTGATGTTAATGGCTGGCCAAAAGACAATATTGATCTAGCCGCAAGGCCTCAGGAATCCCGGCACCATGTAGGCCCTCTTTAGCATATGAAAGCTCCGTTGAAACCTCCCTTCCCCTCACCTTCCCCCAACCTCAAGGTACATAACTTGCCATCTCTCACAACCAGGGGCAGCAGCTCTTCCTGCCCACGGGTCCTGTCCCCGTGCTTTAATAAACCACCATTTTACACCAAAGATGGCTCAAGAATTCTTTCTTGGTCATCAGCTCTGGACCTCAGCCCACTGAACCTCACCTAGGTTCTAGAACTTCATCAGTAGTGAGGTGTGGAAGCCTGCTGCACTTTTAGGCTGTGGAGCCAACTCAGAACAGCAGCAGGCTCTGACCAAGTGAGAAACCCCCTGTCCACCTCCCATGCCTTCAGATGAATGCAGAAGAAAACTGTACTTCATCCCACAGGGAGGATCCATTTACACATCTGAATCAAGATTGTTTGTGACTTAAAGTGATCAGAGGACTATTTCCTAGGAACGAACAGAAAAGCCTGGAGGAGTTTTCATCAAATCTTCATCCACTGGCAGGAGGAAGCTTCTCCCACATGGGTCAATATTAAAGGAATAATATAGGTGGCAGAAAAGTTTCATTTTGATTATATTTTGGTGTCATCTTGTTTGGCGTGCTGGTTACACACGTATTTCCCATTAAGTTCCTTAGTTTTCATATCTATCTGTTGGTGCTCCCAATGTGATTCTGGCATTTCTTTAACCTTCTACAATATCAGAGCACTTGGGTAGCTCAGGTGGTTAAAACCATCTGGTTCTTAGGTTTTGGCTCAGGTCATGATCTCAGGGTCCTGGGATCAAGCCCATGTTGATCCCATGCTGAGTGTCTCCCCACTCAGCAGTCTGCTTGAGATTCTCTCCCTCTGTACCCCCCTCACATGTTCTCTCTCTCTAAACTAATCTTGTTCAAAAAAATAAACCTGCCACAATATCTAGCACTTCACTGGGGAGTTAACGTGTGGGGGCAAGCATAGAATTTGCTAGCCCTGGAAAGAGTGGGAGAGTGAGTGTGGCTAGGCTCTCACATGGCAGGAACTTGCACAAATTATTTCACTAGCCTCAGCATGTGGTGTACCCATGGCTCTTTCTTTGGCTCCATGTTATCATTCTTAGAGCAAGGAGTCAACCCACCAAATTCCCATAAAGTTTGCTCATTCCAAGGAGTTAAATATAATAACAGTGCTGTTTTCAGTGGAGAACTGTCCCTTTTTTATCAACATCTGCTGGACACCCAAGTAGAGCACTGTGCATGTGGCTTTCAAAGTGTATCCCACTGTTATTTGTTAAATTTTTAAGGACACATTTCAAGCTTGGGAGAGATGCAAAAGGATTAAATATACCTATTAGGAACTCAGCACGTGGAATATGGGTGATATATACGAACAAATAGATGATAATAAAATTTAACTTTTAAATCACTTACAATTATACAATTTAGGGGTATTTAGTACATTCACAATAAAACTACCACCACTATCTAGTTCCTGAATATCTTTGTCATTCCATAAGGAGACTCTGTACCCATTAAGCAGTCACTCTTTTTCCCATTTCAGTAAAATCATGAACAATTTCTTTAAGCCATTTTATCTTCTTATCCATCGTAAAAGGTCAGATTGACACTCCAAAAAAAAAAAAAATCTTCCAAGAAATCCAGTAGAAGTAACTATATTGTCATATATGTTATATATTTGAAGACTGATTAAGTATATGGTTTTATTCTGGCTAAATTTTAGCACTACTGTTAGGAATATGTTAATTTTTTAAAAGCATAAATCAAATGTACCCCCATTCAGAAGGATTTTAATTACAAAGAAATCTAAGAGACTATAGTTTAGAAGTGATCATAGGAATGGAGTTATCAACCAAAACAAGTATCTATGTTCAAGCAATGTTGAAGATTCAGAACACAGGAGAATGAGACCTGCCATCATGAGACAAGCCAAAGGAGGTCATATACAAGAGTATAGAGAAAAAGGGAGTTGGGGATGAGATCTTAAGAAATAAGCTACAAAGATAATTCAAAACAAAATAAATAAAAAGGAAAAAGGTTGTAGGCATACTGTGAATCTCCACCTCAAATGGACAGCATTTCTTAAGCTGTGGGTAATGACTATGGGGCACAGGACTGGTTTTGTGGTCTTGACCTACATTAAACATGAAATAGAAAACATCTTCTGTATCACTATACAAGGAAATACACATCTAATATTGTTTCTACCCCAAACTCAACTAAATCATAGTAAAGGAATCTGAACATACATACTCCCTACCCCCTTGAAAAACAGGCATCAACAAAATTTTGAAAGCTGGAAACATGTGGACAAGTGGCAAATAATTTAGCAGACCAAGGAAAGCTGAGTCAGAACCAACAGTGGGAAGAGCTGAGAAACCATGAGGTACATAGTAGATTCCTCCAAAAATTTAGGCACCAACACTACCAGATACCTCAGGCCTGAAGGAAAAGGGTGATGGGGAGTTGAATTAAGGGAGGATGGGTGAAATGTGTTCAAAATACAATCCCTGCCTCCACCCCACCATGAAGTCCTAACTCGACAGAAGTTGGGATGCTACTCTGGAGAGTAAAACAGAAGATATCTAAACTGGGAGATATCACATGTAATTGGGCTCAGTTACAACCAGAAACAGATATTAAGTGACCATAGAAATACCTCCTTCCCCACCTCTTTCCCACTCAGTTCCTAGGTGCTGACATCAGACTTCTACCCTTCAGTTAGGAGACTGAGAAATGCTCTAGGAAATCAGACCAACCTAAAGCAAAGAACTTAAAACCATGATCTCGGGGCTTCTCCAATGAACAGACTACCCAGATACCCTACAGTAAAGGAGCCTCCAAGTTGACAAGCCCCCCACTTGACAGAGATTCCAGTCAGCATCTTCATGTCTCCTCCCTTATTCATGAATACCAAGAATTTCTGGGAATGTGAGGAAAGCCTTTAATGTGAACCAATAGATTCAAATAAATGGATTAGAGCAACTTGGAAGAAATAGTGGATTCTGTGGATTCTTTAAAAACTTAACAATTTTCTAAGAGACAATATTCCACTCAAAACAAAAACAATGTTACTAAAAAGGAACATTTAGAAAACAAAACAAAGTTCTTGGAAATTAAAAAAAATATGATTAGCTGGGGAAAAAACCAATAGGACTACAAGATGTAGTTGAAGAAGTCTCCCCCGAAGTGGAACAAAATAACAGACAGAAAAATAGGAAAGAAAAGATTTAAACAAAGCAGAAGGTCCATAGAGGAGGTCCATAAAAACAAACAAACAAAAAAAAACTGGTCACATAAGTATGGCTACTAGAAGACCACAGGGCAATGCTTTTGAAATTCCAAATGAAAATGATATCCAAATGCATGCTGTTAACTATCAATTATGGAAGAAGAGTAAAGGCATTTTCAGACACTTATGATCTTAAACACTGGACCTCTCACACATTTAAAAAAATCTACTCAAGGAGGCATGTCACCAAAAAGAGGGAACAAATGAAACAGAAACATGCAGGACAAAACCAGGAAATCGAATGTAAGAGGCAAAGGGAGTCAGGAGGATGGCAATATGCAGCAAGTTGAAGGAAACTCATCAGAGTGGAGCAGGGCAAGGGCTCCATAGCTGTGCTGACCTTCCCCCCTCAAAGTGAGTGACAATGGAACCATCACTTCTATTGATGATGTTAATAAGACTGACAGTGGATGGTAGACCATAAAGGTGTATGTTCCAAACATGAAAGACTTAAACAGAAGTTTTGGGACTTTCTTTTTCAATCACTATCTTAGAAAGAGCATTTTTTTTTCCCCTAAAACTGAAAAGCGGAAATAAAAAACCTGCCTAAATTAGAGAAATTCTGTATAGTCCTATGTACCTATATAAGCAGATACACAGGAAGTTGCTCATAGCAGTGGACTATATGATGGTGGACCTCTGGGAAAGAGATGAGACTTTGCAGTTCACCTTTTCATTCTTTTGACTTGTGTACCACAAATGATAATTGTCCAAAGGTGAATATATTCCCTAATTTAAAAATATGGAGTGAAAAAACTGATCATGTATGGCAAACAGTTTTAAAAAACTTGCCTCAGTTTTAAGTATATAAAACTGTATTTAATATATAGTAACTAATATTTTCACTATAAGTAGATTTGAGAGAGAGAGAGAGAGAGAGCGTTCATGCACGAGGAGGGGGAGGGGCAGTGGCAGAAGCAGACTCCCACTAAGCAGGGAGCCCAATGTAGGACTCCATCCCAGGATCCTGGGATCATGACCTGAGCCAAAGGCAAACACTTAACTGACTGAGCCACCGAGGTGCCCCCAGTATTCACTATTAATATATGTGTTTCACTGGTGGTGACGGAAACTGTTTCTTATTGTAGGTTACAAAGAAGCCTGAAAGTGCTAAACCAAGTACCTTTGTAACTATAAAAACCCTTTTCTATAATACTTACTGAACATCCACTGGGTCCTGGTCACTATCAGAGCTAACATGTTTGTGCACCAATGGCTTATATGTGTATATGGAATTAGAACACATTCACCTTTGTGTTAGTATTCCAGGTGCAATGTTCCTATGTGTCTACTCTAGGCCTTCCTCTATAGCTGGTGTTTAGGAGAGCCCCTGGACAATTGAGAATTTAGGGCTTTGTAGAGCACACCACTATGGAAAGCTGAAAAAAATTAAGATGATAAGACACTCTCATTACATCACTTTTTTAATCTTGAGGAATATTATATTCTAAAAACATTATTAATAAAATCATAGGTCTATTTCAAGATTTCTTACTATCTTCTGTAACATTCTACTTGGAAGGTAGAAAACCACTAAGTTTTTCTCCAAGGAAGGGTGCAAATGGAATGCAATATTGCATTACTGCATGTACTGAATGTAAACTAGGAGGAGAAGGAAACAATTTATACCCCCCCTCCAACTTTGGCTGAAGAACTGCTCATCTGACATTCTAGGAACTATCTTGAAGAGATTTGTCACTATGTCCTAGAAGCAATGAACCTTCTCCAGTTAGAAGAGTCAATGTGACACTGCCTACATCCACCCTGCGGGATAGCTAAAAGGACAAACCCTCAGCATCACACACCAATCTATTAGAGAAACCACACATGTAATTACTTTTCTGCCTAGATCTTCCAATTTAATAATTTTTAAATAGCTAAAATATAATCAAGGTCACATGAGCACCATGCCTGGAACTATACACAAACATACCCTGTTCACAAATGTTTAGCTTCATAGCAACAACACCCTGGGACTGTCAAGGGTACAGTCACAGTTTTAAAAATTAAGAGTGAAAAGTAAATACAACAGGACAATTGCACAAAAGCAGAGAATCCTGTTCTTGGCAATAGGCAGGAGTTAAAGAAGTAAGTTAAGGAAAGGCATACTCCAGAATCTAAGTATCATAATCATAGGATATTTAAAGGAGTCATAGCTATACATATTCTAGCAGTCTAATATTTTACATTGGTACCTTCTTATACAAAAGTTAAAAAAAAAAAAACCTGCCAAAAACCAACCCAAATCATATTTTCTTTTTTCCTTAATTAGCCATTTTATTCCAAGTTGGTGAAGACACGACACTGTCTAGCTTCATGGCCTAGAAAAAGTTTTCTAGTTGCAAGATGCCTTAGTCATTAATTAATAAGCTCAAAGTGAACACTGAGTTGGATATAGAAATTGTGAGAGGATATCCTTCCTAAAATTTGAAAAACAGGGGATGTAAGGCAGATGGTTAACACCAAGAGCCATTTAAATTATATTAGAATGGCACCCTGAAATTATTCATAGCAAAACATAATTTTTTATTAGCTTTCATTGTATGGGTGAAACTATTCAGTTAAGACAGAATTTATGGGAGCACTACATGGTTAGGTTGCACCTCTGAGGTATCCACAGAAGGAAAATGACTTTTGTTGCCATGTGGCTTATACTTATGCCCAGCCAGAGAGTCTAGTCCCCTGAACCATAATGTGCATGTGGGAAAAGATTATAAAAATACTTCTGTAAGAGGGAAAGACTAGTAAGAACCTACAAGTGCACTCTTGTGCACTTTTCACTATGTGAAAATGTCATGGAAAAGGAGCACCACATGCTGACTTTAACAGCTTTTTTAGTGGAAAAATCTCTTTGTCATGTATGCACCATAGGAAAATTACCCACTGCCCCCCAAAAAAGGTCATGAAGAAAAACTGGATTCATAAAAGAATGTATATATTCAAAGTAGGCAAAAATATGGTATATATATTTTAAAAAAGAAAATATGCAAAATAATTTCATTATGGAATGCCTTGATTGGCATGTCACTTAGCATTTATTTCCTATTAATCAGATCTAATTCTGATAAATATTATATATGTTTTAGATTATCTATTTTATTTTATTTTATTTATTTATTTTTTTTTAAAGATTTTATTTATTTGACAGAGAGATCACAAGCAGGCAGAGAGGCAGGCAGAGAGAGAGGAGGAAGCAGGCTCCCTGCTGAGCAGAGAGCCCGATGCGGGGCTCGATCCCAGGACTCTGAGATCATGACCTGAGCCGAAGGCAGCGGCTTAACCCACTGAGCCACCCAGGCGCCCCTAGATTATCTATTTTAAAAAAATATCTATTTTTAAGACAACACAAAAACCTGTATTTGTGCATACAAATACAAGCTATCTTGCTTAGTATCTTCATGGCTCCGAGATGCCACAAAATTAATGAAATAATTTTTTAAAAACCTCAAGCACAGATTAACAAATAATGTATTTCCTTAAGTTTTCTGGATTACACTATTAAAAGTTAACTTGTATTAACTAATGTACTCTGGACTTCCAGATATAAATACCAGTCAGTGGTTGGTTATTAAGTCATAAGTAAAAATATTCTTAGAAATGGGTCTTAAATGGAATGCCTTAACTTTTCTTAGTTCAAAACCTGTAATTTGACCCTAAAATACATCATGCCCTTTCATGTGTTTTAAGCTGACATACTGACTGTACAATCTATACTTTGTAAGAGAGCAGGTAACTCCAGCACAGAAGAAACTATATAATGTGGCATGGGGGATGACTTCAGTGGCATTATTCCATTTTTATTTATCCAGACTGTTGCTTTCAGCCCTGCATTAAGGCCTCCTTGTATATCGGTTTCCAGGGTGTCACCAACCATCACACAGTCCCCAGGCTGTACTCCGAGGAGATCACAGCAGTAATAAAATATGGAAGGTGCTGGTTTCTCTTCTTTCTGCTCTCCACCTACAACGATAGCGTCAAAATAGGACTGACAGGCGCAAGCCTCGATCTTCTCCCTCTGGGTCTGTCGGTCTCCATTTGTTAATAAAAGTAGGCGGACCTCCTTCCGAAGTTCAGTAAGCATGGCTTTGACATCTTCTGCTAGTATCATATGCTGTAAACGTGTAGATTTCCACAGGAAATAACATTCTTCAGCCAATTTCCTATTGGCCGCACCACCCTTCGTTTCCTGGATTGCTTCTTCCCAGTGTAAAGTCCTTAGGTCAGTAATGCATGTACTGGAAGGATGAAAACATTCCTTGCTGAGTTTAACTTGAACCTTGTCACAAATGGTTTCAGCCTCTTCTTTGTAATGGTATTTTGACTGTAAGAGCTTTATCACCTAAATAAAGAAAAACAACTCCATTAACACATTTCAGGTCTTTTATAGTCATACCCCGAGAAACCATGTACCTATAATCCCTGGGTAGAAATTCCAACTCCACGTGCCTGCCTTAAGGCAGCTCTACCATTACACCATTTCTGGTGGGAATTGGTCTCATTTTCAAAGAATAAATCAGAGGGAAGATCTCCCAATCTCTCCACACAACCCATTCATATTTTTTGACCGATTTCTATTCTAAGTATCTTCAGCTATAGGTCATAAAAACCCTTTATTTGGCAGTCTGCCACCTTCCATCCTGGTTATGAAGAAATGGAAATAAAACTTAGGTTTAAATTTAGTAAAACATTTTAATTTCACCACAACCATTATATAGACTCTTCCCAGAAATAACATTGGTTCATCCAATCCTTTATCTACATCCATTTTATGTTTTGAAGGCCTAAACTGACCACCATATAAAATGGGACCTAATAGGGCACTTTTTAAAAAACATGTATTCAATTCTAAGAGAATGAAGAACCTGCTGTGATTTCAGCAATTTAATGACGCAGTTCTTCTTCCAAACCTAGTTTTCCAGATAAAAACCTTCAGAGTTCTGAGTCACCCTCTGTTACACTGGTTCTGTCTCTGTCACCAGAATTACACGCTCCCTCTCGTGTTCCCCAACTTTTTATCTTGGCTTTTATTATCTTCTTTTCCATTTGGCCTCTCTTAATATTTACTGAGACCCTAACGTGGCAAGCATAGTGCCTAATGCTCACATATATTATTTCTAACTTCTCTACAACTCTGCAAGGGACTCCCCTTTTTGAGATAAGGAAATGGAAATTCAGAACTGTTAAATAATTTGCCTAAACTGGGATTTAAATCCACACTTGCCTACTTCCAAAGCACATGTGCTTAGGCAGTGGAGACTGGGTCCGTTGCCCTCATGACATTATCTGCTGGTGTAAATAAACAGGTATGCAACCACTATAAATGCTGGGTTGAGTGCTCTAACAGTCATGTAAACAATAGTGGAAATAAAATGTAAGAACAAGTCACTCCACAAGGGTTATTGGATACCACTTCATAGTCAAAGTAACATTTATTTATTTATTTTATTTATTTATTTATTTATTTTTTTTTTTTTTAAGATTTTATTTATTTGACAGAGAGAAATCACAAGTAAGCAGAGAGGCAGGCAGAGAGAGGGGAGGAAGCAGGCTCCCTGCTGAGCAGAGAGCCCGATGCGGGGCTCGATCCCAGGACCTGGGATCATGACCTGAGCCGAAGGCAGCGGCTTAACCCACTGAGCCACCCAGGTGCCCCTCAAAGTAACATTTAAACTAAGGTGTTACCAAGTCTGTAAGGTAGGCATGGGAAGAGAATGAAATCATTCTAGACAGAAGGAATAGCAAGAACAAAGATACAGAGCTTGGAATTTTGAGAACTGGGAAAGGTGAGAAGCCGATTTCAGACTGAAATGGAAGGCATATGAGGGGGGATCCTAAAAGATCAGGCTGGAGAGTCTGTTTGCAACTGGTTAGTAAAAGGCCTTCAATCCAAGCCTTCTATAGATGCTACCCAAGTCCCCTTGGCACATACTATTCCCATACATGTTAATGGCTTTATACCATAAGTAATACTGTAATGCCAATTGGGCTTCATACTGTAAGTAACTGAGGGTTTTATTTGACCACAGGAGCAACCACGCACACAAGCTGGGGCTGAAGTTTTACCCTGGAAGGAGGCCTCAACTAATGAGTGGCAGAAATTGGCAGATTAATATCCCAGCTTTCTTTTCCCTTGGGAGGGACAACTGAAGCATGCTCTGCATGCTGTCTCCCAGAGTTCCCCAACTGTTCACACTAGTAACCTACTCATTTATTAGACTCCTTCTTTTCCTTGTATGATCCCACCACTCTTTTACAGCACTTGCAAGGACCACCTCCCAAATGGACTACCTGCATCTTAAGTCCCTACCTTAGGGACATCTGGGGAAAGTTGACAATACCAAGACAAATTTGGATCTTTGGATGATGAGTGTAATGTACACAGTTGAGACTAAAAACTGTCTGCTGTTGGAGCAAAGAGGTCAAATAAGTTAAAAAGTGTTGCCCTAAACTATACAGGGAACAAGTAGTATGCTACTCACACCAGATGCTCAATTCACCTACTGAAAAGGGGAAAGAAATTAACAGACACATTTTTCTTCCTTCAAAGTATAATAATCACATCAAAAGTAGATGTTGTTCAGGCTATCTATGCTCTTCAAAAAAATGCAATAGTTAAGAAAAGTCTTATTACTTCAAGAAAAAGATGTCATTCCTAAAAATTTTAGGGGGAGGCAAAGTTAAATTAACAAACTGAGCTTTTACAGCCTCTGTGCTAATGTCATCATCTTTTCTAACAATGTCAGTTAAATTACTCTTGAGCTATGATGGAAGGTCACCCTAAAGTTTTAGCAAACCTATTGCTACACAACAGAAGAACACAGGCCTCTAGAAATCCACAGTGCTTAAGCTTAAATAGGAGCTGGCTCATAGTTAGCAAGCAAAGAGTTCTCAATAAATGTCCAATTTTCTGTTACTGCAACTGGCAATTCATTTCGCATGTTCTTAGGGCTCTGAAAAAAAACAGAATTAGCTCACCTTAAAGGGAGAGTCTTGTAAAGGTAAAGCATACCACTTTCAAGTTTTGAAATTCCTTCTCATATATCCTCTGAATTAACTTTCTCATTTTTTCACATAGCAACTAATTACAGATTCATTTGGGATCACAAGCAGCATTTTTTTTTTTTAAGATTTTATTTGTCAGAGAGAGAGGGAGAGAGAGCAAGCACAGGCAGACGGAATGGCAGGCAGAGGGAGAAGCAGGCTCCCCGCCGAGCAAGGAGCCCGATGTGGGACTCGATCCCAGGACGCTAGGATCATGACCTGAGCTGAAGGCAGCTGCTTAACCAACTGAGCCACCCAGGCGTCCCCACAAGCAGCATTTTTAAAGAAAGATTTTATTTATTTTACAGAGAGAAAGCAAGCACACAAGCAGGGGGAACAGTAGAGGGAGAAGGACAAGCAGGCTCCCAGCGGAGCAGGGAGCCCAATATGGGGCTCGATCCCAGGACCCTGGGATCATGATCTGAGCTGAAGGCAGACGCTTAACGACTGGGCCACTCAGGCGCCCCCAAGTAGCATTTTAATATTAACATATTTGGGGAAAAAGCTTATCAGCCATTTACATATTATTAAAACAGAAATAACACCTACCGAATCACTGTTGTACACCTGAAACTAATATAACATTGTGTATCAGCGATACTTCAGTAAAAACAAAAAACACCTAACTTAAATTAGTTCATGTTATTACTAGTATAAACAATCCTAAACCCTGTACTGAGAAAACGGGAATTTTCATAGAATTGGGGGTGAGGGAAAATGATCTCTAACTTGGTGGTCTGAAGATATTTTGTGCAAGGGGTAAGGCAGGCTTGAAAAGGATTCTGAGCACAATTAAGCCCATGAGGTACCTAAGGGCCTAAAGAAAAGGGCCCTAGGACAGTGAAGGGGGGAGAGGGAAATCAATTTGTAGATAAGATAAACTCAAGTTTCTACTTCAAAACTCTATTTAAGTCTCATCTTAACCCATACAGAAAGGAAACTGTATCCTTCTAACCTGCTGTCTGGACCCAGAATTAAAGTTACTATCATCAGTACTAGTTTTTAGCTAATTGTGATTTACTCTTTCAGGGCTAGTGTGGGAACTATGTAATATTGTAACACTATGATATGATATGAAGTAGCTGAATTCCAAATAAAACTGAGTTTAAAATACGTGCTCACGGGGGCACCTGGATGGCTCAGTTGGTGGGCATCTTGACTCTTAATTTCAGCTCAGGTTGTGATCTTGGGGTCCTGGGACAGAGCCTCATGTCAGGCTCCATGCTCAGTGTGGGGTCTGTGATTCTCTCTCCCTCTGCCCCTTCCTGTGCTTGCACTCACTCTCTCTAAAATAAATGAAAAATAAAAGCTTAAAAAAATACATTCTCACAGAATATGACTGCCTATATACAGCCTAACAATTCAAGCAGCTCTTATGTTATTTTTAGTCCAAGTCTTTCTTCAAACATCATTTACTCTATGTGACTTCCTGATCAACCTTTTTAAAACTGCAATTCATTCTCCTCTCCACTTTTCCAAACATACTTATAAATAAATATACATTTGATGTATTATGTTCATGGTCAACCAACACTAGAAAGTAAACTCACAAATGCAGATATCTTTTCTGCTCTGTTCACTGAGAAACCCCAAATTTCTGTGGACAGCTTCCTCTTAGGTAGTGACTCTGAAAGAAAGGCCTGAAGAGGGTAGACAGAAATAACTTTTCCAGAAGATGAAAAAAAATGAAACAGATATGTAGAGTTAGTATATGGCTCCTTCTCCCAAAGCACAAGGCAAAGACTAGATCTTTCCTCCCTTTGGTATGTTACTTTTGAATTAGCTAACAGTTATGGATAGTGTTGTATTCTTTTTTTTTTCCTTTTAGATTTTAATAGTTTATTTGAGAGAGAAAGAGAGAGAACATGGGCAGGGGGAGGTGCAGAGGGAGAAGCAGGCTCCTTGCTGAAGCAGGGCGGCTGATGCAAGGCTCAGCCCTAGGACCCCGAGATCATGACCTGAGCTGAAGGCAGACACTTAACTGACTGAGTCACCCAGGTGCCTCAGATGGTGCTGTATTCTAATGTGGTAAAGCACTCCTTGTATAGGAGCACCTGGGTGGCTCAGTGGGCTAAGCCTCTGCCTTCAGCTCAGGTCAGGATCTCAGGGTCCTGGGATCAAGCCCCACATCAGGCTCTCTGCTCAGCAGGGAGCCTGCTTCACTCTCTCTCTCTGCCTGCCTCTCTTGTCTACTTGTGATCTCTCTGTCAAATAAATAAAATCTTAAAAAAAAAAAGGGCACTCCTTGTATAGTCAAAAGCACACAACTCAATTCTGTTTGTTTAATAGGATGTTTGTAAAGGAGGTGACAACAGAACCAAGTCTGTAGACCTGGAATTTTATCCACCCATCCATTCATTATTCATTAAATATTTACCATGTATCAAATGAATATGACCAAGACAGTTTGTTTTCTCTTAAGAAGCTATTAAGCTGCAGGCATCTGAGTTGCAAAAACTAATTGTAATTTCCTTTGATAAGTACATTATAAGATATCTTGAACAAAATACAGTGTTGGTATAAGGGAGTTTGGTATACACACTAGGGAGAAATACAATCTTACTTTTTTTCAGAAATTTCACTCTGGTAGGAATGTGGAGGATAAACTGGACACAGTAAGCTTGGAGACAACACCACAGCAATAGCTAGGTGACAGACAAGTCCACCTTTAAGCAAGATAAGGGCAGTGGGGGGTGGATATGCAGGAGGGGACAGACTGGGTGGACACAGTAGATGGTACAACTTAACAAGTGTACACTTGGATGCTACAGACTTACCATGCATTCAATTAAACCTGATAAGGACACTGAGGACTAATATCACCATTCACATTTTAAAATAAGGATTTAAGATTTAGAGTGGTTAGGGAACTTGTTCAGGCATTTTCAGCTAGGTATTGGAGAGCTGTGATTCAAACTCAAATGCCTGATTTTAACATAGAGAACTCTAGGCTATAGCATGATTTGGCCTAAACCAAGGATTTATTTGCAACATATTGGGCTTGGCCTGCCAAGAACACACAAGGCAGCTGAAGAAACTGGAGGCAATACAGTACAGGGTGGTGCCCATGAGGTCAAGGTCAAGGGTATGCAAATGGAAGGGACAGTCAATAGTATGGAATGCCTCAGCAAAGCCATTAATACAGACTTAAAATGTCCATTGATTTTGGCAATTTGAGAAGTGTGTAATGACCGGGCAAGCCTATTTCATTAAGTAGCACGGAGAGAGGCTATATGTCAAGGGATTAAGGAATAAATAAAGGTGGAGACATGGAAATAATGTATATAGATTTCTTTCAAAAAACATTGCTATCAACACAAAATCAGACACACAGATAAATGGAACAGAACAGAGGATCCAGAAACAGATCCTCAACTCTATGGTCAATTAATCTTCCACAAAGCAGGGAAGAATATCCAATGGAAAAAAGACGGTCTCTTCAACAAATGGTGTTGGGAAAACTGGACAGCCACATGCAGAATGAAACTGGACCTCTTTCTTACACCCCATACAAAAATAAATTCAAAATAGACTAAAGACCTAAATGTGTGACAGGAATCCATCAAAAGACTAGGGAACACAGGCAGCAACCTCTTTGACCTCAGCCTCTTTGACTTCTTGCTAGACACATCCACAGACGCAAGGGAAACAAAAGCAAAAATAAACTATTGGGACTTCATCAAGATAAGTTTTTCATTTGTTTTTTTTCAGCATGGTTATTTCATATTTTATTGGACTGATGTACACCAGTCTGAGATGTAAAGCTAACCTAGGACTAAGAATACTGAATAGGAAATGGGGAGAAGCCATCCACAAATTTGATCAAATTATTAAGGTACATACATCTTTGGGTTAGAATTGAGGGAAAAAAGCTGTTCAGAACTTTGGTGTCTAACGAGAATCTCCTAAAGGCTCTACTAATACAAGGTCAGCTTATGGAAAAACTATTGAATTGCACAAAACCCCTTTAGGCAGGAGAAATGGGCATGATAGAAGAATGTGGGCTGTGGGGGCAGCCACTCTGCAGCAGAGAGAGCTGGGCTGGAGGCTGCGACTCTGGCCCAGGACCTGCAGGTAGGCTGGAAATCTAGAGGTAAAACTTAGTGCACTGACTCAAAGCTCCTGCTTTCCAATCAGTCTCTAGGATGCTGATGCTTTCCTCAGACAAGGAAAAACCTTTTTTAAAAATTTTATTTATTTGACAGAGAGACACAGAGCACAAGCAGGGGGAGCAGCAGAGGGAGAAGGAGAAGGAGGCTCTCTGCTGGGCAGGGAGCCCAATGCAGGGCTTGATCCCAGGACCCTGGGATCATGACCTGACCATGACTGAAGGCAGATGTTTAACCAACTGAGCCACCCAGGCACCCCAAGATAAAAAGTTTTTGCAGAGCAAAGTAAACAGTCGACAAAACCAAAAGACAACCAACAGAATGGGAAAAAATATTTGCAAATAAATATCAGATAAAGGGCTACTATCGAAAATCTATAAAGAACTTATCAAATTCAACACCCAAAAACAAAATAATTCAGCCAAGAAATGGGCAGAAGACATGAACAGACTTTTCTCCAAAAAAAAAAAAAAAAATGGCCAACAGATGCATGAAAAAATGCTCAACATCACTCGAGATCAGGGAGATACAAATCAAAACCACAATGAAGTACCACTTCACACCAGTCAGAATGGCTAAAATGAACAAGTCAGGAAAGGACAGATCTTGGTGATGATGCGGAGAAAGAGGAACCCTCTTACACTGTTGGTAGGAATGCAAGCTGGTATAACCTCCTTGGAAAACAGTATAGAGGTTCCTCAAAAAGTTGAAAATGGGGCACCTGGGTGGCTCAGTGGATTAAGCCGCTGCCTTTGGCTCAGGTCATGATCTCAGGGTCCTGGGATCGAGTCCCGCATCGGGCTCTCTGCTCAGCGGGGAGCCTGCTTCCCTCTCTCTCTCTGCCTGCCTCTCTGTCTACTTGTGATCTCTGTCAAATAAATAAATAAAATCTTTAAAAAAAGAAAAAGTTGAAAATGGAGCTACTCTATGACCCAGCAATTGTACCTAGGTATTTATCCAAAGGATACAAACATAATGATTGGAAGGGGCACCTGCACCCCAATGTTTATAGCAGCAATGTCCATAAAAGGCAAACTATGGAAAGAGCCCAGATGTCCATCGACGGATAAATGGATAAAGAAGACCTGGTATGTATATATGTATGTATGTATGTGTGTGTGTGTGTATCTCCAAAAAGAATGAAATCTTGACATTTGCAACAACATGGATTGAACTAGAGGATATTATGCTAAGTGAAATAAGTCAGAGAAAGACAAATACCACATCATTTCACTCATGCATGGAATTTAAGAAACAAAACAGATGAACATAGGGGAAGGAAAGGAAAAATAAGATAAAAACGGAGAGGGAGGCAACAGTAAGAGCCTCTTAACTCTAGAACAATCTTGAGGTGGCTGGAGGAAAGGCGGGTGGGGGATGGTGTAATGGGTGATGGGCATGAAGGAGGGCATGAAGGAGTGTAATGAGCTGTGGGTATTACAGGCAACTGATGATTCCCTGAAACCAATAATACACTATATACTAACTAACTTCAATTTAAATTAACAACAACAAAAAAACCCCAAAGCCCTCAAGGGAGACAGATAACATCTAGTGAAGGAAGAAGGGTTCAAGAGAGGCTTCTTTTTTTATTTTTTGAAGTATGGGACAAACCTGCATATGCAGGAATGGAATGCACCAAGAAAGAGGATGAAGATGAGGGAGTCAAAACCTGGGGCACCTATGCAGCCCGGTCAGGTAAGCCAAGACTCTGGGGTCCGGTCTTGATCTCATGGTCTTGAGGTTGCCCAGTCTAGCCCCACCTTCGGGGCTTTAAAAAAAAAAAAAAAATCAGAGAGTCAATACCTAACTAATGAAGCATGAAGAGGTTGGGTCTCTCAGGGTTGGAAGGATTAGCTTTTGAAAGTGGGTTTTCACATCTGATAATCTTTGGTTTTCTTCTTAGACCTGCAGGTAGAAGAAAGCAGGGGTGGATGTGGGGCTTCAAGAAGTCTGATTCAGCATCTGTGGGTACGGAAAGGAGAGGATGCTGCTGGATAATGCCTCATGAAAGGAGTGGTCTGTGCAAGCACGGACTGTGAATGTAACCTCAGAAGTCTAAGGGTCACACCCACAGCAGAGAGACTGGAGGTGAATTTCTGCGGAGGCATTTTGGGGAGTCAATTAAGCCCAGGCTCGCCGCTGACAGTTGTGTAACTTCCTGGGTCTCCTCAAAGATCTGCCCAAGATCACGCAGTGTGGAGAGGCCAACCGCGGAGAGCCTGGCGCCACGCTCGCCTAGCAGGTCGGAACCTGTCCTGGCAAAAAGCCAAGTGACCGTCTATGTTTGTGGGCAACTCTGCCACCGTGGCAGTTTTAACGACGTCTTTCCGGGTCCCACAGGTGGAAACAACTTCCAGAACCCAGCTTCCCAGATCTGGGCGTAGCCAGGCAGGTAACCCAAGCCGCCGGGCGCGAGGGAAAGCAGCCTCCTCCCCAACCAGTTCCCCCTGCCCACTCGTCCTTCTTTCCCGCTCCTTCCCGAACGCGGTGGGTCTTAAAGGACGAGAAGCCAGTGCCTCCGGGATGACCCAGCCCCAGACGCGGTGTCGATGGACTCGGCAGTGGGAAGGTCGGGGGTGGGAGGACGCCAAGATGATAGGAAAGCGCGCGATGTGGGTTGGGTGCGCTGACCCTGCCCAAAGAAGGACTGGGGAAGTTGGGACGTTACCTCCAACATGCCTTTTCTACTCGCCCCGGCAGTGTCGATGAGCGTGTTGTCCAAATCGAAGAAAACCGCCCGCACCCGGTTCAGCACCATCCCGCCACCCCCGCTCGCGCGCCCCCCACACCAACTCGCCGCAGCCGGCACAGCCCACGCATGCGTGAAGCGGGACCGCGGGCGAGGAAAACGGGGGCGGAGCCGTGAGGTCACCTGACCCTTCGGTGCTGCCAACGGAACTCCCGCGAGATGTCTCATATCAGTGCGTCTGAGAACAGCGAGATGCCGGGAGACTCCGAGCGGTCGGTCGGGTGCGATGTAGTCACACCCTCGTCTGCGGGCGAGTGGTTATCTGAGCAGTCTGAGTTTGGGGGTGATTAGGTACGCTGTTTTCCTTCGTAGCTGCTTTCTGCCTATCTCTTTTCGTGTTGCTCTCCTGACCCTGCCGTGAGGAGAATGTCCTAAGTACCCCGGGGAGGTATTTTGCGCCATTTGGCGCCTTGGGAAGGAGGCCGAGAATCCGTTGGCTTTTCCGGTCAGGCTGCGGATTGTCTCCTGTCGAGCGGCCCGCGACTCAGAAGCGTCGGTGGGCGTTGTCTTGCCCTAAGTCGGGGTGCGGCGAGTGCCTGTGTCTCGTGTCCTGATTCTGCAGTGACGGGAGAAGTCAGGTCGGTAGCAGGAATGCCAGTGAGGTGCAAAGGTACGAATGTGTACCCTACTAGATGCAGTCGCTGTGTTAGGACTGGAGCCCTCACCAGTGGATTCATTAAGACCCCTGTGTTATGGCTGTGCCTGGAACGACCAGGGGCTATGTAGGGTTTGCTGATGTTTTGTCCACTTAGATTACTTTTCCTGAAGACTTGAATTTTCGGGTTTTGGAATACCACATAAATGGATGGTTTTCAGGTGTAGCGAGGGGCTGAAGGACCCAAACAGCCTCCAGAACAGCAACCGCTTTCCACTGCCAGCGGGACAAAGATGTTGAAATTAATTTCTAAGCTTCTAAATTGCCTCTGTTGGTTAGAGACAATTGGGTATTGGGTAACTTTACTGGAATTCAGATATGTGGCCATCACCAGTGACCAGAAACTTTCTAGCTACAGACCGAATTTGCCACCAAAATTTTGTTGGATCTGTGATCAAAGAGTGGTTCACATTTTAATTGATTGGAGGAAATCAGGGAAATAAAGATCAAAACCACAATGAAGTACCACCTCACACCAGTCAGAATGGCTCAAATTCACAAGTCAGGAAACATTACACTGTTGGTGGGAATGCAAACTAGTGCAGCCAATTTAGAAGACAATATGGAGGTTCCTCAAAAAGTTGAAAATAGAGCTACCCTATGACCCAGCAATTGTATTTATCTAAATATTTGTATTTGTATTTATCCAGAGGATACAAACATAATGATTTGAAGAGGCATCTGCACCCCAGTGTTTATAGCAGCAATGTCCGTAATAGCCAAACTATGGAAAGAGCCCAGATGTCCATCAACAGCTGGTTGAGTGGGTCACAGAGGTGTGGTATATATGTAAAATGGAGTATTACTGAGCCATCAAAAGAATAAAATCTTGCCATTTGCAATGATGTGGATGGATCTAGAGGTTATCATGCCAAGTGAAATAAGTGAGAGAAAGACAAATACCATATACCATATGATTTCACTTATGTGGAATTTAATAAAACATGAATATAGGGGAAGGGAAGGAAAAATAAAAACAGGGAGGCAAACTTTTTTTTAAAACTTCTTTAACTTTTAAGAGTTAAAAGCCTCTTAACTCTAGGGAACAAACAGAGTCCCTGGAGGGGAGAGAGGGGAGGAGTAATTGGATGATGTGCATGAAGTAGTGCACTTGATGTAATGAGCTCTGGGTTTTGTGTCTAATTGATCAATTACTAAATCCCTGCCCAAAACTAATAATGCACTTTATGTTAACTAAATTGAATTTGAGTAAAGACTTTTTATAAAACGATTGTTTATTTGACAGAGAAAGAGAGCAAAAACAGGGGAAATAGCAGGCAGAGGGAAAGGGAGAAACAGGCTCCCCGATGAATGGAGAGCCCATGTGGGGCTCAACACTGGGCTCCATCCCAGGATCATGACCCAAGCCAAAGGCAGATTCCTAACTATCTAAGCCACCCAGGCACCCCTAAATAAGTTTTTTAAACAAGGAAAAAAAGTGATTGAAAGAAATCAAAGAATGAGTTCGTGACATGTGTGAGAATTATATGAAATAAAACTTTAGTGTCCATAAGTGTGTGTGTGTATGTGTATATGTGTGTGTATGTGTATATATATTTATATTTATATATTTAAATTTAAGTAGGCTCCACACCCAGCGTGGAACTCTAAGCAGGGGCTTGAACTCCTGACTGTGAGATCAAGACCTGAGCTGATATCAAGTTGGAGGGCTAACCAGCTGAGCCACTCAGGTGTCCCCATAAATAGTTTTATTGGGACACAACCACACTCATTCAGTTATTTATCATCTTGGCGCTTTTGCTTACAAGTAAGGTTGAGTAGTTATACATGAGACCATATGGCCTGCACAGCCCAAGATATTTACTATCTGGCACTTTATAGATAAAATTTGCCCACTCCTGAGGTACATGAGTAACAGGCTGCTGCCGTAGATCAGTTGTCTTTTCTTTATTATAATAGTTTTTTTCTTTTGCAATGACAGACTACAATTTCTGTATGTTTAGCAGCAGAATTTTACAGTTAACCTCTTTTTGCTATTGTGGAAAATAAAGATAATTTTATTTATTCCTCAAGAACATGACTCTGGGGCGCCTGGGTGGCTCAGTGGGTTAAAGCCTCTGCCTTCAGCTCAGGTCATGATCCCAGGGTCCTGAGATTGAGTCCTGCATAGGGCTCTTTGCTCAGCAGGGAGCCTGCTTCTCTTCCTCTCTCTGCTTGCCTCTCTGCCTACTTGTGATCTCTGTCAAATAAATAAATAAATAAAAATCTTAAAAAAAAAAACCAAAAAAACAAAACACGACTCTGGTTGCTATGTTGATGTACAGGGTCAGCCTAACAATATTGGTCATTTAGACTACCAGTCAGCTAAAATTATGAATGCATTAATTGGAGTTAACCTTTTTTAGTTGCCTGAGATGCCAGAATAAATTAAGCATTAAACTGCTTATGGGGTAGGGTGGCCTGGGTGGCTCAGCTGGTTAAGTGTCTGCCTTGGCCTCAGGTCATGATCCCAGAATGCTAGGATCAAGCCCCTGAATTGGACTCCCTGCTCAGAGGGGAGTCTGCTTCTCCCTCTGCCCCTCCCCAACTTATGCACGCATGCTCCCTCTCTTTAAAATAAACAAACTCTAAAAAAACCACAACTGCTTATGGGTAATGAAGCTTAGTGGTTGAAGCATCCCTCCCCCCCTGATGTGTATATAGAGTTTATTGACAGTCACAAATCCAAATCCAAACTCAGAGGAGGTATAGTGGCCTCTATAATCCTCTTAATGGGTTGGGGTGCTTGACAGTTTCCTCTTCCTGACAAGTGATCTAAAGGCATTCCATGACCTGTCCAACTTTACTAGTTAAAGGGAATTGATGGCCAGAAACTGTATATCCTGACAACTTTAATTCCTTCTAATTACATATCTCAGGCTTTAGGATGTTGCAGTTAAAATTCATGAACCAGTTCTCCTGTAACATTTTAAGATAGATTTACAGGCTCCTCATAGTTGGGCCTCAGGTACAATACTTAAAGTTGGTTGGCTTGACAGATTTAACACTAGTAGCTAGAGGAGGTCTTCATGGTTGCAGAATGCAAGGTCTAATAAAAGATGGTAATTGTGATACTTGGTGTGGTAACAAAGTGGAAACAGTTGCTTTTGCATTCTGCACTATGCATAATGGCATTGTGCCATTGCTGTTGCCCAGCCTTGATCCCGGCCTTTCTTACCTTCAGTTAGCTCTGTCAGGCTCTTCCCACCCACCTCCCATGTACAAGTTCATTACAACTCCATGACCTCAGAAGAGAGGTTTGCCTTCTGGCTTAAAGTTTTGTTTTGTTTTTGTTTCTGTTTCTGTTTTTGTTTTCAGAACAGGGCATTGCTATATTGATAGGAATAAAATAGAAGCAACCAGAAGAAAATCACAGGTTCCCCTCTATCTTCCCAGCTATCATCAGTTGTATCTATCCCACTGCCCTACCTCCTTAAGTGGACCATCTCTCTGGCCTTCTGTGGCTAGCCTTTTGTTCCCTATATCCCCACCCCAGCTTGGGGAAATCTTTTCAGCAATTCTTTCATCTTGTGCATCATCAAAATTTCCCCATCTTTTGAATCCACTCCAGTTAACCTCTCAATCACACCATTGCACTGAAACTACTATTGGCAAGTCATCAGTGACCTTTGCCTTACTAAATCGAATAGCCATTCTCTGCCCTTATCATACCTGCCCTTTCAGCAGAGGGCACATTCCAGTTGATAACAGTTCACCAACAGTGCTGTCAGAGTATCAGAATATGGATAGTTATTATCCAGGTACATGCACCCAGGTGCATGCTCTCTCCACACACACATGCTCCTCCAGGGTTTACATATATTTGGAATTCCACAATCCTGTACTTCCTATGGTAAATCATTCAGGAAACAATGACAGAGTAAGAAAGTGTCTGTCTTTCTCATGGTAAATACAGAATTGTTGTCTTAAAATTGGAGTTGCAGTACTGAAACTCCTATTTATTTTATTCTTTAGATAGATTCTTTAGGTTGATTTTATTCTTTTGTTAATTTTCATTCTATATATTTTCTTAATCATTGAAATTGATTATTAAATGATACATTATATCTTTAACCTATGTTATCTTTTACTAGACTTTCCTCTTATTTTGTTACTGTTGGTTGATTCTAAGTCAAACATTTATTGTCTGTGAAAAACAGAAATTGAATTCTTTTACCTCTGTGGTCAAAATCCTGTACTGAACAAAATGCTAGTGTGTCCCAGAGACCAGCAAGGTTTGTCATTTCTCACTTTGAAACAGTGATACCCTTGATAAGAGAGGCAGTTCCTCTGCCTGTGATAAGCCAGGTCCTGCATTTCTGCAGCCTCATGCCCTTTCCTTCCACATCCCATCAGGTGTCCTGGCCTCATCCTTTTGAGGTCTCCATATGCTGCACATAGCTCCTTCTGGTGAGCAGCGTGTCTCTTGAGCACAGTGCCTATCTTAGGATCCCAGATTCTATTCCCCTACTAGGAAGAAGTAGCAACTTCTTGCATTTACAACTATAGTTGTTTCCTCTTATCCATGGGATTTGTCCCAAGACTTCCAGGGATGCCTGAAACTGTGGACAGTACTGAACCATATATATATACTGTTTTTTCCTATACATACATATCTATGATAAAGTTTATAAATTAGACACAGTAAGAGATTAACAACAGCTAATAATAAAATGGAATAATTATAACAATATTCTATAATAAAAGTTACATACATGTGGTATCTCTCTCAAGTTCTCTTATTGTACTATACTTACCCTTCTTTTGATGACGTGAGATGATGAAATGGCCACATGATTAGATGAAGTGAGGTGGATGATGTAGGCATGGTGATGTAAGCTACTTTTGACCTGACACTACATCAGAAGGAGGATCAATCACCTGCTTCCAGACTGTGGCTGACCATGGGTAACTGTAGCCATGGAAAGTGAAAATGGGGATGTATGGAACTATACATAGTGACATGGGGTGATTTATGATTATGTTTCTCTCCCACTGTACAGCAACCCTATGAGGGCAGAGACCTATGCCAGTTTTATTCACCATTGTATCCTCAGAGGATTCTATAAAGCACATAGTAGATCCTCAATAAGTACATATATTTAACTGAATTAATGGCAGTTTCACCACCTTCCCTCAAACCATACCAGGATCTGACTAAAGATCCATTTCATCTTCTCTTCACCTTACCTTTTGTAGAGAGAGATAAGCAAACTGGAGAATACGTAGGGAGAAGGGTTAAAAAGTGGAGTTGGGAAAAGCTAAACATTCAGAAGCTACCCTGTATAGAGGGGAGAAGAGTCTAGAAACCTATAAGCACAATGCCCTCCCATGCCAGACCATTGTAATTTTTTTCTTATTTTTTTCCAGACCATTGTGATTTAGAAGAACTTACCTCTTAAGTTTTGTATTAAACTTCCAATATGTGTGAGGGTGTTTACCCATCTGCTTTCTCATCTAGCCCTTAGTCCTTTCAGTTGACTACTTCCCTCTCCTTTAAATCTGAACTTAGGCTCCAGCAGCTGTGGGGTTCTTTCTTGACTGCTCCTCATAAGCACAGAAGCACACACAGATTGGGGGTTAGGTGCCCTTTTCCCCTTACAGCAATTAAAACTCTGTAATTTATGTACTTGTTTACTTGTTCCGTGACTGAAAACTCCACCTTTAATTACTGTATCCCCCCCCTCAGGATCAGTCTAGAGCTCAAAAAACATTAAGATGAAAATTTTAAATTAAAATATATATAGCAAAATTTACCATTATAGCCATTTTAAAGAGTATAATTCTGTGGTATTAAGCACACTCACAATGTTCTAACACAACCCTCTATCCATCTCCAAAACTTTTTGATCTTTCCTAACTGAAACTGTACTCAATAACAGTTTTCCATTCCTTTCTCCCACCAGCTCCAGGCAACCATGATTCTACTTTTTGTTTTATGAATTTGACTAGATACCTCGTATAAGTGGAATCATCCAATATTTGACCTTTTGTGACTGGCTTATTTTACTGTCCTCAGGGTTCATCCATGTTGTAGCATGAGTCAAAATTTCCTTCCTTTTTTAAGGCTGAATTGAATGTGTATGCCACATTTTATTTATCCATTCATCCGTCGATAGACATTTGGGCTACTTACAACTTTTGTTTGTTGTGAATAATGCTGACATAGACAAGGTGTAAAAATAGCTTTTTGAGATCCTGTTTTCAATTCTTTTAGGTATATGTCCATAGGTGGCATTGCTGGATCATATGGTAATTCTGTGTTTAATTGCTTTTTTTATTTATTTCTTTTCAGAGTAACAGTATTCATTGTTTTTGGACCGCACCCAGTACTCCATGCAATCTGTGCCCTCTCTAATATATCCACCAACCCCCGCCGCTTCAAACCCCTCAGATTGTTTTTCAGAGTCCATAGTCTCTCATGGTTCTCCTCCCCTTCCAATTTCCCTCAACTCCCTTCTCCTTTTCATCTATAGCATGTCCTCCATGCTATTTGTTATGCTCCACAAATAAGTGAAACCATAGGATAATTGACTCTCTCTGCTTGACTTATTTCACTCAGCATAATCTCTTCCAGTCCCGTCCATGTTGCTACAAAAGTTGGGTATTCATCCTTTCTGATGGAGGCATAATACTCCATAGTGTATATGGACCACATCTTCCTTATCCATTCGTCTGTTGAAGGGCATCTTGGTTCTTTCCACAGTGTGGCAACCGTGGCCATTGCTGCTACAAACATTGGGGTACAGATGGCCCTTTTTTCACTACATCTGTGTCTTTGGGGTAAATACCCACTAGTGCAAATGCAGGGTCATAGGGAAGCTCTATTTTTAATTTCTTGAGGAATCTCCACAGTGTTCTCCAAATTGGCTGCACAAACTTGTATTCCCACCAACAGTATAAGAGGGTTCCTCTTTCTCCACATCCTCTCCAACACATGTTGTTTCCTGTCTTGCTAATTTTGGCCATTCTAACTGGTGTAAGGTGATATCTCAATGTGGTTTTAATTGGAATCTCCCTGATGGCTAGTGATGATGATCATTTTTTCATGTGACTGATAGCCATTTGTATGTCTTCATTGGAGAAGTGTCTGTTCATATCTTCTGCCCATTTTTTTGATATGATTGTCTGTTTTGTGTGTGTTGAGTTTGAGAAGTTCTTTATAGATCCTGGATATCAACCTTTTGTCTGCACGGTCATTTGCAAGTATCTTCTCCCATTCTGTGGGTTGCCTCTTTGTTTTGTTGACTGTTTCCTTTGCTGTGCAGAAGCTTTTGATCTTGATGAAGTCCCAAAAGTTCATCTTCGCTTTTGTTTCCTTTGCCTTTGGAGACATATCTTGAAAGAAGTTGCTGTGGCTGACATCGAAGAGGTTACTGCCTATGTTCTCCTCTAGGATTCTGATGGATTCCTGTCTCACGTTGAGGTCTTTTATCCATTTTGAGTTTATCTTTGTGTACGGTGGAAGAGAATGGCTGAGTTTCATTCCTCTACATATAGCTGTCCAGTTTTCCCAGCACCATTTATTGAAGAGACTGTCTTTTTTCCACTGGATATGCTTTCCTCCTTTGTCAAGGATTATTTGACCATAGAGTTGAGGGTCCATATCCGGGCTCTCTACTCTGTTCCACTGGCCCATGTGTCTGTTTTTATGCCAGGATCATGCTGTCTTGGTGATCACAGCTTTGTAGTAAGGCTTGAAATCAGGTGACGTGATGCCGCCAGTTTTATTTTTGTTTTTCAACATTTCCTTAGCGATTTGGGGTCTCTTCTGATTCCATACAAATTTTAGGATTAGTTGCTCCAGCTCTTTGAAAAATACCGGTGGAATTTTGATCGGAATGGCATTAAAAGTATAGATTGCTGTAGGCAGTATAAACATTTTAATGTTTATTCTTCGGATCCAAGAGCATGGAATGGTCTTCCATCTTTTTGGGTCTTCTTCAATTTCTTTCATGAGTGTTCTGTAGTTCCTCGAGTACAGTTCCTTTACCTCTTTGGTTAGGTTTATTCCCAGGTATCTTATGGTTCTTGCTGCTATAGTAACCGGAATCGATTCTCTAATTTCCCTTTCTGTACTTTCATTGTTAGTGTATAAGAAAGCCACTGATTTCTGTACATTGACTTTGTATCCTGCCACATTACTGAATTGCTGTATGAGTTCTAGTAGTTTAGGAGTGGAGTCTTTTGGGTTTTCCATATAAAGAATCATGTCATCTGCGAAGAGAGAGAGTTTGACTTCTTCATTGCCAATTTGGATACACTTTCTTTCTCTCTGTTGTCTAATTGCTGTAGCTAGGACTTCTAATTCTATGTTGAACAAGAGTGGTGAGAGTGGGCATCCTTGTCGTGTTCCTGATCTCAACAGGAAGGCTGTGAGCTTCTTGCCATTGAGGATGATATGTGCTGTGGGTCTTTCATAGATAGATTTGATGAAGTTCAGGAATGTTCTCTCTATCCCTATACTTTGAAGCGTTTTAATCAGGAATGGATGCTGTATCTTGTCAAATGTTTTTCTGCATCAATTGAGAGGACATGTTGTTCTTCTGTCTTCTCGGATTGATTTGTTCTATCACATTGATTGATTTACGAATGTTGAACCATCCTTGTAGCCCAGGAACGAATCCCACCTGGCATGGTGGATAATCTTTTTTTTTTTTTTAAAGATTTTATTTATTTATTTGTCATAGAGAGAGAAGCGAGAGTGAGCACAGGCAGACAGAGTGGCAGGCAGAGGCAGAGGGAGAAGCAGGCTCGCTGCCAAGCAAGGAGCCCGATGTGGGACTCGATCCCAGGACGCTGGGATCATGACCTGAGCCGAAGGCAGCTGCTTAACCAACTGAGCCACCCAGGCGTCCCGGTGGATAATCTTTTTAATGTACTGTTGGTTCCCATTAGCTAGGATCTTGTTGAGAATCTTAGCATCCAGATTCATCAGGGATATTGGTCTGAAATTCTCCTTTTTGATGGGGTCTTTTTCTGGTTTGGGGATCAGGGTAATGTTGGCTTCATAAAAAGAGTGTGGAAGTTCTCCTTCTGCTTCAACTTTTTGGAACATCTTCAGGAGAATAGGTATTATTTCTTCTTTGAATGTTTCATAGAGTTCCCCAGGGAATCCGTCAGGCCCTGGGCTCTTGTTCTTTTGGGAGGTTTTTGATCACTGCTTCAATCTCGTTACTAGATATTGGTCTATTCAGGTTGTCAATTTCTTCCTGATTCAGTTTTGGAAGTTTAGAGGTTCCCAGGAATGTATCCATTTCGTCTAGGTTGCTAACCTATTGGTATATAAGTTAATAGTTTCTGAGGACTGTTTCTATATCCTTGGTGTTGGTCATGATCTATCCCTTTTCATTCATAATTTATTAATTGGGGTTCTCTCTTTTCTTTTGGATTCATTTGGCCAGTGGTTTATTGACCTTATTCTTTCAAAAAGCCAGCTTCTATATTCATTGATGCATTCTATTGTATCTCTAGTTTCTATCTCATTGATCTCTGCTCTAATGTTGAGTATTTCTCTTCTTGTGTGTGGGGTTGGCTTAATTTGTTGTTGATTCTCCAGTTCTTGAAGGTGTAGAGACAGCTGTTGTATTCTGGATGTTTCAGTTTTCTTTTTTGTTTTTTAAGATTTTTTTTTTTTTTTTTTTTTTTTTTTTGGACAGATAGAGATCACAAGTAGATGGAGAGGCAGGCAGAGAGAGAGAGAGAGAGAGAGAGAGAGGGAAGCAGGCTCCCTGCTGAGCAGGGAGCCCGACGCGGGACTCGATCCCAGGACCCTGAGATCATGACCTGAGCCAAAGGCAGCGGCTTAACCCACTGAGCCACCCAGGCGCCCCATGTTTCAGTTTTCTTGAGGGTGGATTGGATGGCTATGTATTTTCCCCTTAGGACCACCTTTGCTGTGTCCCATAGGTTTTGGACCAATGTGTCTTCATTCTCATTGGTTTCCATGAATTGTTAAAGTTCTTCTTTGATTTCTTGGTTGATCCAAACATTCTTAAGCAAGGTGGTCCTCGCTTCCTTCCAAAATTTTCCTTGTGGTTGAGCTCCAGTTTCAAAGCATCATGATCTGAGAATATGCAGGGAATAATCTCAATCTTTTGGTATTGGTTGATCCCTGATTTGTGATCCAGTATGCATCCTATTCTGGAGAAAGTTCCATGTGCACTTGAGAAGAATGAGTCTTCAGTTCATTGAAGTGGTGGAATGTTCTTTATATATCTATGAGGTCCATGTGGTCCAATGTGTCATTCAGAGATCTTATTTCTTTATTGATTTTCTGCTTGGATGATCTGTCTATTGCTGAGAGTGGTGTATTAAGATCCCCTACTATTAATGTAGTCATATCAGTATGACTCACCTTCATTAACAGTTGTCTTATGTAGTTGGCTGCTCCCATACTGGAGGCATAAATATTTACAATTGTCTCATCTTCTTGGTGGATAGACACTTTAAGAATGATGTAGTTTCCTTCTTTATCTGTGACTACATTCTTTAGTTTAAAATCTAATTTATCTGATAGGAGAATCGCTACCTCAGCTTTCTGCACATTGTTGAGGCCCGTTGGCATGAAAGATGCTTCTCCATCCCTTCACTTTCAGTCTGGATGTATCCTTAGGTTCCAAATGGGTCTGTTGTAGACAGTATATGGAGAGGTCCTGTCATTTTATCCAATCTGCAACCCTGTGCCATTTTATGGGAGCGTTTAGGCCATTCACATTGAGAGTGTATTGAGAGATATGTTTTTATTGACAACGTGATGCCTGTGAATTCGTTGTTTCTATAGATTATCTCTGTAAATTTCTGTTCTATGTCACTCTTGTGTTCATATTTTATAGAACCCTCCTTCATATTTCTTGTAGTACTGGCTTGGTGGTTACATACTTTTTTAAACCTTGCTGGTCTTGGAAGCTCTTTATCTCTCCATCCATTTTGAATGTCAGCCTTGCTAGAAAAAGTATTCCAGGCTGCATGTTCTTCTCATTTAGTGCCCTGAATACTTCTTGCCAGCCCTTTCTGGCTTGCCAGGTTTCTGTGGACAGGTCTGAAGTTATTCTGATGGGCCTTCCTTTGTATGTAAGGAATCTCTTCCTCCCAGCTGCTCTCAAGAACTCCCGTCTAATATGATGATTCATCAGTTTGACAATCAGGTGTCTTGAGATCTTTCTGGATTCTTTGATCTTAGGGGGGAGACTTTTCTGCCTCTAGGACTTGAGCGCTGGTTCCATTCACCAGACTGGGAAAATTTTCATGGAGAATTTGTTCAACTATATCCTCAGTTTTTCTTTCTCTTCCCCCTCAGGGAGTCTAATAATTCTGAAGTTGGAACGTTTCATGGTGTCATTTATTTCCCTAATTCTGTTTTCATGGCTTCTAAGCTGTTTGTTCTAGGCCTCCTCCTGATCCTTTTTCTCTATCAATTTGTCCTCTAGATCACTAATTCTATCTTCTGCCTCAGTTACCCTAGCTGTTAGAGAATTTAGATTAGATTGGAACTCATTGATAGCATTTTTAACTTCTTCCCTGGCAGGTCTCACTTCTGCCCTAATTGATTCCATGTCATTAATGGTTTTCTCCAACCTAGCCATTGCATGGATAATTGTTACCCTGAATTCCCTTTCTGAGATACTGTTTATGTTCATATCCAATAGGTCTGATAGAGAGGGCACAGTCTCTGAATCTTACCTCTGTTGGGCATTCTTCCTCCTAGTCATTTTGGTGAGAGATGGTGGAGGGGATGCTTAGCTGAACGTATCAGTCATGATCCAGGTAAGGTGCATCCTGAAATGCTCCTGAGCAATCAGAAGTCCCCACCAAAAATAAAGAAAAAAGAGAGAGAGAGAGACAGGAAAAAAAAAGAGAAGACCCAGCAGAATTGGCCCCAAAGGTAAGATTTATAAGGTATAAAAACAAAAACAAACAAAAAGGCCAACAAAAGTAAATGACAAGAAAAAAAGAACTTAGCCAAAATGAACCAGAAGTATTTGATTTATATAATACCAGAACAACAACAAAAACACAAACACTGACAGAAAGAAAAGATGGGAGGGTGGTTATAAATCCTCAGTGTGGGTGAGGAAGTTTATTTGAGTCTTCCTGGGTGTATCTTGATATCTTTGTTAAAGGACTCAACTTTCCAAAGATAAAAGGGAGATTAAAACTGGTTTATATATAGGGGTAGTATCGATTGGGGAAAAAGGATTACCTTGAAGCTTAAATTAAATCTTGAAGATTACCTTGAAGCTTATTAGAAAATAGAAAAACAAAATAAAAACAGGAATATGTATCAAAAAAGTTCCAGTTAAAATGTTATTATGGAATTTGTTGTATTGAACCTCTCGTTGTGATTTTAAATAGGTTAACAAATTTTTTTAAATTAAAAAGAATGAGAATAGTGGGAATGAATTAAAAACAAAAGTTGTATCTATGAGATATGCAGGTTTTAGTGCAATACCAGGAGTTTAGTATCTTCTTTTCCCCTGATATTGGGGTTTTACATTTTTATGGGGACACTGTGGTGGTTGTCCTCTCATTTTTTTGGCTGGCTTTCTGGGGGAGGAGCCTGCTGCATTGTTTTTCAGGCAGTCTTTTTTAGGTTGAGTCCTCCTGCCTCCTATCAAGAGGCTGGGCTCTCAGGAAACCTGTTTTTCAGGCTTTTGTTCTCTGGTGTTTTTTTTGTTTTTTCTCCCCCTTGGTGGCTTTTGGCAGTTCTTTGGAGGTTTAGAGGAAAGCAAACTGTACCCAGATCTCTGAGAGAGAAGCCTCAGTCTGTTCCCCTCTGGGTGGTCCAGAGCACACAGACTCCCCCCTGCCACCTCCCACCATCCCACCAGCAGAGCATGGCCCCAGCCACAGTCTCAGGGGTCACAGGAGCTCCTGCTTGTCTCTCCACCCTGGTGCTACTAAAACCATGAGTGATATTGGTCCAGGGAGCCCGCTTCCAGTGGCTGTCTTTGCCTCCGATGTCTGGGCAGGTCCAGACTGCCTGAAAAATCCTAACAGAGATAGAGTGCTGAGATGTTCACACCGCCTGCCTGGGCTGGGAGTGTTCAGACTCTCCCCGGTCCTAGAGAGCACCAGCTAGTGACCGAACAGACCTCTTTGAGGGGAGAGTGTGGAGTGCAGCTCAGGCCCAGGTGGTGCAGCTCGAGTGCAGAGTGCAAAAGGCTGTGGTCCTAGAGAGCTCCAGTTGGCATTCACCCAGACTCCCCCACGCACACCGGCAGCTCAGGGACCACCACCTGGAGGCTTTGCCGCACTCTCTCTGGCACAGGTGGTCACCGGTGGTGGCCGTTCTGGGTCCATGGGCTTAAGCCCATGACCACCTGATTCCACCAGTTGCCCCTTAAAGTCTTTTGCTCTTTTTGAGTGCTTTTAACCAGACTCCAAGTTAATGCTGGTCCCCAACCACAGGGTACTCTTGTATTGGGGTATTACTTTCCATTGGGTCTCTTCTGGTGGCTCCCTCCCCCTTCTGTTCGTCTTCCGATATCAGTCCCATCGTTCCCACTTTACCTTACCTCTCCAGTGGTGTCTTCTGCTCCCATAGAGATCCAGAAGTGTATAATCCTACATCTTAGGCTGATTTCATGGGTATTCAGAGTGTTCTGGTAGATAATCAGTTCACTTTAGGGGACTGGTTGAAACACCTTCTCCTACTTCTCCACCATCTTGCCCCCTCCCCTCCCACCTATTATCTTTATAATCATTGTTTTGAATTCTAGTTCCAACATTCTACTTATATCCATTTTGAGTAATTCCATGGCAGAGTGTGCTACCGCTATTAGTTCTTTTTTCTTGTGGTGAATTTCTCTTTCTAGACCTCATGTCCAGAAAAGAAAGGAGGAAAAAGTAAGAAATAAAGAAAGAAAGAGAAAGAAAAAAGAATAAGGGTGTCTGGGTGGCTCAGTTGTTAAGTGTCTGCCTTTGACCCGGGTCATGATACTAGGGTCCTGGGATTGAGCCCTGCATTGGGCTCCCTGCTCAGCAGGAAGCCTGTTTCTCCCTCTCCCACTCTCCCTGCTTCTGTTCCCTCTCTTGCTGTGTCTCTGTCAAATAAATAAAATCTTTAAAAAAAATTTTTAAAAAGAAAAAATAAGAAAAAACAGCAATAATAATAGCAATACAACAAATTCAGAAAGTGTTTCTGGCTGCTCTTTCCTTCTTCTGCAGAGTTTCTGCTTGCCTGTAGTGGGTGAATGTTTGGATCTTTAAGTAGGTTTGCTCTGATTTACTTGTAAAATTAGGCCTGTAAAGGAAAATAGAAAAGTAGAAAAAACAAAACAAAACAAAACCAAAAAATAGTGTGATCCAAAATAAGAAAAAGAAATGGAAGAAATATGAATACAAACTTACAAACAATAAATTAAGCCTGATTCCAAAAAAAAAAAAAATAAATAAAAACTGGGAGAGAAGAATAGAGAAAGAAGAGAGAAAATAAAAAAAAAAAAAAAAAAAAAGCATCATGGTCCAAAAGCTAAGAGAATGAAACAAACAAACCAACAAATGAACAAAATATGTTTGATCCAAAAAAAAAAAAAGTTAAAAAATAAAAAAGCCTGGTTCAAAATTTGAGAGGATACACATGAACCAACAAATAAAAGATTACATGCCTGATACAAAAAGAGAAAAAAAAAAGTATAAAGTAAAGGATAAAGAATAGAAAATAGAAAAATTAAAAATGTAAAAAAATTAAAAATTAAGAAAAGAGATGAAAAAAATAAAGGAAGCAAGCCTGGTCCTATTTCCACCAGAAGCTGATGTTTTGAAGCTTTCTTCAATCAAGAGACTTAGGAGATACGGGGCCTGTGTTGGTCATCTGAGGGACAGCCCTGCTGTGTAGGCTCACAAGCCGTGTTGCCCTTGTAAAGATGCTCCTGCCAGGCCAGGTGGTCAGGGTGTAGTATAGGGGACTTCAGCCTCTATGGAGGCAATGTTTCTCTCTGGATTCTGACTGTGGGTGGGAGGAAGGATCGATGGGAGGAGGGAAGGATGGTGGGGAGGTAGAATACAGTGTCATCTCACCCTCTTGTCCCTGGGGAGTGGAACTCCCAGCCACTGCTCTTCAGGAAGCCCTATCTTAGAAAAGCAAACAATCTGCTGTGTCCCAGCTTTCATCAGTTCCTAGCCCTGACCTGTCTATGCCTTGGTGGTTGGCTCTGCCAGAGCATTTTATCTTTGCCAGTGGCTGGGATTCAAAACTCCCAAGTTTTATAGGGCCTGGTAATGTATTGGCCCACTTCCGACCCCTGGTGGAGAGGCTCAGGGCGTGCCCAGCACCAGCTGTTTGGAAAAGCCAATGCACAGTGTATGTGTGGCTAGTTTATTGTAATGCTCAGCAAAAAGCTGGATCCAGGTTATCAGCCATCTGCACTGTCAACTCTGTGGCTTGAATCTATTGCGGCAGACAGCAAAACTGGCCGCGAGGTTATCTGCAATCTGCTCCCCCCTCTGCACTCTGCTCAGTTCAGCCCTGAAAAGCAGCCTATCATCAGGCACACAGAGATTTAAGCCTATTGCCGCTCACAGGGAAAAGTTTAGAGGCTTTCTGACCTCTGCTCCCAAACTCTGACCCTTCCGCTAAGCACCACTCAATGGCTTTCCAACTGGCCTTTTGTCTTTGGAGAGGGGAAATACATTCTCCAAATGCTCCCCAGGAAGGAAGTGATCTTTCTTTGACCAACCTGGGGATCTCCTTGCCCTGGCTTATTGTGTGTCACAACCCAATTCACTATTTCCCACTTTCTTCCTCTTCCTGACTTTTCTCCTTGAAATGGGTTTCCCTCCCTCCTTGCCATGGGGTTTCTTCTCCCCCAATTCAGGGCTCCAAACCTCAAGCCTCACATCTGCCAAGTTCTCTCACCCCCAACTCTGCAGATTGTATCCCTAATCCTCTGTTCTTTTCCTACATGTTCAAAATAGCTAAATGTTGATCTAGTTGTATTTGAAGGACAAGGCAAGTTTAAGGTCCCCCTGCTACTCCATCATCTTAACCGATCACATGGTTTTTATCCTTTCTCTTATTGATGTGATTATGGTCTCTCATCCAACGTGCAAGTTAGGATTGAAGCCACTATTTTGGAGAGGAAGCAATAGTGTGTTAATGAGTTGAAATAATTTTTATTTCATGTAACATCTAGGATCGGGGGGACCAGGTTGTAGAGCAAATTAGGGTTTTGTTTTTGTTTTTATAATCAACTTTATTGAGGTGTGATTTAGATGCAGTAAAATTTACTCATTTAACTTATAGTTCAGTGTGTTTTGATAAATGTAAGCACTTAAGTCTCTATCAGAATCAACATGAAAAATTCTCATCATCCCCAATTGTTTTTTTCACTCAAAATTTTCAATGAAATATAAATGGAGGAGCTAAATATTTCAATTTTGCCTCATATTCTAATTTACTGCTAACTAAATTAAGCCACTTTTTCCCTGGTTTTCAGTGTCCTCCTCTTGTAGCCTGGAAATGAGACTTCTGTAGTGTCCCTGCTTTATTTATTTGGGGGGGGGGGATATTCTACTTGTTTAAATTTCATAAGAGAAAATATTTAAATATTAACAAGCAAATAGAATTTATAATCCATCTCTCCATACCTGTCACCTTGTTAACTGTTTGCTGTCCTTATTTCATCCAACTCTCACCCCATCCCAAGCTTTTTATTTTCCTACTAGAGTATCTTGAAGACAACCTAGAACATCATTTTATCTGTAAATATTCTAGTGTATTATAGTATAACTACTCTTCTCTGAGGACTGTTTTTATGTTTTTGCTTTTTAACAACTATCATACCATTATCGTACTCAACAAAATTAACAGCAATTTCTTAATTTCACCAATTACCCAATCCATGTGGAACATTTCACAAAATGTCTCAAATACATTTCGGATTCCATAGCTAGGACCATTAATATTAGAGGCTTGAGAAGAAAAGTATCTAAAATTCAGCATATGTCTTTCACTTCTCTCACCTGTTCCCTTGCTCACCTTTCAGCTACTTGATTAGACATTGAGTCCTATTGATTCTGTCTTTGCCACATGTTTTCCCTCTCCTCTCCTCTTCTTCCTTCCAGGTTTTTCTCACTCATATGCCCATAAGTAAAATACTGATCATTCCATTCACCTGGTTACCTGGCCCTTAGTTCTGCTCAAACTATAAAACAAACAAACAAAAAAAAACAACAAAAAAAAGAATTTCTAGAATGGCAGTGGGAGGAGCTACATGGACTCTCTACCCCAGGAAAACAACCATAACTATGGGAATTATTAAACAAGAACTATCACTTAAAATCTCTGGAAATTTTCTTAAGACCATTCAACAATTGGAGAAATACTTATCCAAAACAATCTAAATATTTGGGGAGGTTAAGATGGTGGAGAAGTAGGGGGACCCTGGGCTTTTCTCAACCCCCAAACACAGCTGTATTGAGGTCAGATCACTTGGAACACCCAGGGAATCGGAGGATTGGAAGAAGGATCTTCTCGGTTGGAGAGAGACTGTGCAAGTTACATGGAGATGAATTGCAGGAGAGAAAAACTGCTGTGCTGCTGAGGGGAGGGAGCCCTTTCTGCAGGCAGAGAAAAGGGAGAGAAGGACAGGGATTGAAAGACTGTGGCATTGGGTCCTCACAAGAAGAAAATCTGTCTGGACCGTTGTTTGGGGAACAAGGGGAACTAAGTATGGAAGATTTTTGTAAACCATGTGTGGAGCTGAAACTCTGAGGTTTTGGAAGTGCACAGCATTCCCCAAAGGGGAGCTGTGGGTTGTACTACTGGGAAGAAAGAGGGTACTGGCCAGAAAGTGCACAAAGTAGCATGGGGGTCTCCTGTGTTGCCCTGAGAGATAACTTCCCCTTTTTGGAATACATTTGGAAGAGGGTATATTGCCTCTCCGAGGAGAAAAGGCTCTGCAGATACCAGCAAACAGTCTTTCATTGGCAGGGGACAGAGTTGCACATAGAGGGTAAATAACCTGATTGCTGCTTTTCCAGGTGCTACACTATAGATTCTGCACACCTGACAGGTGAGGGACTGTTTTTCTGGGACAAAGGACACTAGACACAGTGTGGAGGGAGGCTTGACTCCAGAGAGTGCAGAAAAGGTGCAACAGAGGGTTCTTTAAGATTTGGAGTTCAGAATCCTAACTGTGCACCAAAGATAAAATACAGGAGAGATAACTGGTGTGCTGAAGGCCCTCACTTTTCTGTGAGGGCTTCCTGAGCAGCAGAGGGTATAAGATCCCCCTGTCCAAGGGAGGAAGAAGTGGGGTGGTGCCATATTTCCCTCCACCAACACAGACTTCAGAGAATGACCCCCAGTGGAGGTGAGAGCTGCTTGCACCAAACACGGTCCCCCTGTGCCTGGAAAGTGCACATTCATTGGGGCAGCACTGACACCAAGCTAGAGCAGCAGGCCTCTCCCTGAGAAGACCAACACAGGCAGAACCCCACATGCGCCAAGCCTACTGATCATACAGTGCTTCAAAGCCGTTCTGGTGGAAATAGGACCAGGCTCTATTTTTTTCTTTTTATTCCCCCTTGGAGTCAGGCTTATAGTTTTTGTTTTGTTTATGTTCAGTTAGCCAACACATAGTACAGCATTAGTTTTTGAGTTGCATATACCACCTAGTGCTCACAACAAACCATGCCCTCCTTAATGCCCATCACCACCATCACCAGGTTACCTCATTCCCCCAACTGCTCTCCCTTCTGTAACCCTCAGTTTGTTTTCTGGAATACAGAGTCTCTCATGGTTTGTCTCCCTTTCTGATTTTTTTTTTCCCATTCAGTTTTCTCTCCCTTCCCCGGTGGCCATCTGTGTTATTCCTTATGTTCAACATATGAGTGAAACCATATAATTGTCTTTCTCTGCTTGACTTATTTCACTTAGCATAATCCCCTCCAGTCCCATCCATGTCATTGCAAATGGTAGGTATTCAGCCTTTCTGATGGCTGAGTAATATTCCATAGTATATATGAACCATATCTTCTTTATCCATTCATCTATTAAAGGACATCTTAGCTCCCTCCACAGTTTGGCTATTATGGCCATCGCTGCTATGAACATTGGGTGCATGTGCCCCTTCCTTTCACTATATCTTTAGGGTAAATACTTAGTAGTGCAATTGCTGGGTCATAGGGTAGCTCTGTTTTTAACATCTTGTGGAACCCCCATACTGTTTTCCAGAGTGGCTGTACCAGCTTGCATTCCCACCAACAGTGTAAAAGGGTTCGCCTTTCTCCACATCCTCGCCAATGTTTGTGATTTCCTGTCTTGTTAATTTTAGCCATTCTGACTGGTGTTAAGTTGGTACCTTATGGTGGTTTTCATTTGTATTTCCCTGATGGCTAGTGAGATTGAGCATTTTTTCATGTGTCTGTTAACCATTTTTATGTCTTCTTTGGAGAAGTGTCTGTTCATGCCTTCTGCCCAGAAAAATGGGTTAAATATTTCAATAGACATTTTTCCAATGAATAAATACAAGTGGCCAACAGATATATGAAAAAGAGCTCAGCATCATTAATCATCAGAGACATCCAAATCAAAGGACAATATCATGTCACCTGTTAGGATGACTATATATACATATATGTATGACTATATATATATATATATATATGTAAAAAAAATGGAAATTTGAACTTTCATTTCATTAGTGAGAATGTAAAGTGGTACAGCCATTATAGAAAACAGTACTGAGTTTCCTCAGATAGTTAAAAATAGAACTACCATATGATCCAATAATCACATATCTATGTATACATCCAAAGGAAATGAAATCAATAGATGACCCTGGTATTTATGATAGCCACCAACTCCTGTATTTCCCACCAATTTTCTGTAAAGAAATAATTTTGTCTTTCATCACTATTATGTTAACTATAAACTGTAAGTGTCCTTCATCAAGGTGACAAAGTCTTTCTTAATTCTTACTTTGCTGAGAGTTTTAAAAATCTTGAATATGGGGCGCCTGGGTGGCTCAGTGGGTTAAGCCGCTGCCTTTGGCTCAGGTCATGATCTCAGGGTCCTGGGATCGAGCCCCGCATCGGGCTCTCTGCTCAGCAAGGAGCCTGCTTCCTCCTCTCTCTCTGCCTGCCTCTCTGCTTGCTTGTGATCTCTGTCTGTCAAATAAATAAATAAAATCTTAAAAAAAAAAATCTTGAATATATGTTAATTGTCCTAAATGCTTTTATCTGTCTATCTATCAATGAATGATCAAGATTTTTCTTCTTCAGTCTGCTGACTTGGGAATTAGTGTATCATTTTCCCATTGCTGTAACAATTTACCACCAATGTATTGCCTTCAAACCTCATAAATGTGGTGTCTTACACTTCTGCATGTTAGAGTCTCATGTGGGCCTTTTTGGAGTAAAATAAACATGTCTGCAGGGTGTTCTAATTTTAGCAATGCTGGGAGAAAATCTAGTTCCTGGCTTTTTCCAGCTTCTAGAGGCTGTCTGCACTCCTTGCTGAGTTGCCCCTTCCACCTCCAAAGCCAGCAATGGCTTATTGACTTACCTCCATCCTAGCGGACTCTTCTGCTGCACTTCTACTTTTAATGACCTTGAGATGACCTTGGGACCACTTAGATAATCCAGGATCATCTCCTGATTTTAGTGTCAGCTGATTAGCAACCTAATTCCATCAGCAATTTTCCCCCCTTCGTCACGTAAGGCAAAATATGGGCAGATTCCAAGGATTAGAACATGGACATCTTTGGGGGACATCGTTCTGCCAGAGGTGTGACCCATGGGTGAGTGTCAAGGAGCAGGGACATATGTGAATGTAGGAGCGCCTCCCCCCCTGGGTGCCTAGGGAAAGAATAATAGGGAATTAGGGTTGCCCCTTTCTGGAGTCTCAGGGGGCAGAGTTCTTGATCATCTATACATGCCCTTTCATTGTGCTCCTCACTTTATGCACAGATGAGAGCTGAACTTCTCTGGGTGGAAGATTTGTGGGGGAACCCCTCACTCAGTTCTGGTCCATTCCCTCATTCACACAACTCACTGTTCTACTTGTCCCTCCCCATGCCAGGGACTGTGGTCCAGGTGGGGTTGACTCAGCCACCCTCAGTGTCCAAGGGCCCAGGATAGATGGCCACTATCACTTGCACTAACAAAGGTAACAATGTTGGCGGGCAAAGAGCAGCTCAGCTGCAACAACACCTGGGCTGTGCTGCCAAACTCCTGACCCACAGATTTGCAAATGACCCTCAGGGATCTCAGAGAGATTCCTGGGCTCCAGGTCAGGCAGTCAGGCTTCTTGATCTCTGGCCTCCGGCCTGGAGAAGAGGCTGATCATTATTGCTTATTGTGAGACAGAAGCTTGATGCCTGCATTGTCCTCAAGGCCCACAGGGAAGAGATAAAAACCTGTTGGCTGCCTGTACTTACTTATTGTCTAGAGTTATTGCTGTTATTTTGTAGGCAAAGTGGCTGCTGCTGAATTCTGGAGAAAAGTCATGGGGTTCACATATAGTCATCCTTTCTCTTCTGGTTCTCTGGCACTGGGTGGTTGCTGCACCCCCATTTATAAGGTCCTGGGTATGGTCTGCTGACCCAGCTGTCCACAATTCCTAGGGCTTTTGGTCAGATCACTCTGTCCTGCACTGGAAGTACTGGAGTGGATTATTATGTTAATGACTGGCACTAGCTTCGCTCAGGGAAAAAAAATGCAGAGACCCTCCTCTTTCCTTGAAACTTCTGCTTACCTCCAGTTTCCTGATACTATATGTGTATACCCTAACAACAGACCCAATCCACCGTTGGGTCCAATATCAGGCAGAAGGTAACCAGCATGTGCCAAGGAGGGCTGGGTGGGCCTTCCTATTCCTCAAGAGTGAAGCACCCACAAGATGTGCTTAGTTCTCTCTCCCTGTCCTTGAGGGCGTCCCTATGTTGTCCCCCAATCGGGGATGATGGAGAGAGAGCAACCACAGGATGAGGTGAAGGGGACCCCCTGACTGCTACAGGGGAAAGTGGGTTGGTCTTGGCCAGTCTGTCATGGTCCTTGGTCCTTCTGGTGTTCTGAATCTGGAACAAGCTCTCTCTGAGGTTGGGTTCCCTCTGGATCCCCCATCTACAGTGACCTACATGGAGGTCACTTCACTGAGTGCTGGGCTGCGGAAGAGGATGCAGTCTTAAGAGGAGGCTCCCGGGCAGTGAAAAGAACCCTCTCTGTGGGAAGGAGGCCATGGAGAGGTGGGTGGGCATGCAGCTCTTTCTCCAAGGTCCCCTTCTAGAAGTATGTGCCTCTGGTCTAACACAGCAGGGGGAGCTGTGTGCCTGCCCTGCCATGGACCCCTGGGGCACATCAGCTGCTTATTCTCAGTCCCGTGGGGAGACTAAGAGCTCAGGTGTGGGAGGCCATCACGGGGGAGAGAAGGAATATACATGACTTCCCTGTCCTCCCTTTGAGGGGGGCCAGTAGGTAAAATTGACTTTAGGCCCCTCAGGATGCAGAGCTCCGATGGTCTTTCCATCATGGCCTAGTCTTCTTTTCTCCCCACTCATCTGACTCTCTGCTTAAGTGATCTGCTGACAATGGATCAGGGGAGGCCCTGCCACTTCCTTCTTATCGTATAGGTATCACATGACCTCAGACTCACCATCCCTGTGTCTCTTTCCATTTCAGGGCCCTGGGCGTTCTCTACACTGTCTCAGGAATTTCAGTGTTAGGGTCTCCTGGACAGAGAGGTGCTGTGTCTTGCACTGGGCTTGCAGTGCCTCACTGGACTGTGTGGCACAGGCTGGTATCAACAGCTCCCTAATGCTGCCCTCAAAACTGTGATCCTCTGAAGTTCCTGGCATTTAGCTCCTTCTGGTATTACGGTGATGCATGCTACTTAAATTAGTTGTGAAGAGTCACATTCAGTGGAAAACTGAGTATATTTAGGATGATATGTTCATTGAATAGATGTAAGAATTGACCTCTAAAGACTCAGGTGTGAGTTCTTGTCCCTAGGAAATTGTCTTGATGACTCATCCCATATCTTCTATGACTATAGGATTAACCAGGCTTTTTTGCCTGGATTTGGACAAGTCACTTAACTACTTTGCAGGTAGGCTACATGCAGAGGTGACTAAACTCACTTTACAAGTTTGGACTTAATTAACAAATGTGTTAAGTGCTTGGGACATTTGGAGGACCCCTGAGGGTGGGGTCTTTGGAAAAACCTTGAGAGACTGTACAGTTAGCCTGGCCAGGAGGGCAATGATTCCCCAGTGCTGTTATATAGCCCGCAACCCCTAGATTCCAATAGATACATCCAACTGTAGTCACCCACGTTTTAAGAAAATGTGGCAGGGGGAAAAAAAAGAAAAAGATTTCAGGCACATAACATAGACCTGAGAAAATAATGCCCATAACATAGGTTGACTGAGGTTGACTGTGACAGTGGAGAGAGAGAGCTGTGACAAGACAAGGATCTCAGAGCTTCAGAGAGGCTCATGCCTGCTGAGTGATCTTGATTTGCTCAGAGGACATGACCCAGTAATGTGGGACTAGGCCATCTGCCCGCCACCAACCAACATTTAGTCAATGGTAACATGATAGATACATCCCAAGATCTTACATGAATACTGCTTCTCTCTCTCCTCACAAATGCCCCCTTGAGGAATTACTGTTACTTCTGTTTTAGACATGAGGGAACATACTCCTAGAAATTTTTTTGATCCTGCCCTGCATCATGTGGTATGAATGGCAGAGCTAGGCATGGAGCAGACCATGCAGGTTCAGATCCTGCACCCTCTCCACTGCAGAGTGTTTCCTCACTGCACTGTCTCTGGAGAATCTCTGTCCTGTTCACCACGTGCAAGGAGGTGTATATGCAGGATTACTCATAAGAACTTCACATTCTGTTACGCTGAAAAAATAAAAAATTAAAAAAAACAAGTGTATAATTTTCAAAATAGAAAGAAATGTATGCTTGATTTTAGTTCTCAGGAAAATTACAAAATGGAAAAACCTTAAATACAGGATTAATTTTTTCTGAGGATGACATCAGATATGTCCATTTTAGAAAAATCTAGAAAATATCTTAAGTTTAGGATGAAAATAAAAATCACTATAATCATGACATTCAAAGATAGTAAGTATATTTTTATTGTTTTTCTAGGATATATAAATATTTATGTATTAGATATAAAATATGATACCTATAACTTTGCCAATATTGTGTTTATGTATCCTACCATTCGGTCATTAAAATTAAATTGTGAGCATCTCCCCATTTTATCAATTATTTGAAACTTAAAACCCACATGAAATAATTTCTGATATGGATTACCATAATAAGTTATACAGTCCTGAAATCTTTCTAATATTTTGCTATTATAATTAAATGCAGTGATGATCATTTCTGTTCAGGAAAAAAAAAAAAGAACTTTACATTCTCTGCCTCCATGGATCCTAATTATTCTTGCAAAGATAAACATAAAATAACCACACAATAAAAACCACATAATAAAATGTTCAGCTAATAGGAGATCCCTGAAACAGATGACCTGGGCACAGCTCTAGTGAGAGAGATCTTGGGAGGTTCTCTGGAAGAGGGGCTGGCTGAGTCCCTATCTGAGGAATGCATTCAGATTATTAACTTGGGGTATAACCTGGATAATGGGTGGAGTGGGCAGTGGAGGGGGTGATGACTGCAGAAAGAACATCATACAGATGGAATTAGGAGCTGATGAGGAATGTTTGAGGAGGAGGTGATGGGAGGTCAATGTGACTGAAGCTGTTTCTCAATCAACAGACAACTTGTAACCAACCAAGCAAACTGCAGGATGTGCATGCTGCCTAGACACAACTTAGTGCAGTCAATTCAAAACTACAGTAATGCTGTCATGAGGCTCAGACTTCTAAGTGTGACATGAGGTACAATGAGAATCTGAATCTTTCCCAACCCATCTGCTGCATACACATCTGTGTGATGTACATGTTTAGAGTGGTCTCCAGGAAAACAGGATGACAAAAATCAGCTATATCCTCTTGACTTCTCTAGAGAGGCCTGGGGCCAACTTAGAACAATTTTACATGTATTTTAAAGATACAGTGTGGATGTACAATGATAGGCAGCTTTACACCATATCTTGGAATCTCTGGATAACTTCATATTTCCTTTCCATAGAGTACAAGCCTTATCAAGATAATATATGATAAAATATACATGGCCAAAAATAATTGATTTTATTCCCAAATAGCTTTCTCTATGACTGTGAGGATTAATTAAGTAAATTTACAAGTTCAAGAAATCATACATAAAATATCTAAACTCTACCATTATAAAATTGTGCATATGATAAGCTTTACTTTTTTTTTCAAGTTGGATGAAGAATATAACACAACAAAACCCTAATGACCTAAATTAAACTGTAGGATATGGTCAATATTATCCAGAGGTGCCAAGTCATATTATTCAGTATATGATTTTAATGAAATTCCTTTATTTTAAAAATTTAACTCCTTTTAAGGTGACACTTTAAAGTGTCTCTCCTCACTTTAAAGTGAGGAGCCTCTTCTGAGACACAGTGTACACTGAACTGTGATTCCTGCAAACACCTGAGGTTAATCAATCCAGACTGTGGCTTGAGGATATTCAAAAGAATATAATGTGGTGAATGACTTCAGTGCAAATTGCAGCTTAAAGACCTCCAAAAATTCTCTCCTCAAAAAAAAAAAAAAAAAAAAAAAAAAAAAATCCACCAGGAAATTGGCAAAAATTGCCACCAACATCTTAAGAACTCTGGAAATAAATTCAAACTTGCAGCAATAGAGAGAATGTTGACACTGGTAGGAGAGGGAGAAAAAAACCCAGGTGACTCTCAGAGCCATGAGTTTTGTGCTTTTTTAACATGCCCTAGTCCCATCCCCTGCCCTGTGGCTCCAGAGGAGTTCAAAAAACTAAAGCCCGTGTTCACAGTGAAAAGTCAGCAGTGGCAGCCATTGGAGAGAACAGAATGGGTCTGGAGCTCCCTCAAAATCTCATTTCTAGAGAATTATCACTAATGGATCTATCTGGGGGATGTCTGCAAGACCCTACTTGTTTGATTGTCTGTATTTAATCTCACTTGGAGCTTGCCTAGAACAAAAAGCCTTTCCCAGCATAATTGTCAAAAAAGCAGTTATAGGCAGTTGTTTAACTTGTGCTTAAAATGACAGATATTGTTGGAAAACACTAGAGTAATAGAAAGCTTACAAGAAGGATCAAGAACTGAGATTAATAAGGGGATTTGAAAAGTTCTAACTTATTCCTAGGAACCTAGAACACTGGGAGCATACTCAGGAAAGACCCTAGAAGGCCTTAAGCTCTCCCCTTTACTTGACCTGAATGTTCACACAAGCAGGAAGTGAAGGTTATGGCAGAGTTTTCAGCTGCCTGCTGAATGTTGAAGATATGATTCAACATGCTCACAAAGCCCTTTGACAAAGACTGAACGACTTCTCAGTTCCAGGCTGTTAATGAAATCTCTAGCTGGTCAATAGTTGACCACCATATAGCTGAACAGGGACTTTAGTGGTTACACATGACAATACAGTCTTCGGAGAATTAATTAAGGTCACTAATGAGAAAGCAATGACAAAAAAGAGCAGAGCCAATAAATCCTAGGGAAGAGTGAGAATCAGATTTCTAGAGTTCCCATATGATATTTTAAATAACCAATTTACAGCCCCTTGCCCCAATAACAAGAGATTTGCAGGAAAACCAGAAGTCTGACTGTGCAGAAAAAAAGTTGGCACACCAGGATGGAGTGTGTTTTCTTGACAGGCCTGCTTGTCAGACTGACCCTTGTTTGAAGTCTAGGAACTTGCAATCAGGAGAGTCCTCACCACTCTCTGGTAAGGGTGGCTTGCTGTGCCTAAACTGTCTATGCAAACCCTATGTAGGGTTTATGGAGAACCTATCTTTGCTAATGGGATTCTGAAATTCAGGTAGGTACTAGGCAGAGGGTGCCTAAAAGACCAGTTCCCACTAAAAGATCTCTGGGTACAGAGTCTCTAATGAGCTTCCCTGGAAGATGTTTCACACTTTATTGCTGGAGGAATGAAGTGTACCTTTGTGATTCCACTGGAGTAGGATTCTTGAAAGCTTGTGCCCAGTTTTCTCTGGACCTCCCATTGCACCTTTCCCTTTGCTTATTTTGCTTAGTGTGCTTTCACTGTAGTAAATCATAGCAATCAGTATGACTGTATACTGAGTTCAGTTAGTCTTTCTAGAGAGACAGATGTTGGAGGTGCTCTTGGGCTGACCCCTAACATAAGCTGATATAGAAGGAGGAAAAAAGCAATGAATAGACACTGTCCCTAAGTGTCTTTGGAGTCCAGACATTGGACTTACTAGACAGATATTTTGTATCAACTCTTTTAAGTATATTCAAACAATTAAGGGAAATGATAAAGAACAAAAAATAGTATGAGAATTTTATCTCTTCAAGTAAAGAATAACAATAAAAAAGATATGAATTATAAAAGAGAACCAAATGGATATTCTGGAGTTGAAAAGTATAGTAACAACTGAAAATGTCACTAAAGGGGATTGTATTCATTTCCTAGGGCTGCTGTAAGAAATTGCAACACATTACATGACTTAAAATAATACTCTTTCACACTTCTGAAGACTGGAAGTCTGAAGTCAAGCTATAACCTGGGCTCTGCTCCCTATTGAAAGAGCTAGAAAATTGTCCTTCCTTGCCTCTTTCTAGCTTTTGGTATTTTCTGGAAATTCATGGCTTTCCTTGGATTGCATCTACATCACTCTAAACCCTGTCTCTTGTCATCAGATGGCTTTCTCCCCTCTGTGTATGTCCAATCCTCCTTGCTCTTAAGTGGACAGCAGCCATTCGATTAGGGCATATCCTAATCCAGTGTAACTTTATTTTTATTATATCTGCAAATACCTTATTTCCAAATAAAGATACTTTCATGGGTACTGTAACCTACAACTTTAGTGTATAATTTTGGGAGACACAAAGGCTGAGCTACAGATTTGAGCAGGAAAAAGAAAAAAACCAGCAAATCTGAAGATAGATCAATAGAGATCTAGTCTGGTGAACAGTAAGTTAAAAATTAAGGGCAGGGAAAAAATTAGCAGAGCCTCAGAGACCTGTATAAAACTATCAAGCATATCAACATATGTACAAAGAAGAGTCTCCAGAAAAATAAAAGGGAATGAAATATAAAATAAGTAAAATAAAAAACAAAAGAAAGGGACAGTGAGAATACGTGAAATAATGACAGTCAAAATCTCACCAAATTTCATGAGAAACATTGAAATATTTGAGAACTTCAACAAAGTCTAAGCAGGATAAACCCACTTCATAATAAAATTGTTCAAGGCCAAAGAAAATCATGAAAGCAACTAGAGAGATGTGACTAATCAAAAAGGCTCCTGTTTAACAGCCAATTAAAATCAGAAATGAGAGTCCAGAAGACAGTGGGATGACACAAATAGTTCTAAAAGACAAAAACTGTCAACCAAGACCTCTGTATCTAGCAGAGATGTCTCTCAGTGATGAAGGAGACACTGAGACATTCCCAGATAAAATTTGAGAGAACCCACTGCTTTCACCAGCCCTACAAAGAAATACAGGAGTCCTTCAGGCAGAAATGAAAAGACAACAGGGTAACTTAGAGGAAATGAAGAGTTGTGTAGGTTAATATAAAAGAAAGTATAGATATATAAGTACATATATGTTGGCTAGTTGAACTTAAATAAAAAATATATAAATTCATAAGATGTGTGTAATATAAATGTAAAAAATATGTTTTCTCCTGATTTGAAAGAACACCACATGAAGTAAATACTGTAAATATGTCGATGAGCACACAATGTATAAAGATGTAATTTGTGTGACAATGGCAATAAAAACAGCATGTGTATTGGATATACATGAAAATAGTTTCTATATGCCAGAGAGATTAATATGGTATAAATCCAATTAGAATGTTATAATTTAAGGTGTTAGCTGTAATCTGAGGGAAGCAATAAAGAACATAACCCAGAATATATAGCAAAAGAAGCAACATGGGAATTTATTTGGTACATTAGAAAATAACAAAAAATGAGTAATAGAGGAATATTAGAAAAAATATGACATTTACAGCCCAAAAAAAGGAAAAAAATTATGGATATCAATGCTACCTGATTGGTAATTAAGTGTTCATGGATTATATACTCTAATTCAGAGGCAGATATTGGCAGAATGGGTAAAAAACCCCTATGGTCTCTATATACTACCTCTAAAGGAGTCATGCTTTAAGTCTAAGATACAGAGGTTGAAAATAAAAGGAAAATAAATACTAAGCAAGAATAACCAAAAGAGAACTGGACTGGCTTTGGTAATATAAGACAAATTTTTATGACAATTTTTCTTCAAGAAAAAAATGACATTTTATAGTGACAAAAGGGCCCATCCTTCAAGGAGATTACAAACATTTTACACTTAACAAAAGAACTCCAAAATACATAAAACACACTGACAGGATTGAGAAGAGGAACAGATCCTTCAACGATAACAGTTGGAAGCTTCAATATTCAACTTCCAATAATGAACAGAGTCTGTCACTTCTTGTAATGCTCAGAAGGGTGGCAGGGTAGGGGCTGAGACCCATATTTCATGGTGCAGGTACTGAAATTTAGAGAGATTAAGTGACTTGCTCAGAGTTGCAGCACTGATGAATGATGGTTCTGAGGGAGGGGATACAGATGGTTCCCTGGGGACAGAGATCCCTGATTACCTGAATATGAGATCATGTCCTGGACACCTGAATCAAGCCCTTTCCTTACTCCCTTTCCCATATTCTTTTGCCCCAAGGTTTATGCAGGGAAGACAGCTGGTGTCCCAAGGAGATGCCTGGACCAAGAGAAGGGCTCAAATCCTGACCCAACTCCTGGCTCTATGTTTCTATGCCTGACTCAAAATACAATGTCTTTTCCTCAAATAAAGAACCCCTGATGGAGCAGGGGTATCTGAACAGGTCTCCATCTCCCCTCACTTGCCCCCAGCACTTGATTTTATCTTCTGCCTTTCAGTGAGACTTCCTGGTGATCAGATGGTCACCCCGAATGAGTCTGCTTGACTCCCAACTGGCTCAGAACTCATGACATTCCAAACCAACTGCCCACATGACAGTTGCCCAAAGCACTAGTTTCATCTTCAACTAACCAAACTTGGATAATGAGCAGTTAATTACCTAGGAGGGGTCTGCCAGGCTGGCACTTTTGTGGCCTAGGGGATGGAGTCTACAAGTCCCTAGTGTCTCCCTGGCTAAAGAACTGATCCACCATCTGAACTCACCAAGGATGGCATGGCTGAAAGCAGGAAGTTGCTGCACTGGCTCTTGATTATGTACCTTCCCTGCCCATTCTTTCCAACATCCAGTGTCCCTTGTACAAACTATAGTCATTCTTCTTGAATCTACTTACTGATTTCATTCCCATGGTACTTTCAATGGAGTAGTCAGTGGAGGCGATATTTGTGGCTCTACCATTGTAGGGGCCTGGTTAGCCAGAGGGAGCCCTTTGGTTGTAAACTTAGACTGACCCCGCACCTCCCAGAGGAACTTACTTGCAAACCCTGGCTATAGGGGTGGGCCAGGCCGGATGGAGACATCCAATCAGTGGGGCGCGCATATATTTGCTATGGTGAATTGGAATTCAATTGGCCACCCGTATTGCCGATGGAGCACGACTGTGCAGTTTTCCCTGTGTGTTGCAATCTCATTGGCCGCCTGCGTGTGGGCCGGGCTCAACCACCTCTATAAAGGTTAGTCTGTGAAGGGGTGTGGGGGGGAGTAATAGTCGTGGGGTAGTCGTCGTCGGGAGTGGTGCTGTTGCGAGCGGCCTTGCCCCCGCAAGCGTGGAGCGTCATCGTCCGGGTCATAGTTGTTGGTGTAGTCATCGGGAGCAGCACCGTCGGGAAGCATAGTCATGGGGAAGCGGCCTCCTCTGGGGAGCGGCCTTGTCGGAGCGGCTTCATGGGGAGCAGAGTCTGCGTCGTTGTCGCCTCTTCATAAGAGATGGCCCTGGAGGGGCGCCTGGGTGGCTCAGTGGGTTAAGCCGCTGCCTTCGGCTCAGGTCATGATCTCAGGGTCCTGGGATCGAGCCCCGCATCGGGCTCTCTGCTCGGCAGGGAGCCTGCTTCCTCCTCTCTCTCTGCCTGCCTCTCTGCCTGCTTGTGATCTCTCTCTGTCAAATAAATGAATTAAAAAAAAAAAAAAAAAAAGAGATGGCCCTGGCTGGTCAGTTTGATTCTCGATGCTTGGCGCGAAGTAAAGCTTTGCTTGACCTTTGCTTTGCATCAGTCTCGTTCCTTTGATCACGGACCCTAACACCATGTTGTTTGGTCTGATGTCCATTTCAGTGTGACTGAACCACTGTGGGCACAGCCAGCAGAACAGTGGACAGCCAGCAGAATTTCCTGAACACAGTTATGTTGTGAATCCTGTGTTTGAATCCCTTATGATCTATTTCTTTTTAATAACCTGACCCACGATCCTAGAAAATACACTGAATAATATCTAACTTATGAGGTTACAAGAATGAAATCCTCTACTCCCATGTATAGTCCAGGCACAAGGATTACACATAATTAGCTCAAAACTAGTGTGGCAGCATCCTTGGAAGGTAGTTAAGTTGCCTGCATGGATTATTACCATCATCCTGTCTCCACTTTTGTGGTCACATGCATTAACAGCCACCCCAGTTTTTGGTTGGTTTTCCTGAAGTGTCAACAAGTTAGGGAAGCAATGGAGAACATGTGCCCTTGTTTGCTTCACCATTTACATCCCAAGCACCCTGCATTCACATTTCCTCTTCCTGTTCTTCTTTCCCCCAGTTTGCTTTGTCTTTTCTTTCTTTTGAGTCCATTACAAAGAATTTGATGACAGCTGAAATGTAGAGAAGAATCAGGAATAACTAGAGCCACCCGGGGCAGGTAAATATTAAGTGGAGAATGCCAAGAGCAGATCCAGAATTTTGGGGGCCCCTCCAGCAGGGACCCTTCTGACTCCCTTCTGACTCCCAGCCCAACTCCCTGCTTGGGCCATTCAGGGCAGCTCACCAGGAGTCAGTGGTGCAGACCCAGGGTCAGGGGCCAGAGCAACAGTAAGAAAGTGGATGAGGTAGGCTGCAGGGAGGTTTTTTAGACATTGATCCAAGGATCTTAAGTGCCTGGATGAGGTCACATCCTACTGGATGAGAATCGTAAGAAGAGGGAATGGGCAAGAACTACAAAAGAGTTTATGGAGAGCAAAAACAAAGAGGAAATAAATCACATGCACAATTTTGTTCCCTGCATTGTAGTCCTCAAAGTCCATGAAGTAACCCTGTGCATGTGTAATTGTAGGAGTGGGGAAGAGGAAATTTTGGGAAAGGATGGGGACAGTCAAGGTTGAGGTGAGGACTTGGACCTACAGCTCCTGGCAGGATAAAGGGTGACCTGGGGATAATTCTGTCTTCACCTCTGCAATGAGGGAGTGGGTCTCTTTGTTCTCCAACATATTTTTCCAGTCTTCAAATTTCATAACTGTGGCTAGTCAGTACTCATGACTCAGTACTCCCCTTCTTCTTCTTGTCCCTAATTAATGTTCATTGTCCTTCTCCTTGTCAATCCAGCCATATTGTTTTAAAATATGGGAACACTGGAGAAATGATCACGGGTATCCTGCCACCCTCCCTCATCAATCAAATGATCAATTAACCAATCCTTCCAAACCCAGGGGGCACCTGTCATGGGACTGGGGTTTTGTTGGGCCCCGTGGGAGAGAATGGCAACCTGTTTCACATACTATCTGTCCTGTGTCTGGAGTAATTGCAGTTAATTTAAGATAATTAATTATCCCAAAACCCCAAAAGTTTCCTAGTCCCTTAGCATGAACATGAAATTAGAAGTAAGCTAACTTGTCTGAATTCCCTTAGTCTATAAGTGGGGCAACAGGGTCTGTACAGCAGGTGTGGCAATGTAAGCACACAGTACCTGCCAGGGTTTGTCCTGAACCTTGGGAGGACTGGGAGGGTGGGACTTGGGCAGGCCTGAGGAAAGTTCATGGGGTGGGCATGACCAGGATGTGGGGGGCAAGGTCAGCACTGTGTGGCTGAAGCAGTGGGTTCTGAGAGGAGCACTGACTCCCTGCCCTGCTGCCCAGAGAGAGGTTCTGTCCTGTGCCTGGCCAATGACAGGTGACCAGGTCAGCTGGGCTGTAAGAGTAAGTATGTGAGATAGGCCAAGCAGCCCCTCATGCAGTCCTCTAGAAATCCCTGGTCACCATGGGGGGGGGGGGCGTCTCCTGGGTAGCTGCACATGGGCTTCTCTCAGATGGAAGCATATTCACAGGTCAGAGTTGGATGAGGTATGGAGGCTGGGATGAGCTAAGGGACATTGGAGCATATGCAGTAATTCCAGAGGAAATATTCTTTAATTTCCAGCTCTGGAAGTGGTCTTTAAGGAGAAGCAAACAGGAGAGGAACAAACTATTACCAGTCCTATAAGTTAAAGGAGAGTTGACCTCTCATCTACCTCCTGGCTCACACTAGAAAAACTTCATATCCAGATTCAAGTGTCTGTGAGAGAGCCATTGTGTCCCACCAGATTACATCCATCATAGGTCAGTAACAAGAAAAATACCCAAGTCCTAAGAGGTGCCAATGAAACAGAACCTAAGCTTTGATGTCTGGCAGTGGGAAAGAGAAGGAAGTACAAGTTCCATGGGAAAGAATTTTTAAATAGAAAAGCAAAAATGATGATTATAAACACAGCACACTCAATGCCTATGGACTCAATTCCCCTAACTAATATGTCATTAAAATATGAAGTGAACAAATCAGGCTTGTACATATATTTCCCTTTCCTTTCTGATTTCTTATCCACCTTCCTCAGCCTCCAGAGCAGATGCAACCTAACTATACCAGGAACCCTCTTACATTTCTCCTTCTCCTTCTCCTCCTTCTCCTCCTTCTCCTCCTCCTCCTCCTCCTCCTCCTCCTCCTCCTCCTCCTCCTCCTCTTCTTCTTCCTCTTCTTCTTCTCTTCTTCTTCTTCTTCTTCTTCTTCTTCTTCTTCTTCTTCTTCTTCTTCTTCTTCTTCTTCTTCTTCTTCTTCTTCTTCTTCTTCTTCTTCCTCGAAGCAGAAGGAAAACTTCCAGACTCTTTTTATGAAGCCAACATTACCCTGATCCCCAAACCAGACAAAGACCACACCAAAAAGGAGAATTTCAGACCAATATCACTGATGAATATGGATGCTAACATTCTCAACAAGATCCTAGCAAATAGGATCCAACAGTACATTAAAAAGGTTATCCACCATGACCAGGTGGGATTCATCTCTGGGTTACAAGGATGGTTCGACATTCATAAATCAATCAATGTGATGGGAGAAGATATTTACAAATGACATATCAGATAAAGGGCTAGTGTCCAAAATCTATAAAGAACTTAGCAAACTCAACACCCAAAGAACAAATAATCCAATCAAGAAAAGGGCAGAGGACATGAACAGACATTTCTGCAAAGAAGACATCCAGATGGCCAACAGACACATGAAAAAGTGCTCCCTATCACTCGGCATCAGGGAAATACAAATCAAAACCACCATGAGATATCACCTCACACCAGTCAGAATGGCTAAAATGAACAAGTCAGGAAATGACAGATGCTGGCGAGGATGCGGAGAAAGGGGAACCCTCCTACACTGTTGGTGGGAATGCAAGCTGGTGCAACCACTCTGGAAAACAGCATGGAGGTTCCTCAAAATGTTGAAAATAGAACTACCCTATGACCCAGCAATTGCACTGCTGGGTATTTACCCTAAAGATACAAACGTAGTGATCCGAAGGGGCACGTGCACCCGGATGTTTATAGCAGCAATGTCTACAATAGCCAAACTATGGAAAGAACCTAGATGTCCATCAACAGACGAATGGATAAAGAAGATGTGGTATATATACACAATGGAAGACTATGCAGCCATCAAAAGAAATGAAACCTTGCCATTTGCGATGACGTGGATGGAACTAGAGGGTATCATGCTTAGCGAAATAAGTCAATCGGAGAAAGACAACTATCATATGATCTCCCTGATATGAGAGAGAGGAGATGCAACATGGGGGGTTAAGGGGGTAGGAGAAGAATAAATGTAACAAGATGGGATTGGGAGGGAGACAAACCATAAGTGACTCTTAATCTCACAAAACAAACTGAGGGTTGATGGGGGGAGGGGGGTTGGGAGAGGGGGGGTGGGTTATGGATATTGGGGAGGGTATGTGCTATGGTGAGTGCGGTGAAGTGTGTAAACCTGGCAATTCGCAGACCTGTACCCCTGGGGATAAAAATATATGTTTATAAAAAATAAAATTAAAAAAAAAATCAATCAATGTGATAGAACAAATCAATAAGAGAAGAGAGAAGAACCACATGGTCCTCTCAATTGACGCGGAAAAAGCATTTGACAAAATCCAGCATCCGTTCCTGATAAAACACTTCAAAGTATAGGGATAGAGGGAACATTCCTGAACTTCATAAAATCTATCTATGAAAAACCCATAGCAAATATCATCCTCAATGGGAAAAATCTCACAGCCTTCCCGTTGAGATCAGGAACATGACAAGGATGCACACTCTCACCACCCTTGTTCAACATAGTATTAGAAGTCCTAGCAACAGCAATCAGACAACAAAGAGAAATAAAATGTATCCAAATTGGCAATGAAGAAGTCAAACTCTCTCTCTTCGCAGATGACACGATACTTTATATGGAAAACTCTTATACTGCTTCTTACCTAAGTGTTTTTCCCCACATAGTCAGTCATCCTCCTCACTACTGGAATCTTGAATGCTCTCTACAAGCAAATTTATAGAAACACAAATATCAACAATCAGATTTTTAGAGAGGGCTCACCCTTTCCTCCTCCTCTAGTTGAGGTTTTGTGGGTCACAGAGCAACAACCTGATATTTCCTGTGGTTTCTCAGAAGTTCACTGGACTTGGTGGAGTCAGAGCCCTTCAATAAGAGTTGGTCACAGTTGCAAACCTTCAAATGAGGCAGAGATGCAGAATGAATCACCCTTCACACTCTCAGTTTCTACAGGCTACATTATGGCTCTTACCTCCAAACTTACCACCTGAGATTCAAATTATTACAGGCACACAGTGGCTAGTGTGACTGAGCAATGTGATGTTATTTTAATTCACTGAATGATGGGATAAAATTAATTCTGAGCAGACATAGGTGGTTAGAGTCTACCACCCTGGGTAACAAGTTTTAGGATCCAAAGATGAAAAAGAAGTAACTTCCCCTCCCTTGGTTGTTTCTTGCAGAGTAGTTTGCTATCTCATCTGATCATTCATGTGTAGGTATTTCTGGGCTCATGCACACATACCAGGCACTACGTAAGGCTCTGGGACACTAAACAGTAAGGTCAATAAACAGCTCCTAGGGGAAGCAACCTAGAAATCCCAAATGTCACTGTATAGAAACAGAAAAAATTATAAAATATATATGGAACCACAAAGGACCCCAAATAACCAAAACAATTTGAGAATGAAGAACAAAGATGAATTCTCCATATGTCCTGACTTTAAAGCATATTACATAGTGACTAACATAATGTAATAAATTAAAAAAAAAAGCATATTACAAAGCTACAATAATCAAACAGAATGGTACCAGCATAAAAACAGGCAGATAGACCAGTGGAACAAAACAGAGAGCCCCCAATAAACTCACAGTTACATAGATAAGTGTTCTCTGACAAGGGTGCCAAGACTACACAATGGGGAGAGTAAAGGAAGCATGGAGTGAACACTGACACTCTCTAATCCAGCACTTTAGGAGATTTGCAACAGGGGTGATGAGCAGCAAGCTAAAAGCCAAGTTTTACTCTGAGTTCCTATTTGCCACTATACCTTGGGTATGTACTTACAGGATTTGAGCATTTCTCATGGTATGGTAATGTCATCAATTACATTAACTATCTTCCTGATTCTTAACTGCTCTGGACCATGTATAAGCAATGACCTCAGCTATGACATATGGCCTGCACTGTCTTACGTGGGGCCTCCTACCTCTCAGAATCTGTGGACTGACCAGGAGCATGTGGACTTTCCATGTGGGTTTCACACTAATGACAATGGCAGTGTACCAATAATTGCCCTGAGTTATGTGACCAGTTAGGCCACCTTATAATGTTTTCAGTGTCTGGGACATGTGTACATTTTAGTACTTTTGGGAGTGTACACAGATGCTGAAACTCCCCTGCTCTGTGACTAATGATCCTGTGGCTGAATGGTAAGAGCAGATCAGTAGCTTAGAGCATCAACAATAGGATCCAGGCCTAGGTCCACATTTTGGCTTTTCTACTTAGGAGGTCAAGACCTTGGGGCATTCATTTCTGCTCCCTCTCCATCTGAGGAAGGGAATATTAAATAAACTTCCAGACACAGCTGTGGTGATGGAAGAATTCTGTATTGTACATGAAGTGTCCAGTGGTGATGAGATTTTTTTGGAAAGTTGACATTTGCATTGTTCTGTGTAAGTGAGAAATACCTCCTGAGGAAACATATTCATACTCAACACACTCACATTCACTTACACTACATAGACATCCCTAAGACCTCACAAAAAAACCAAACAACCTAAGTGACCTCATTGTTTGGGGGCTTATGGAGCATGGTCATTGTTCTTTACTGGACAGTTGGTTTCCCCCACTACACTCTCAACCCTCATTCCTAGCAAGAACCCAGAGTCAGAGGGGCCTGGGTGACTCAGTTAGTTAATTGACTGCCTTCAGCTTAGGTCATGGTCTCAAGGGTCCCACATCAGGCTCCCTGCTCAGCAGGAAGCCTGCGTCTCCCTCATCCACTCCCCCTGCTTGTGTTCCCTCTCTCGCTGTCTCTCTCTCTGTCAAGTAAATAAATAAAATCTTTTAAAAAAGAGCCCAGAATCAGAGTGGCTCTCCAGACCAAAGCAGACAAGAAAGCCCCACCTTCTTCATCACCTAGATTATTTCTCAGACAGCGAGTGGTTATAAAAAATGGAATGCTTTTATTTCCTTTTGAATTCATCTGCGATTAAAAAAAAAAAAAAAAAAACAACCCAAACATTATGAGGATGGCATCACTCTAAACACTGTTGGTACAGGTCTTTGTTCTCTTTAAGAAACCTGATGGGAACCAGTGGTTGAGTTAGTGGCCCCAAAACAAAATATACAGGACATGTGTGGGAGAATACTTGAGCTTTTCATGGAAGATCTCTCAAGCCCATTTGCTTGGCAAATACAAAACTTTTTTTACAAGGAGAAAAATTTTCTACTGGAAAAAAATCCTTACTACCAAACAGTTTGTAACTGATGCTGTCACTTTTAATTACCTTTTCATTTCAGCTCTCAGTTGGTAACAGACTTCCACTAAACATTCCTCAACCAAGGAAATTGCATCTACCATCACTAGTGTATATTGTCAGATTTTCCTGTCTGCATTAGTGTGAAAAGGAAAGAAATGAAATAGCGTTTCTACTTCAGACAAAGTCAAGGATAGGGAGAGATAGGGCCTGCGCTGTCACTGGGAAGGTCCTCCAATGGACTCTCCAGGGGATCTATGGGGGATGTAAACATTGTGCTGCTCAGAAATTACTCAGGGAGCTCTGACTGATTTAGACATGGGGCAAGAGGGTATGGAGTGGTTAATGATTGGTTAATAGGAGAGGTGAGCTCTTCTTGCTGGGCCATCCACCTTGGTGTACTAATGAAAGCAGAGGAGAGGGGCAGGAAAGAAGTGAAAAACAGAGCTTTTGGTTTTCTAGCTAAATGAAATCTAATTCGTGTGAAATAGTCCATCTAAAACAGGGCAAACACTAAAAGTGCATGCTATGTTTCAGTGGTAGGGTCCCATGACTCCTCCTGGCTCTTTTGAAATCTAGTCAAATTCACACTGCTTCACATGTTACATGACCATTTCAGTTTCCATGTCTTCCTATATGTAGCTACTGTATTCATCATCTATTCTATTGAAGTTTTTACTTTTTACTGTGATGAAAGATGAAATATTTATCCTTCTAATCATTTGCAAGTGTACACTCAATGGCATTAGTTACATTCACAATGCTGTGTACTCATCACCATCATTTATAGCCCAAATCTGTTCTTCATATCCAGCATAACCTCTGAAAAGCCCATGAAAAATCAATTCACCTTCTCCCCTGCTTCTGTCCCATGGTAATCTTTACCTTCTGTCTCTATGACTTTGCCTATTCATATGGGTATATCATACATATGGATTCATATATATATATATATATATATATATGTCTTCCTGTGCCTGACTTATTTCAGAAAGCCTATTATTTTTTCAAGGTCCATCCATGTTTTAGCATATTCTAAAATTTAACTCTTTATGGCTGAATTGTCTCCTATTGTGTGTATATATTTTAAATGTAAATTTTAATTTAATTTAAATTTAAATTTAAATTTAATTTAAATTTAATTTAATTTTAAATTTTAAAATGTAAATATTTTATTTATCCTTTCATCACTTGATGGATTTTAGGGTTGTTTTCTTTTTTGGCTAATGTGAATAAGGGTTCTATGAACATTGGTGTACAGATTCCTGTATGATACTGCAATGATGATACATGACATTATGTACTTGTCAAAACCCAAATGCAAAAGCACAAAGAGCTGAATTTTAATGAAAACAATGGATTTTAATTAATAAAGTATACTAATGTTGTTTTCTTTTAAAATTTTATTTATTTTTTAAATAAACATATAATGTATTATTAGTCCCAGGAGTACAGGTCTGTGACTCGCCAGGTTTACACACTTCACAGCACTCACCATATCACATACCCTCCCCAATTGGGGAGGGTACCAAAGTTGTTTTGCTAATTGTAACAAATGTGCCACACTTATAAGATATTAATAGGGGAAATGGGGGGGATGGGCTTACTGTATTATTTGCTCAACTTTTACATTAATCTAAACCTATTCTAAATAATTCTATTAATTTTTTAAAAAAATCTAGAAACACTTCCAGGGAGAGCTCTATTATCAGTCAATGTTCAAAAATCAGCTAAGTTTTCTAAATTAGTTAGAGACATTGTGAGTCTAATTTTGAGTTAGAAATGCATTTTGACTTCTATAGTTTTAGTATGATCAATTGATGTAATAAATTTAAATTTACACACATAAAATAGGGGGGAAATGTGCCTTAGCATATTTATCTTTTCCATTTAAATATAGGACACTGTGTAAACTAGAATTATTCTTGAATCAACTTAATAAGAAAAATTCTGCTTTCATCTAGATCTTCATCACCTTCACCTAGGTCTTTTATAAGGTACAACCTCTTGTGTGGCCAAAAGCAGATTTCTGAACTGCTGATTGGGGCTGAAAGTTGATATTCTTGACCTAACATGGGTGTTTCTTCTTACATCCTTAATGCAAGATCCTGGGAAGTGCATTACAATAGAACTATTGGCATCTCTCTGGCAGATGATCATAGGGAAATTAGTGATAATTTACTCATAGTTCAACCTTCTGTTCTTCTTATTCACTAGCTGACCAGCAGAGCCTCTTGAACCAAAGATGGACTTCAGAAGATGTTGTAGTTTGGTGTCCTCTTAAAAAACATCCAAAGACAAGTTTTATGGGCAAATACCTTTATTTGGTTGAGATATTATAAGAAACTCAGTGAAGCACTGTGACCACACCTGATGGCCTGGGTTCAAATCCCATTTAGAAGCTATAAATACCTGGGAGAATTATGGAGATCCCTCTGTGCCTCAGTTCACTGCTCTGAGATATAGAAATGTTAGCATGACTTTATAGTTAGTGTCCTGTTTTGAGGTGCAAAGTGACTTACTATGAGTAAAGCCTTAGAAGAAGTAAAGGACTGGTGTTTCATAATTTCTCTAAAGGGTTCAGTTATTGGATGACTATGGGAATAAGGTAGACACCTGGTTGAATTCAAAGAGTGGAATTGGATGGTTCTACAGCAAGGAAGGATGGAAGCTTACTCTTCAGCCTTTACATGGGAATGATTCTTTACAATTATGCAGAATGAGTATTATTGTCTATTGTGATCCCCACACCAACCCTCTTGGGGTGGAGGCAAAGCAGGGGTTCTACCCCATATTTTATAGTAGAGAGCACTGAAATTGAGAGAGATGAAGTGACTTTCCCTGATGAATGCTGGATCTGGGGCAGGAATGTAGTTGGTTCCCTGGGGGAGAGAGATCCTGGACCACCTGAGACCTTCCCAAGACCCCTCCCTGAGAAAAATCCCCTGGCCTCTAGAACTGAGAGCAGGGCAGGTTGGGTGACTTCTCTCTGCCAGAGCACTGTGAAAATGATTGGAACACACATGCCATTTACCATACCCCGGGAGGGGCAAAATGGCTGTGCACACAACCAGGCAACAGCTCTCAGGGCCCCAGAAAGGACATTAGGGAGATCCCCCAGCCATCTCCCAGGAGCAGTGGACTTTGGTACATGCATAAGCCTGCAACTGCACAAAGGGCAGTGACTCAGACTCCCTCCAGGAGGATTACAGTGGGCACCCACTGCAAGAGTCTTCAGAGTTTGGCACACACAAGACTGAAGACTGTTTGTCCCAGAGGGTTTATTGAAGAGGGGGGACCAAAATCTTTTGGCTCTGGGCTGGAGATATGGGCAAGGCCATTTTTATTCTCCTCCTCTAAAGAGGTGTAGAAAGTCTTAAGGAACAGAAAGCTACATGGAGGACCAGACTGTAAGGGCCTACTTAATCAGAGGGAGCCATTTTGTTGTTTATACAGTCAACTTAGATTGACCCTATGCATTAAACTTAGATTGACCCTATGCAGAAAACTTAGATTGACCCTGCCCCTCCCAGAGGAACTTACTTGCAAAGCCCGGATACAAGGGCAGGCCAGGCCAGGTAGAGACAGCCAATCAGTGGGGCGTGCATACTGTCTCCCTAGCTACCAGTCCCAGGTAGCAAAGCCCAGATACAAGGGCGGCTCAGGCCAGGTAGAGACATCCAATCAGTGGGGCACACATATATCTACTATGGTGAATTGTAATTCAATTGGCTACCCGTGTGTGCCCTAACATGACTGTGCCGTTTTCTCTGTGTATTGCAATCTCATTGGCCACCTGTGTATAGCCCAGCTAAACTACCTCTATAAAAGTTAGTCTGTGAGGCTGGGAGGGGTCGCCTCTTTGCAAGAGATGGCCCTGACCGGTCAGTTTGATTCTCGATGCTTGGCGTGAAATAAAGCTTTGATTGACCTTCACTTTGTATCAGTCTCGCTCCTTTGATTACGGACCCTAACATCCGGACATTCTGAGTCCAGCCCGGGCCAGGGGTGGTGCAACTCTGTCTAGGCAATACACCTGAGAAGCAGTACAGCAGGCCCCTCCCCCAGAAGATCAACTGGAAGAACAGGTGGCCTACAACTTTAGGGATTCCACAAGACCATAAAAGTCCAGTGCCAGGGAAAATAATATTCTGAATTCCAGGTGTTTTTTCATGATTCATTTATCTTTCATTTCTTTTTTTTAACCTTTTCCCCATTTCACTTAGTTTCTCATTTTACCAACTTATGTTTTAAAGTTGCTTTTTAACTTCCAATTTTTAACACCCATGTTTTATGGATCTATGCTTTATTTTAGTCCTTTTTTCACCCAACCCAATTTTATTTATAAATATAAGTTTTGCTTTCTTTGCAATTTTGGAATGTAGTGTCTTCTAACACACAGACCAAAATTCAATCAGGAACAAGTGAATCACCCTACTTTGTCCAACCTGTGAGATTATAGTCTCCTTTCCACCCCCCCCTTTTTATTTTGTTTTGGTTTGGTTTGCTTTTCTGTAGTGGTTTCTGAATGCTTTGTATTTGTCTAGGTTGTATTGTGCTAGAGTCATGAGGGATCTTTTGGGCTCTGCTCACTTGCTCACCCATCCTTCTCTGGGAAAAATGACTAGAAGGAGGAATTAACAACAAAGAAAGAACCAGAGACAATGTTCTCTGCCACAGAGCTAATTGATATGGCTATAAGGAAGATGTCAGAGATGTAATTCAGGATAGCAATTATAAAGTTATTAGCTGGGCTTGAAAATACCCACAAATCACAGTAGAGAATCTCTAAGGGCAGAAATGAGATATAATCAGGCCAAACTTAAAAATGCTGTTGAGATGCAGTCTAAATTGTGTGCTCTAACATCTAGGGTCAGTGAGGCAGAAGAGAGAATAAGTGATCAAGAGAACAGGCTGACAGAAAGAAAGGAAGAAGGGAGAGAAAGACAACTCAGAGCCCGTGAAGAAAGGCTTAGAGACCTGAATGATTCATTGGAAAGAACCAATTTCAGAATCCTCAGGATAAAAGAGGGGGTGGAAATAAAGAGCTAGAAAGTATATTTGAGCAAATCATGGCTAAGAACTTCCCTAATCTGGGGAAAGAAACAAGCATTCATGTCCAAGAGGCAAAGAGGAGCCCTCCCAAAATTAATAAAAATAGATCAATGTCCCCACATATAGTAATGAAGCTTGCAAGTTTTAGAGAAAAAAAAAAAAAAAACTATCCTGAGAGTAGTTTGAGACAGGCGGTTCCTTATGTACAGAGGGAGGAACATCAGAATAAACCTCAGACCTATCCACAGAAACCTGGCAAGCCAGAAAGCGCTAGTATGGTATATTCAGGGTGTTAAATGAGAAAAATATGCACTCAAGAATACCTTAACAAGCAAGGCATTATTCAGAATGGAAGGAGAGATAAAGAGTTTCCAGGACAGACAGAAACTGAAAGAATATGAGACCAAACCAGTCCTACAAGAACTATTAAGGGGGAACACTGCAATTGAAGAGAGACCCCAAGAATAATATAGACCAAAAGTGATAGAGACAATCTACAGAAACAGAGGCTTTAGGCAATACAATGGCACTAAATTCATATCTTTCTATAGTTACTCTAAATGTAAATGGGCTGAATGCTCCAATCAAAAGACACAGGGTATCAGATTGATTAAAAAGGAAGACCCAGTCATACGCCATCTACAAGAGACTCGTTTTAGATTGAAAGACACCTCCAGACTGAAAGTGAAGGGAAGGAGAACAATTTACCATGATGATGGACCTCAAAAGAAAGCTGGGGTAGCAATCTTCATATCAGACAAATTAGATTTTAAACCAAAGACTGTAGTAAGAGACGTAGAGGAACATTATATCACACTTAAAGGGTCTATCCAATAAGAAGACCTAACAGTTACAAATATCTATGACCCCAAGGTGGGATCAGTCAATTATATAAACCAATTAATAACCAAAGTAAAGAATAATAGTAAAAATAAATAAATAAGTAAGTAAGTAAGTAAATAAATAAATAAAATACATTAATAGTAAGGGACTCCAACACACCACTCACAGCAATGGACAGATAATCAAATCAGAAGATCAAAAAGAAACATGGGCTTTGAATGACACACTGAAACAGATGGACTTCAGAGATATGTACAGAACATTCCAGACTAAGACAACAGAATACTCGTTCCTCTTTAGTGCACATGGAACGTTCTCCAGAATAGATCACATAGTGGGTCGCAAATCTGGTCTCAACTGATACCAAAAGATTGAAATTATTCCCTGTATATTTTAAGACCTTTAAAACTTTAAGCTTTAAGACCACTTAAAACTGGAATTCAAACACAAGAAGAAATTTGGAAGGAACTTAAAACCTTTGGGTTAAGGAGCATCCTACTAAAGAATGAATGGGTTAACCAGGAAATTAAAGAAGAACTAAAAAAAAAAAAAAAAAAAACCCCACAGATACTAATGAGAATGAAAACACATTAGTTCACAATTTCTGGGATATGGAAGTACATAGTAATAAAAGCCTCTCTCAAAAAATTAGAAAAACCCCAAATGCACAAGGTAACCATACACCTGAATGACCTGGGGAAAGAGCAGTAAATAAAGCCTAAACCAAGAGGAGAAGAGAAATAATAAAGATTCAAGCAGAAATCAATGAAATAGAAACCAGAAGAACCACGGGACAGATCAATGATACTTAGAAGCTAGTTCTTTGAAAAAAAAATTAATAAGAATGATAAACCTCTGGCCAGACTGATCCAGAGAGAGAGAGAGAGAGAGAGAGAACCCAAGTTAATAAAATCATGAATGAAAGAGGAGACATCATAATTAATACCAAGGAAATAGAATTGTTAGAGCATATGAGCAACTTTATACCAACAAGTTAAGTAATCTGGAAGAAATGGATGCATTCCTGCATAGTTACAAATTACCAAGACTGAAACAGGAAGAAATAGACAATCTGAACAGACCTATAACCAGCAAGGAAATTGAAGCAGTAATAAAAATCTCCCAGAAAACAAGAGTCCAGGGCCAGATGGCTTCCCAGGGGAATGCTACCAAATATTTAAAGAAGGAATAATACCTATCTACTGAAGCTGTTTCAAAAAATAGAAGTGGAAGGAAAACTTCCAAACTCATTCTATGAGGCCAGCACTACCTTGATCCCCAAACCAGACAAAGACCCCACCAGAAAGAAGAATTACAGATGAATATCCCTGATGAGCATGGATGCAAAAATTCTCACCAAAATACTAGCCAATAGGATCCAACAATACACTGAAAGGATTGTCCACCACAACCAAGTGGGATTTGTTCCTGGGCTGCAAGTTTGGTTCAACATCCGCATATCATTCAATGTGATACACTACATTAATAAAGGAAAGGACAAGAACCATATGATACTCTCAATAGATGCAGAAAAAGCATTTGAAAAGTCACAGCATCCTTTCTTGATTAAAACTCTTCATAGTGCAGGGACAGAGGGTACATACCTCAATATCATAAAAGCCATCTATGAAAAACCCACAGCAAGTGTCATTCTCAATGGGGAAAAACAGAGATTTTCCACTAAGATTAGGAACATGGCAGGGATGTCCACTATCACTACTGCTGTTCAACACAGTATGAGAAATCCTAGCCCCAGCAATCAGACAACAAAAAGAAATAAAAGGCATCCAAATCAGCAAAGAAGTCAAACCCTCACTCCTTGCAGATGATATGATACTTTATGTGGAAAACCCAAAAGACTCCATCCCAAACTGGTAGAACTCATACACAAACTCAGTAAAGTGGCAGGATAAAAATAAATGCACAGAAATCATTTCCATTTCTGTATACCAACAATGAGACAGAAGAAAGAGAAATTAGGGAGTCCATCCCATTTACAATTGCACCCAAAACCATAACATACCTAGGAATAAATCTAACCAAGGAGACAAAGGATCTGTACTCAGAAAACTATAGAATACTCATGAAAGAAGTTGAGGAAGACATAGAAATGGGAAAATGTTCTATGCTCATTTGTATGGAAAAACAAATGTTGTTGAAAGGTCTACGCTACCTAGAGCAATCTACACATTCAACGCAATCTCTATCAAAATACCATCAACTTTCTTCACAGTAATGGGCCATATAATCCTAAAATTTGAATGGAACCAGAAAAAACCCTGAATAGCCAGAGGAATGTTGAAAAAGAAAACCAAAGCTGGGGGCATCACAATTCCAGACTTCAAGCTCTATTACAAAGCTGTAATCATTAAGACAGTTTGGTACTGACACAAAAACAGACCCATAGATCAATGGAAGAGAATAGAGACCCCATAAATGGACCCTTGACCCTTATGGTCAATTAATCTTCCACAAAGCAGGAAAGAATATCCTTTCAGAAAAATGACACCCTCTTCAACGAATGGTGTTGGGAAAATTGGGCAGCCACTACATGCAGAAGAATGAAACTGGGCCATTTCCTTACACCATACATAAAAATAAATCCAAAATGGATGAGAGACCTCAATGTGAGACAGGAATCCACCAAAATCCTACAGGCAGCAACCTCTTTGACCTTGGCCGCAGCAACTTCTCCCTAGACACATCACCAAAAGCGAGGGAAACAAAGGTATAAATGAACTACGGGGACTTCATCAAGATAAAAAGCTTTTGCACAGCAAAGGAAACAGTCAACAAAATCAAAAGACAACTGACAGAATGGGAGAAGGTATTTACAAATGACATATCAGATAAAGGGCTAATATCCAAAATCTATAAAGAACTTCTCAAACCCAACACCTGAAAAGCTAATAATCCAATCAAGAAATGTGCAGGGACATGAACAGACCTTTCTGGAAAGAAGACATCCAGATGGCCTACAGACACATGAAAAAGTGCTCAATATCAGTCAGCCTGAGAGAAATACAAATCAAAACCACAGAGATACCACCTCAAGCCTTAACAAATCAGGAAATGACAGATGTTGGCAAGGATGCAGAGAAAGGGGAACCCTCCTACACTGTTGGTGGGAATGCAAGTTGGTGCAGCCACTCTGGAAAACAATAGGGAGTTTCCTCAAAAAGTAGAAAATAGAGCTACCCTATCAACCAGCAATTGCTCTACTAGGTATTTTCACTAAAGAATTAAATGTAGTAATCTGAAGGGGCACTTGCACCCCAATGTTTATAGCAGCAATGTCCACAACAGCTAAACCATGGAAAGAGCACAGATGTTCATCAACAGATGATTGGATAAAGAAGATGTGGTGTATATATCATATAATATTATGCAGCCATAAAAAATGAGATCTTCATCCAAGCAAAAGATCAACAAGGAAATAAAGGCCTTAAATGACACACTGGACCAGATGGACATCACAGATATATTCAGAACATTTCATCCCAAAGCAACAGAATACACATTCTTCTCTAGTGCACATGGAACATTCTCCAGAATGGATCACATTCTTGGTCCTAAATCAAGTCTCAACCGGTATCAAAACATTGGGATCATTCCCTGCATATTTTCAGACCACAATGCTCTAAAGCTAGAACTCAATAACAAGAGGAAATTTGGAAAGAACCCACATACATGGAGACTAAACAGCATCCTTCTAAAGAATGAATGGGTCAACCAGGAAATTAAAGAAGAATTGAAAAAATTTATGGAAACAAATGATAATGAAAACACAACGGTTCAGAATCTGTGGGACACAACAAAGGCAGTCCTGAGAGGAAAATATATAGCGGTACAAGCCTTTCTCAAGAAACAAGAAAGGTCTCAGGTACACAACCTAGCCCTACACCTAAAGGAGCTGGAGAAAGAACAAGAAAGAAAGCCTAAACCCAGCAGGAGAAGAGAAATCATAAAGATCAGAGCAGAAATCAATGAAATAGAAACCAAAAAAAACAATAGAACAAATCAACGAAACTAGGAGCTGGTTCTTTGAAAGAATTAATAAGATCGATAAACCCCTGGCCAGACTTATCAAAAAGAAAAGAGAAAGGACGCAAATCAATAAAATCATGAATGAAAGACGAGAGATCACAACGAACACCAAAGAAATACAGACAATTATAAGAACATACTATGAGCAACTCTACGCCAACAAATTTGACAATCTGGAAGAAATGGATGCATTCCTAGAGACATATAAACTACCACAACTGAACCAGGAAGAAATAGAAAGCCTCAACAGACCCATAACCAGTAAGGAGATTGAAACAGTCATCAAAAATCTCCAAACAAACAAAAGCCCAGGGCCAGATGGCTTCCCGGGGGAATTCTACCAAACATTTAAAGAAGAACTAATTCCTATTCTCCTGAAACTGTTCCAAAAATAGAAATGGAAGGAAAACTTCCAAACTCATTTTATGAGGCCAGCATCACCTTGATCCCCAAACCAGACAAGGATCCCATCAAAAAAAGAGAACTACAGACCAATATCCTTGATGAACACAGATGCAAAAATTCTCGCCAAAATACTAGCCAATAGGATTCAACAGTACATTAAAAGGATTATTCACCACGACCAAGTGGGATTTATTCCAGGGCTGCAAGGTTGGTTCAACATCCGCAAATCAATCAATGTGATACAACACATTAATAAAAGAAAGAACAAGAACCATATGATACTCTCCATAGATGCTGAAAAAGCATTTGACAAAGTACAGCATCCCTTCCTGATCAAAACTCTTCAAAGTGTAGGGATAGACGGCACATACCTCAATATTATCAAAGCCATCTATGAAAAACCCACCGCAAATATCATTCTCAATGGAGAAAAACTGAAAGCTTTTCCGCTAAGGTCAGGAACACGGCAGGGATGTCTGTTATCACCACTGCTATTCAACATAGTACTAGAAGTCATAGCCTCAGCAATCAGACAACAAAAGGAAATTAAAGGCATCCAAATCGGCAAAGAAGAAGTCAAACTATCACTCTTTGCAGATGATATGATACTATATATGTGGAAAACCCAAAAGACTCCACTCCAAAACTGCTAGAACTTGTACAGGAATTCAGTAAAGTGTCAGGATATAAAATCAATGCACAGAAATCAGTTGCATTTCTCTACACCAACAACAAGACAGAAGAAAGAGAAATTAAGGAGTCCATCCCATTTACAATTGCATCCAAAACTATAAGATACCTAGGAATAAACCTAACCAAAGAGACTAAGAATCTATACACAGAAAACTATAAAGTACTCATGAAAGAAATCGAGGAAGACACAAAGAAATGGAAAAATGTTCCATGCTCCTGGATTGGAAGAATAAATATTGTGAAAATGTCTACGCTACCTGAAGCAATCTACACATTTAATGCAATTCCTATCAAAGTACCATCCATTTTGTTCAAAGAAATGGAACAAAGAATCCTAAAATTTATATGGAACCAGAAAAGACCTCGAATAGCCAAAGGAATATTGAAAAAGAAAGCCAAAGTTGGTGGCATCACAATTCCGGACTTCAAGCTCTATTACAAACCTGTCATCATCAAGACAGCATGGTACTGGCACAAAAACAGACACATAGATCAATGGAACAGAATAGAGAGCCCAGAAATAAACCCTCAACTCTATGGTCAACTCATCTTCGACAAAGCAGGAAAGAATGTCCAATGGAAAAAAAGACAGCCTCTTCAATAAATGGTGTTGGGAAAATTGGACAGCCACATGCAGAAAAATGAAATTGGATCATTTCCTTACACCACACACGAAAATAGACTCAAAATGGATGAAGGATCTCAATGTGAGAAAGGAATCCATCAAAATCCTTGAGGAGAACACAGGCAGCAACCTCTTCGACCTCAGCCGCAGCAACATCTTCCTAGGAATATCACCAAAGGCAAGGGAAGCAAGGGCAAAAATGAACTATTGGGATTTTATCAAGATCAAAAGCTTTTGCACAGCAAAGGAAACAGTTAACAAAACGAAAAGACAACTGACAGAATGGGAGAAGATATTTGCAAATGACATATCAGATAAAGGGCTAGTGTCCAAAATCTATAAAGAACTTAGCAAACTCAACACCCAAAGAACAAATAATCCAATCAAGAAACGGGCAGAGGACATGAACAGACATTTCTGCAAAGAAGACATCCAGATGGCCAACAGACACATGAAAAAGTGCTCCCTATCACTCGGCATCAGGGAAATACAAATCAAAACCACCATGAGATATCACCTCACACCAGTCAGAATGGCTAAAATGAACAAGTCAGGAAATGACAGATGCTGGCGAGGATGCGGAGAAAGGGGAACCCTCCTACACTGTTGGTGGGAATGCAAGCTGGTGCAACCACTCTGGAAAACAGCATGGAGGTTCCTCAAAATGTTGAAAATAGAACTACCCTATGACCCAGCAATTGCACTGCTGGGTATTTACCCTAAAGATACAAACGTAGTGATCCGAAGGGGCACGTGCACCCGGATGTTTATAGCAGCAATGTCTACAATAGCCAAACTATGGAAAGAACCTAGATGTCCATCAACAGACGAATGGGTAAAGAAGATGTGGTATATATACACAATGGAAGACTATGCAGCCATCAAAAGAAATGAAACCTTGCCATTTGCGATGACGTGGATGGAACTAGAGGGTATCATGCTTAGCGAAATAAGTCAATCGGAGAAAGACAACTATCATATGATCTCCCTGATATGAGGGAGAGGAGATGCAACATGGGCGGTTGAGGGGGTAGGAGAAGAATAAATGAAACAAGATGGGATTGGGAGGGAGACAAACCATAAGTGACTCTTAATCTCACAAAACAAACTGAGGGTTGATGGGGGGAGGGGGGTTGGGAGGGGGGGGGTGGGGTTATGGATATTGGGGAGGGTGTGTGCTATGGTGAGTGCGGTGAAGTGTGTAAACCTGGCGATTCGCAGACCTGTACCCCTGGGGATTAAAAATATATGTTTATAAAAAATAAAAAAAATAAATAAAAAGAAATGAGATCTTGCCATTTCCAACGATGTGGATGGAACTAGAGGGTATTATGCTAAGCAAAATAAGTCAACCAGAGAAAGAATTATCATATGATATCACCGATATGTGGAATTTGAGAAACAAGGCAGCCAATCATAGGGGAAGAGAGGAAAAAATTAAGATGAAACCAGAGAGGGAGACAAAGAAAAGAGACTCTTAATCTCAGGAAACAAACTGGTTGGTAGAGCAGAGAGGTGGTAGGGGGGATGGGGTGGCTGGGTGATGGACATTGAGGAGGTATGTGTTGTGGTGAGCACTGTATATTGTGTAAGACTGATGAATCACAAAACCATACCCCTGAGTGCTCGCTTCGGCAGCACATATACAAAACCATACCCCTGAAACAAATAATACATTATATGTTAATACATAAATAAATAATAAATAAATACACAGATAGATGATTGATAGATAGATAGATAGGTAGATAAGGAAAAGGATAGGAAAAGTGAAGGGGTGAATCAGAGAGGGAGATGAACCATAAGAGACTGTGTACTCTGAGAGACTAACTGAGGGTTTTAGAGGGGGTGAGGGGGATGGGTGAGCCAGGTGTGGGTGTTAAGGAGGGCATGTATTGCATGGAGCAATGGGTGTTATACATAAACAATGAATCTTGGAACACTACATCAAAAACTAATGATGTACTGTATGGTGACTAGCAACATTCAAAATAAAACATTCAAATAATACATTAAATATAAGTAAATAAAACATTCAAAGTAATTATTGATAAAAATGTATTTATTGCCATTTGATTACTCTGGTCATCAGTTTGGTGGCATTCCCCTGATGGAAGCCCCAGAATCATCCCCTCTCATTCATCATTTCATTCATCATTATCCTGACAGGAAAGGTTCGTGAACCCTACGACAACCTAAGCACAAGATTGTGGAAAAGAGCAGAACAATTGCATGGCTCTAAGATCTAGGGGGTTAAAGCAAAGTTAGCAATTTCAGATGAGTCAGTGTAAGTGTGTAAGCTGAGACTGAGCATGTAAACTAGTGAATGAGACCATGGACTTCAGAACAACATGGACATAAAAGTCACCTTGGCGGGGCGCCTGGGTGGCTCAGTGGGTTAAGCCGCTGCCTTCTGCTCAGGTCATGATCTCAGAGTCCTGGGATCGAGCCCCGCATCGGGCTCTCTGCTCAGCAGGGAGCCTGCTTCCTCCTCTCTCTGCCTGCCTCTCTGCCTGCTTGTCATCTCTCTCTGTCAGATAAATAAATAAAATCTTTAAAAAAAAAAAAAAGTCACCTTGGCTAACAAGGAGAGTGTGGGGTTTCTCTGGTCAAGGATGTGGACCATTATCTCGGCAAGAGAGAACCAATTCCTGCTCCATCAAGTCCCAGCCAGGGAATAGTGGCTACCATGGATCTGACCAAGAGTCTGGGGCCTGGAGGGCAATGCTGCCTTCCAAAAAACTGCATAAGGAAATGCAGGAATGCTGGAAATCTTAGCTCCTAAGCCAGCATAGATGTTAATGGAATCAGGCCTAGCTGTGACCTTAAATGTACGTCTCACATCTTTTCCCCACATACAAAGCAAGCAGGAAAAAAATCCAGAGGTCATGGACAAGGATCCCAGGAGGATTCCGATCTTGGTAAAGGGGTGAACCTGGAGAGCCTAGAGGGAGGCTGAGGATGGAAAGTCCTGCCTGCCCTTCGTCCATTTACAAATTGTCTTCCTCTGGCTTTGTCCCTTCTACACACAGGTTTTGATCTCTTTATCTATTTTTCCCCACTTAGTGCTGATGCAAATCCAGAGACTAAACTAGAAAACCACAAGTTCCAAATACTGGGTCCAAACAAACACAACTCAAAAACACCATGCTGACAAAGGAAGCAGGATATAGTCTTCCTTCTTTTAGAGTGGAGAAAGGCAGCCCTTCTCCTGGGAAGGACATAGTTCTGGGGAGTGTAACTCTCAAAGACTTGCAAGTTCAATGGTTGTTGCTATCCCTGTAAAAGTACCTGCAACATCTCAATCTCAGGAGTTCTGTGGGGCTGTCTCTGCTGTTTTCCCAAAACCATTATACTGAAATGAACCTGTCCTCTGAGTTAAGAGGATTTGGGGATGCCACCGGTAGCTAGTGATGAGAGATGGCTCTTCTCCTTCCTCCCAGGTAGAATACTTGATGACTCTGTATGATTTCTTAGTTCAGGAATGAATAGGAGAGTCTACATCTTTTACATTACTGTAGGAAGTAAAAGAACCAAATCACACTCCTGGGCTATAAGAGGAGAAAAAAGGGCTTTAATATAATCATATTCAAATATGTTACTTAACTATTTAAAACTATTAAATATTGTCCCCCCCCAATTATAAATAAGTAACTAGGAGGGAGGAAGGGTTGCTGAGTAGATGGGGTGCATGCACCACAAGTACCCCAGATTCTGAAGAGGAATCCTTGCACTGCCACTGGACATGGGCTCAGCCCTAAGGGTGACTGTGGCCAGTTCTACTTGTTCTTGAGTTCTGCTGGCCAGCTAGGATGGGGTTCTGTCTGGCAGGACAGGATGTAGCCAAGGACAGAGGGACACCTGTGAGTTGACCAGCAGCACCAATTCAGGAGTCTCTCCCTGTGTTTTGCCACAGCTGGAGTCTGGCACCCCAGGAACAAGGCCTGAGGCTGCCCAGGGAGGTACAGAAGAAAGATCTCTGGAGGGGCCAACAGAAGGAGTCCACCCTGACCCTCACCCAGCTCTTGATGGGCCTCACCTCTCATCCCCACTGAACCCCACTGAACTACAGACTGGAACGAGGGCCTAAATTGATCCTTGGGTTCTAGGATGTAATTATCTGCAGCCACCTGGAGAAGCACTATCTCCATCATAACTTAGTATCCCTGGGCCAAGAGAGAAGCACAGGATGCATACAGAGCCTGGGTGAGGAAGCTGCAGGGCCTGGTGAGAGTTGAGAAGTGGGATGGGGGACCTGTCCTGGGTTTTGGCACACATGGCCACCCTCCTGCCTGCAAATTCATCTGGTCCCAGCCTGTTCTCAGAGGCAAGCAGAAATATCCCACCCTCTGGGAAGATCTCCTTGATGCCTTTCCTCTATCCCTACTTACTAACTAGAAGGGTTTTCCACTTGTTTCTTATCAACCTATTCCAGTGAATGCGAGAGGGAGGGGATGGAGCCGAGAAATGTTCTTCCCAGGGACATCTCTGATACCCACTCCTCTCCCCTTCCCTACAGGAAGTGCCATTATGCTCACCTTATTCTTTTTCTGGTAGTTGATCTCATTCCCCTGGAAAGCAGACAAGCAAAGTCCATTATAAAGAGCCCCCTGGTTAGTACTAGTACCTTACATCTACCACTTCTTATGCTACACATGAGGGGTCTGTTCATACAAAGATAATGGGGTTGGGGTCCAGGATAGGCCTTGGGATCCAGAGAAAGGAGGATGTGGGACAGTTGAAATGGTTACAGGTTGGGACCCTGCAACACAACCCTCTCTGATGATAGAAGGTTTGGCCAAAGCCTCAGGCAGGAATGGGCTTCTGGACTATGAAGTGTTGCTGATGTGCAGGGTCCTGACTTCACTCTTCCTCCACAGGCAACCACAGAGGGAGGTGTTCATGCAGGCAGAACTCATGCACCTTTGCCTTCAGGAAGCTCTGCTGCTTCACCAGTCTTGGGCATCAGAACATTTGTCCTAAGTGCAGCCAGAGATCCCAGCTCACAGGGGCGGCTGTGAGACTGTCAAGAGGGGAGGTTTGCCAAGTACAGAGAGGTCAGGGCTCAGTACAGGGGCTCTCTGCTCCCAAGCCTCAGGACTTTGGTCCCTCCTCCACAATCCTCAGGCCCACCCACCTCCAGATAGTTGTCCACTGCAGTATTCAGCATCATCAGGTCAGTGAGGAAAATGCCAAGGTAGGGGATGACACCCTGTTTCATGAGGGGTAGGGTAGGGATGAGTCCCTGCTCTCTGGGGCCCACAGGGACCCTCCTCTGAAAACGCTTCAGCCTCCTGGCCCACCGCAGCTTCCCACTAGGGTCCCCCTAGGACCCTTAGTACCTTCCCCTCAATTTCCTTTCCCCTCACCCTCCCAGAACATCAGACTTCTAATCACCTCCAGGGCCTGCTTTTTGAAAATCACAGGGTATGGAGCCTCACTCAAAGTAGGAGCCAGATATGAACTAAGCATCCCAACACTGGGCCATCAAAGTTAAGGTCAGCATGCCCTTGGAAGAAGAGCCCAGGGACCACACAGTCCCTAGGTCTTAGATGAGGGACTTCAACCCTGAGAAGTGATAAAGACAGAAGAGCAGTTCCTGATGCTCAGGAGAGCAAATCAGCTGGGCCTCCCATAGCATACCTTGGCCACCTTGATCCAGTGCTACACTACCATGGACCTGCCCCCAGTGGTCATGCATGCGTTGCCAAGGCAGGTGGTGATGACACAGTTGACCACACTGTTGAACTGGGTAATGGTGGCCTGGACTATGGTGCCAGGTGCTCGTTGCCAGGCTTATTCTACTTGGACCAAATGGAACCCAGGCACTGATGGGGCAGCATCTTCTTGAACACCTCCTAGAGAACAGTGTGAGGTTTGTTTACCCAAACACATGTTCTCACATACAAGACTTATGTCCTAGGTAGGGGTCACAGGTCGGAGCTGGAGCTCAGGAAGCTGAGAATGTGGCCTGAGCCTGGCTAGAGACCCTGGATTTCATTTCATTCTTTTTCTCTGTGGGAATCCAGTACAGGATGACCCAGGAGTAAGTAGAGGCAAGGGAAAGAAGGAGGGCATGTGCACGTTGATCATCCCAGCTCCAGGTGGCCATTTGAGATGGTGCCCCCAAGGGGGCATCTTCTCCTCCAAATGTTCATCCCTCTGGTCCTTCTCTCCTTTCAGATGCACATTCTCACATGTTCGCTGAAACCACGGGTTTGTCTCTCTACCTTGTCCTTAAGTACACATTTCATGCCTAATACATGTTGAGGGTGCTCAGCCTCCAAGGCAGATGTGTAGGTGACCCATGGACTTGGCTGCACACAGGGAGCTGCCCTCCTCCACCCTAAAAGGAACCAGAGCCTACCCATTTGTCCATCTGTTCTGGCTCATTTCATCTACATAGTAACTCTGCATCAGTCCTTATTAGTGTCTATCTCTATGGTCCGCAGCTGGAAGTGAAAGCTTAGGTCTAAGTACCCTGATGGGTTTCCATGGTTGGTAAGGGGTGCAGCTGATATCTGGTCCCATATCATAGGAGTCCACATCATGGAAAGGTAGGTATAGTGCAGCTGAGAACAGAAAATCCTGCCTCTGCCCTTGCCCCGCCCTGAGAGTACAGCTGCTCACCACATCCATGTATGTCAGATGCTCTGCCACGAGCTTGGAAGGGAAGTCCAGGAGGTCAGGCTTCTCCTCCATCAGCTGGTTCTTGGGGTGGCAGGAAGCCTCTGGGGCTGGAGTGGGCTCGGTGTCTATTTGGAGAGCTGGACTGAAAATTACTAGGCAAGCAGATAGGCTGTTTACAGCTCAGGGCCCAGTGCCCATACAGAAAATGGGAGCCCTGTTCCAGTTCTGGAAGGGAGGCAGGCTCTGACACTGGAGGTGATGGTTAATACAGAGCCAGGCTTGGCTCTAGCTCCAAGGGAGATCCTTTTGCTGACTCTGCCACTAGAAGGAGCCCTGAAACTGGCACTGGGTCAGGAGAAAGGGAAAGGTTCATCCACGTCACTGACTTTCCATGTGCCTTTCCAAAAACAGAACAGATCCCATGGCCTTTGAAGGAACACCCAACCCATGAACCCCCATCCCAGATTGGCTGCCCAGTTTGCAAAGCCCCTTACCCTGTGTGTCTGCCTCAGTGAGCTCCAGAAGTTCCTGCTGCATCAGGAGAATGGGAGCATGGTTATTCAGGTCCCAGTCACACCACTTCAGATGCATGTTGGCCCCCTTTACCTTGAAATGGCACAGTGCAGGGATGGCCAGATGTACTGCAGTGTCTGGTCAGGCCAGGGACCCAAGATGGGGTACAGGGTGCTGGGGAGACTCATATGTGGAGCAGAATCAGAGGCCTGGCTTTTCCCTCAGAACCACTCTTTCTCTGTGGGTCCCACAGAATGACCCCACCCACTTCCAACCCCTCTGGGCTATACTTGCCATGGAAAGCCTAGTCATCCAAAAAACCTGTATGAGTCTGTTTTTTCCACTTATACTCTCCTTTTCATGTGCATGTATCTAGTCTACTCCATCCTCCACGCAGACCAGTATCAGGGCTTATGTTGGAGGAAGATTTTGAGTGGTCTGCTCACTGTACCTTCTGCTCTTGGCCCCACTTGTGGTGGTCAACAGAGGTGTATATGGAAAGAGGCAGGCAGAGCAAGAATGGACTGTCAAAGAGATGGGTGTTTTAGGCACCAACTCAGCCCAGACTGTGCTCTGCTTCTCAGAGAGCTTGGCACCCCCTCCACAGTTCTCTCTGACTCATTTTCTTCTTCACAGGAAGCTTCCCAATTAAGCCCTCCTATGGAAATAAAGTGATCTGTGAGATCCATGGTTCTGAAAGTCCCTCCCCAGCAACAACCCCTGTAGTCTCTCTCCTGCTCTGTGGAGGCAGCATGCCCTCCTTCTGGACCCAAAGACCTATCATGTTTTTACTTGACCTTATAGTCCATCCTCATACCCAAATATAGGTGGATCCTTTCATCCCTGGCATAGGCCATGAAGATGTTCCATCTAACAAACTAGACATGTGTGCTTATGATGTGTAGAGTTCCTATCTGACCCTCTGACTAGAACTGAGACCCAGGCATTGTCTCGACTTTATCCATTCAGGCATCTTAGTTACTAGAAAATGCCTGCATTCCTCTTTGCTTAATATATATTATTGAATGAAATAATCCCAACCAAGACTTTCCAAGCACAGAGTGGCCCTTGGGCTGCTCTGCCTGCTCCCAGTATCCCCCCTAATCTGGGCACATAAAGCACAACAACCAGGCCAGCTAGATTGAATCTCAGACGTCCTTTGTAAATAGGAAAACTGCCTGCTTTCCATTTCTTTTTCATAAACCCTGAAGGGCCACTGGCCTGTGAGGATTGAGTTTGAGAGTGTGTTTCTGGAGTGAGAAATATTAACCATGAAGATGCCCAGCATGTCCAGTAGCCCTTTCTACAGAGACAGGCACCAAATCAGCCCATGCCATGTTTCCTCCACGATTTCCTAGAGTCACCCTACGAGGTTCATTCTCTTACCACCCCCACTTTTCAGAAGAGGAAAGGGAAGTTCAGAGAGGTGCAGTGACATTCCCAAGACATACAATTAGCAGATGGGAGGCTCCCCCTGTGCTGTGCCTGGGATGGTCACTCACGTATTTAACTGCTGGCCCAGGACAAGCTGGAATGAGGTGAACCACTGGTAGATGTGGAAAATGGTGATGTTCAAGATGCTTCTGTCTGGGAAGGATAGTACCAGGGAGTGTACAAAATTCTCCGTTGTGCTTTCTTTGAGTGTGAGCATCGCGCAGGCCTCATCCAGGGATGGGGAGGATTCCTTTTCCTGTCAGGTAGACAAAGCGGGGGGACAACTTGGTCAACTTCAACACCATGAATCACCAGGAAGATCAGGGTCTGGAGCTCAGACTACATACTCCCATCCCTTTAAGGAACTTGTGCAAGAGAAGGGACTTGAGTGCCCACGCAGAAAAGGGTTCTAGGCTTAAAAGTACAATTGGTTGTAGGAGTGAAATGATAAAACACTGATGACTTCAACATGTTCTGTTAGCTGAGCAATGACAGCATTTCTCTCTCTTTATAGCCTATATTAAGAGCTGTATGCCTTTGAGTCATCAGTAAACATCCCTACTGTAGACAGGAGAAAAAGAGAGGCTTAGAATCTCTAACACTGCTCAAGATAATCTATGTTGGGAGAACTGTCCCTGCTTGTCAGTTCTTTTCCCAGTTCCACGTTGAAAACTGTCCACAGCATGGGCTGCATGGCATTGCCCCCATGCTGATGAGGCTTGGTCTGTTACTGACATGGGGAGAAAGGTTCAGGGGAAACCACCTTCCTTGGCAGGTCCCAGGACAACCAGTTGTGTCTAGTCTGGGTTCTGGCCTTGCCCTGATCATCTCTGGGTCCTGAGACTGGATGTGAATCTGGAACCGTTCTCACCCCAAACCAGCACTGGATGTTGATGGTGGCCTAATGCTCCTGTTGCTTGTCCAGGGTGATGGAGTAGCTGAACTATTGCAGCAGCTCATCAGAGATGTCCTGGGTGGAACTCTGAAAAGACAGAGCCAGCTACCTGGGCCAGGAGGCATCAGAGGCCTTCCACCCCATCTGTGGTTCTACGTTCTGGCAGATCTAGCAACTAAAAAGGACTGCTAGAACACTTAAGGTGTTTGTTCCTTGCAGCATTGCTGAAATGGCAAGAGAATTGAATCATGGGAATTTCCACTAGCCTTGAAAGGTCACTGTGGCAGACGACCTCCTTTATAGAGTACTGTGAAGACATATAAGGACACAGCTTGTGACCTGGTGGACCTACAATGATTTGATGTGTTCTGAGAGATAACATGGTACAGAAAATCCTATACGATGGCTTCATTCCACCATTTGTTTTTTATGTTCAATCACCCTATTCACCGTGAGGATTTAGAAGGGCTTGGACATGTTCTCCAAGGACAGTGGAGCTGGGGTCTGCACAGGATAGCTGGGGTGAGTAAGGAAAATCATAAAAACAGTAGTAAAAAGGAAAGTTACTCATGGCTTTGTGAAAAGTGAAATAAAAGAAAGTAACCCCCCCCACAAACCTCACAAAGTATTCACTATATTCCACCACTCCCACCTATGTGAAGAATGTCTTCGTACCTTATCCCATAGCTGGTGGTGGAGGTGTGGATGTTTGGATTACTTTGGGGTTGGGCCTGTGGGACACTCATGTGGAAACACTATGGGAGGGCCCCAAGTTTGTCCACATATTTGTGGGGGGGGCCTGGGTGTGGAGAACCCTCTTCCCATTCTCACCTCAGAGCAGCACTGATCCTGTGTGGCCTGGTGCACCTAACACTTGTCTAGGAAGTTGGAGTAGTTAAAGTCACAGACCAGCTGATTCAAGATCTCCCGGGTGCAGCTCTGAAAATGCAGTGCCCCACATGTACAGGGCCAAGAGACATTAGTGTCCTCCTGGGACATTGCTACAAGGGTACAGCTCTCATTAGAAATCATGTTCTTCAGGCTAAGAGGGGCAGCTGAAAAGACGTCAAGCCAGAGGAAATTCTAAGGCTCATGACTACAATGTAGATCATTGAGCTCAGTTCCCAGCACTCACCTTCTCATCCTGCCTGCTATGACCTGGGGTTTGAACATGAAAGATGTGCCAGGCTTCCAATACCTGACATCTTGCTTCTGCCCAGGAAGGGCATGATTCTCATCTTCTGCCTGCACCTCTACAAACACATATATGCACACACACAGAACAGAATCAGGGGCAAAAGTTGTGGGCCTGTTGATGTGGGATCGATCACAGTTGTTGCTGGCTCTCCAGTGGGCTGCCTGGAGCTGCCTTGTGTTACCTGTTGGTGTCTCCTGCCACATGACAAGAAGCTTCAGAAAAGAGGGCTGAGCTGATGTCTACAATGACATAAACATCTCTCACTCTGGGCTTTCTTGGGACAGGTGCCCTGAAAATAGGAATACGACAGAGCATCTTGTTCTCTTCAATGTCTCCACTCAAGTGAGCCAGAAAGCAGGTTGTCTTTTGAAAATGGGTACCTGGTTACCAGAGTTCTAAGCTCAGTTGGGGCCTATCATGACGGATGTGAGGCCATCCTTTTAAGATTCTGATACCTGGGCCCCTTTGTTCAGTTACACTTCTCCAAAGCTCCTTCAGTTGACTATTTATCTTTCTTCCCCATGCCATCTCCAGGACTGTACACAATGAACCAAAAATGCCATGGGCATAACTCTCTGGAAATGTACCAAGACAGGAGACAGAGCTGAAGTCAGATCTTTTTTCTGTGTTTCCTTTCTCAGTTCTATGTCCTAAGTCATTGTGTGTCCCACTTTCCCAACCTGCTTAGTGGGGATCAAGTTTGAGACATCTTCAGGTGTATGTGGATCATATTTATAACATGTGTGGGGTGGTATCATGTGTATATGAGGCACAAATTTAAGGACAGAAGAATTACAAGAAAGGGTGGGACTTGGCCTGGAGGACTGCTCAAAGGAGGCCTGGGTCCCAGCCATATGATATTGGAACCATCACTTTCCCTCTTGGCCTTATTATACTGGGGCAGCATGATGGGGTGAAAATGCACAAAGATGCATACATCTTTATCCTCTGTGGTAAAACTATTCAGTTGTTTTTCCATATACATTTTGGTCTATGAGGGGAGCAGCCTTCACAATGTCTCTCAGGGATCCTGACCTGTGGTATAGACACCACTCTGTAGCCTCTAGGTGGTTAGTAACTGGCTTCTGACCCACAGGATATAGTCAACATGATGAAATATCATGTCTAGGGTTTCTCTAGATGTCATGCAAAGATTTTTTTTACTTCTTAGTTACTTTTCTCATGTTCTTCTCTAACTTGGAACCAAAAATCAAGCACAGGTGTTTTGAGCTGCCATCCAAAGGGGCTCGCAGGGCAGAGAACTGAGGCAATGAATGCCAAAAGACAAGAGGAACTCAGATTCTGAGTCCAATTGGCATCCCCAATTATGGGAGCTAATGTGGGAGAAAATCCTCTTCCAGTATGGCCTCAGTCAGAGCCACAGGCTCTGAGGTAACAGAGAAACACACTACATTGTGCCCGGATTCGTCTTCCACAAAAACTTGGGAAATTAAACACATGCATTTGAAAACGCAGGGTATGGGGACAATGCAGTGACAGAGGAACAATAGATAACGAACTGTCTCCCAGGCCTCAGCCCCTCTCCCTGCCTTCCTCCCTCCCTCTGTACTCCTCCTAGTTTCCATCCAGCCACAGTAGATGCCTTTTTCACCTCCTCTGACCAAACTGGCTTCTGCTAGTGAGGATCTTCAGCAGAGGTCCCTTCTTCCTGACACACTGAACCCAGACTTGTGCAGGACTAGCTCCCTTTTTTTCATTCTGTTCTCAGCAACATCACCATCAATGAGGCCTTTCAGGCCTTCCTCTCCAATGACTCCACAGTCTTCCTTCAGAGCACAGTTCCATTTTTCATATAGAGCATTGGCTCTTTTCTTTCACATGTCTGATTTTGTGCTTTGGTCCATCTCTAGACTGTGAGATCCTGAAGGCAGGGAGTCCTAGGTATCTTCAGTGCCACACATGGCCTCACCAAGCTACCTGGCATATGGGAGTGCTTTAGTGTGTAGTTAGTGAATGAATAATTGAGAAGGTCTTGAAGCCCACCTCCTGTTTTAACCACACAGAATGCAGGGAGAAATGCTACTCAAAGTTTCAGGTTGTTTCTGTGCAGGGTGACAACCACAATGGCCTCTGCCTGACTCTTCCTGCTACAGTTCCTCCAGCAGAACTCACGAGGAACCATGGACAGGAAAGCACCCTTCATCCTGTTCTCCAGCTCTCCTGGGACAGCCCTAGGCAGGCACACCAACAAAGAAAGAGACACCTTTTTTAGGGGGTCCTCAAAGCACTGGTTTCCAGAGTCACAGGAGCAAAGGATCAGGATCTTCAGCCTCCAAGGGCAGAAGAAAGGACCTCAGAAACCTCCCTTTCCTCCTCTTCTATCCACTCCCATGGTGTTCTCTATACTATTTCAGCACCCTCACCTCAGCCAGAAGAGTGCTTCTGCACCCTCCCCTGTATGTCCAAAGGACGACCCTGAAGGTCTCATGGAGACTAGTCTTATCCCTGGTCCCCAGACACAGTGTCCAGCACTCTGGCATTTTCCTAGAGAACATAAACACATGAGGAACAGGTTGGAGAAAAGGTCCTCAACATGACTAACCATCAGGAAAATGCAACCGAGAGCATAATGAGATATCACATCATATCAACTGGAATAGCTATCCTAAGACAAGAGATAACAAATGCTGGTGAGGATATGGGTCAAAGTATACCCTTGGGCGCCACTGGTGGGAATGCACATTGAGACACTTACAATGCAGAACACCATGGAGGTTCCTCAAAAAATTTTAAAAAAAGATATACCGTAGGATCCCACAGTTCCACATCTGGGAACATACCATAGAGAAGAGAGGAAAATGTGCAAGAAATTCCTACACCGGGACGCCTGGGTGGCTCAGTTGGTTAAGCAGCTGCCTTCGGCTCAGGTCATGATCCCAGCGTCCTGGGATCGAGTCCCACATCGGGCTCCTTGCTTGGCGGGGAGCCTGCTTCTCCCTCTGCCTCTGCCTGCCACTCTGTCTGCCTGTGCTCGCTCGCTCTCCTCTCTCTCTGACAAATAAATAAAATCTTAAAAAAAAAAAAAAGAAATTCCTACACCAACCTTCATGTTCAAGAAGCATTATTTTCATCAGCCAAGACACCAAAAACATCAGTGCCCATTAGTGTTGGCTGGATAAAGAAGTGTTTACCTACATAATGGGATTTTAACCAACCATAAGGAAAGGAAATTCTACTATGTATGATAGCAGTAATAAACTTTCAAAGCATTATGCCAAGTGAAATAAGTGAGACAGAGAAAGACAAATACTCTCCATGTGCAGGTATATAGCTATAGATAGATACTAGATAGAGATATATTTTTCCCTTCTATGTGGAATCTGAAACAAAAAAGGTAAAAGGAGAAAAACTCAACCAAAAAAAAAGAGATCAGATTGAAGGGACCAGAAGTGGAGGACGGAGGGTGGTGCAGGGACTGAGTGAATGGTGAAAAGGTTCAAACTTACAGTTTTAAGATAAGTAATAGGGATATGGTGTACAACCTGATGACCACAGTTCATACTGCTCTATGGTGTATTTGAGAGGTGTTAAGAGAGCCAATTCTAAGAGTTATCACAAAGAAAAAGCTTTTCTTTCTTTTTTCTGTACTTCAATTTTGTATCTCCAAAAGGTTATGGCAGAGAACTCAACTTATTCTGGTAATCTTTTTAGGGTATATGAAAGTGAAATCATTATGTTGTGTTCCTTAAACATAGTGCTCTGTGTCAAGTATATCAATAAAATGGGGACAAAAATATTTTAATATTCATAATGAGCATTGGGAAATGTTGACTTGGTAAAGATAATGATATGTAAACAAAACTGAAAACAGCAGAACCTAAAGTCATAGATTACGATAGGGAAAAAAACATCCAAGCCACAAATATAAAAAATTGATTCTGATTTTTTTAAATTTTTTAATTTATTTTCAGTGTGACAGTATTCATTGTTTTTGTATCACAGCCAGTGCTCCATGCAATCCATGCCCTCTCCAATACCGACCACCTGGTTCCCCAAACCTCCCACCCCCCACCCCTTCAAACCCCTCAGATTGTTTTTCAGAGTCCATAGTCTCTCATGGTTCACCTCCCCTTCCAATTTCCCTCAAGTCCATTCTCCTCTCCATCTCCCCTTGTCCTCCATGCTATTTGTTATGCTCCAAAAATAAGTGAAACCATAGGATAATTGACTCTCTCTGCTTCACTTATTTCACTCAGCCTGTCCATGTTGCTACGAAAGTTGGGTATTCATCCTTTCTAATGGAGGTATAATACTCCATAGTGTATATGGACCACATCTTCCTTATCCATTTGTCCGTTGAAGGGCATCTTGATTCTTTCCACAGTATGGCGACCGTGGCAATTGCTGCTATAAACATTGGGGTAGAGATGGCCCTGCTTTTCACTACATCTGTATCTTTGGAGTAAATACCCAGTAGTGCAATGGCAGGGACATAGGGAAGCTCTATTGTAAATTTCTTGAGGAATCTCCACACCTCAGTTCTCTGCCCTGCGAGCCCCTTTGGATGGCAGCTCAAAACACCTGTGCTTGATTTTTGGTTCCAAGTTAGAGAAGAACATGAGAAAAGTAACTAAGAAGTAAAAAAAATCTTTGCATGACATCTAGAGAAACCCTAGACATGATATTTCATCATGTTGACTATATCCTGTGGGTCAGAAGCCAGTTACTAACCACCTAGAGGCTACAGAGTGGTGTCTATACCACAGGTCAGGATCCCTGAGAGACATTGTGAAGGCTGCTCCCCTCATAGACCAAAATGTATATGGAAAAACAACTGAATAGTTTTACCACAGAGGATAAAGATGTATGCATCTTTGTGCATTTTCACCCCATCATGCTGCCCCAGTATAATAAGGCCAAGAGGGAAAGTGATGGTTCCAATATCATATGGCTGGGACCCAGGCCTCCTTTGAGCAGTCCTCCAGGCCAAGTCCCACCCTTTCTTGTAATTCTTCTGTCCTTAAATTTGTGCCTCATATACACATGATACCACCCCACACATGTTATAAATATGATCCACATACACCTGAAGATGTCTCAAACTTGATCCCCACTAAGCAGGTTGGGAAAGTGGGACACACAATGACTTAGGACATAGAACTGAGAAAGGAAACACAGAAAAAAGATCTGACTTCAGCTCTGTCTCCTGTCTTGGTACATTTCCAGAGAGTTATGCCCATGGCATTTTTGGTTCATTGTGTACAGTCCTGGAGATGGCATGGGGAAGAAAGATAAATAGTCAACTGAAGGAGCTTTGGAGAAGTGTAACTGAACAAAGGGGCCCAGGTATCAGAATCTTAAAAGGATGGCCTCACATCCGTCATGATAGGCCCCAACTGAGCTTAGAACTCTGGTAACCAGGTACCCATTTTCAAAAGACAACCTGCTTTCTGGCTCACTTGAGTGGAGACATTGAAGAGAACAAGATGCTCTGTCGTATTCCTATTTTCAGGGCACCTGTCCCAAGAAAGCCCAGAGTGAGAGATGTTTATGTCATTGTAGACATCAGCTCAGCCCTCTTTTCTGAAGCTTCTTGTCATGTGGCAGGAGACACCAACAGGTAACACAAGGCAGCTCCAGGCAGCCCACTGGAGAGCCAGCAACAACTGTGATCGATCCCACATCAACAGGCCCACAACTTTTGCCCCTGATTCTGTTCTGTGTGTGTGCATATATGTGTTTGTAGAGGTGCAGGCAGAAGATGAGAATCATGCCCTTCCTGGGCAGAAGCAAGATGTCAGGTATTGGAAGCCTGGCACATCTTTCATGTTCAAACCCCAGGTCATAGCAGGCAGGATGAGAAGGTGAGTGCTGGGAACTGAGCTCAATGATCTACATTGTAGTCATGAGCCTTAGAATTTCCTCTGGCTTGACGTCTTTTCAGCTGCCCCTCTTAGCCTGAAGAACATGATTTCTAATGAGAGCTGTACCCTTGTAGCAATGTCCCAGGAGGACACTAATGTCTCTTGGCCCTGTACATGTGGGGCACTGCATTTTCAGAGCTGCACCCGGGAGATCTTGAATCAGCTGGTCTGTGACTTTAACTACTCCAACTTCCTAGACAAGTGTTAGGTGCACCAGGCCACACAGGATCAGTGCTGCTCTGAGGTGAGAATGGGAAGAGGGTTCTCCACACCCAGGCCCCCCCCACAAATATGTGGACAAACTTGGGGCCCTCCCATAGTGTTTCCACATGAGTGTCCCACAGGCCCAACCCCAAAGTAATCCAAACATCCACACCTCCACCACCAGCTATGGGATAAGGTACGAAGACATTCTTCACATAGGTGGGAGTGGTGGAATATAGTGAATACTTTGTGAGGTTTGTGGGGGGGGTTACTTTCTTTTATTTCACTTTTCACAAAGCCATGAGTAACTTTCCTTTTTACTACTGTTTTTATGATTTTCCTTACTCACCCCAGCTATCCTGTGCAGACCCCAGCTCCACTGTCCTTGGAGAACATGTCCAAGCCCTTCTAAATCCTCACGGTGAATAGGGTGATTGAACATAAAAAACAAATGGTGGAATGAAGCCATCGTATAGGATTTTCTGTACCATGTTATCTCTCAGAACACATCAAATCATTGTAGGTCCACCAGGTCACAAGCTGTGTCCTTATATGTCTTCACAGTACTCTATAAAGGAGGTCGTCTGCCACAGTGACCTTTCAAGGCTAGTGGAAATTCCCATGATTCAATTCTCTTGCCATTTCAGCAATGCTGCAAGGAACAAACACCTTAAGTGTTCTAGCAGTCCTTTTTAGTTGCTAGATCTGCCAGAACGTAGAACCACAGATGGGGTGGAAGGCCTCTGATGCCTCCTGGCCCAGGTAGCTGGCTCTGTCTTTTCAGAGTTCCACCCAGGACATCTCTGATGAGCTGCTGCAATAGTTCAGCTACTCCATCACCCTGGACAAGCAACAGGAGCATTAGGCCACCATCAACATCCAGTGCTGGTTTGGGGTGAGAACGGTTCCAGATTCACATCCAGTCTCAGGACCCAGAGATGATCAGGGCAAGGCCAGAACCCAGACTAGACACAACTGGTTGTCCTGGGACCTGCCAAGGAAGGTGGTTTCCCCTGAACCTTTCTCCCCATGTCAGTAACAGACCAAGCCTCATCAGCATGGGGGCAATGCCATGCAGCCCATGCTGTGGACAGTTTTCAACGTGGAACTGGGAAAAGAACTGACAAGCAGGGACAGTTCTCCCAACATAGATTATCTTGAGCAGTGTTAGAGATTCTAAGCCTCTCTTTTTCTCCTGTCTACAGTAGGGATGTTTACTGATGACTCAAAGGCATACAGCTCTTAATATAGGCTATAAAGAGAGAGAAATGCTGTCATTGCTCAGCTAACAGAACATGTTGAAGTCATCAGTGTTTTATCATTTCACTCCTACAACCAATTGTACTTTTAAGCCTAGAACCCTTTTCTGCGTGGGCACTCAAGTCCCTTCTCTTGCACAAGTTCCTTAAAGGGATGGGAGTATGTAGTCTGAGCTCCAGACCCTGATCTTCCTGGTGATTCATGGTGTTGAAGTTGACCAAGTTGTCCCCCCGCTTTGTCTACCTGACAGGAAAAGGAATCCTCCCCATCCCTGGATGAGGCCTGCGCGATGCTCACACTCAAAGAAAGCACAACGGAGAATTTTGTACACTCCCTGGTACTATCCTTCCCAGACAGAAGCATCTTGAACATCACCATTTTCCACATCTACCAGTGGTTCACCTCATTCCAGCTTGTCCTGGGCCAGCAGTTAAATACGTGAGTGACCATCCCAGGCACAGCACAGGGGGAGCCTCCCATCTGCTAATTGTATGTCTTGGGAATGTCACTGCACCTCTCTGAACTTCCCTTTCCTCTTCTGAAAAGTGGGGGTGGTAAGAGAATGAACCTCGTAGGGTGACTCTAGGAAATCGTGGAGGAAACATGGCATGGGCTGATTTGGTGCCTGTCTCTGTAGAAAGGGCTACTGGACATGCTGGGCATCTTCATGGTTAATATTTCTCACTCCAGAAACACACTCTCAAACTCAATCCTCACAGGCCAGTGGCCCTTCAGGGTTTATGAAAAAGAAATGGAAAGCAGGCAGTTTTCCTATTTACAAAGGACGTCTGAGATTCAATCTAGCTGGCCTGGTTGTTGTGCTTTATGTGCCCAGATTAGGGGGGATACTGGGAGCAGGCAGAGCAGCCCAAGGGCCACTCTGTGCTTGGAAAGTCTTGGTTGGGATTATTTCATTCAATAATATATATTAAGCAAAGAGGAATGCAGGCATTTTCTAGTAACTAAGATGCCTGAATGGATAAAGTCGAGACAATGCCTGGGTCTCAGTTCTAGTCAGAGGGTCAGATAGGAACTCTACACATCATAAGCACACATGTCTAGTTTGTTAGATGGAACATCTTCATGGCCTATGCCAGGGATGAAAGGATCCACCTATATTTGGGTATGAGGATGGACTATAAGGTCAAGTAAAAACATGATAGGTCTTTGGGTCCAGAAGGAGGGCATGCTGCCTCCACAGAGCAGGAGAGAGACTACAGGGGTTGTTGCTGGGGAGGGACTTTCAGAACCATGGATCTCACAGATCACTTTATTTCCATAGGAGGGCTTAATTGGGAAGCTTCCTGTGAAGAAGAAAATGAGTCAGAGAGAACTGTGGAGGGGGTGCCAAGCTCTCTGAGAAGCAGAGCACAGTCTGGGCTGAGTTGGTGCCTAAAACACCCATCTCTTTGACGGTCCATTCTTGCTCTGCCTGCCTCTTTCCATATACACCTCTGTTGACCACCACAAGTGGGGCCAAGAGCAGAAGGTACAGTGAGCAGACCACTCAAAATCTTCCTCCAACATAAGCCCTGATACTGGTCTGCGTGGAGGATGGAGTAGACTAGATACATGCACATGAAAAGGAGAGTATAAGTGGAAAAAACAGACTCATACAGGTTTTTTGGATGACTAGGCTTTCCATGGCAAGTATAGCCCAGAGGGGTTGGAAGTGGGTGGGGTCATTCTGTGGGACCCACAGAGAAAGAGTGGTTCTGAGGGAAAAGCCAGGCCTCTGATTCTGCTCCACATATGAGTCTCCCCAGCACCCTGTACCCCATCTTGGGTCCCTGGCCTGACCAGACACTGCAGTACATCTGGCCATCCCTGCACTGTGCCATTTCAAGGTAAAGGGGGCCAACATGCATCTGAAGTGGTGTGACTGGGACCTGAATAACCATGCTCCCATTCTCCTGATGCAGCAGGAACTTCTGGAGCTCACTGAGGCAGACACACAGGGTAAGGGGCTTTGCAAACTGGGCAGCCAATCTGGGATGGGGGTTCATGGGTTGGGTGTTCCTTCAAAGGCCATGGGATCTGTTCTGTTTTTGGAAAGGCACATGGAAAGTCAGTGACGTGGATGAACCTTTCCCTTTCTCCTGACCCAGTGCCAGTTTCAGGGCTCCTTCTAGTGGCAGAGTCAGCAAAAGGATCTCCCTTGGAGCTAGAGCCAAGCCTGGCTCTGTATTAACCATCACCTCCAGTGTCAGAGCCTGCCTCCCTTCCAGAACTGGAACAGGGCTCCCATTTTCTGTATGGGCACTGGGCCCTGAGCTGTAAACAGCCTGACTATCTGCTTGCCTAGTAATTTTCAGTCCAGCTCTCCAAATAGACACCGAGCCCACTCCAGCCCCAGAGGCTTCCTGCCACCCCAAGAACCAGCTGATGGAGGAGAAGCCTGACCTCCTGGACTTCCCTTCCAAGCTCGTGGCAGAGCATCTGACATACATGGATGTGGTGAGCAGCTGTACTCTCAGGGCGGGGCAAGGGCAGAGGCAGGATTTTCTGTTCTCAGCTGCACTATACCTACCTTTCCATGATGTGGACTCCTATGATATGGGACCAGATATCAGCTGCACCCCTTACCAACCATGGAAACCCATCAGGGTACTTAGACCTAAGCTTTCACTTCCAGCTGCGGACCATAGAGATAGACACTAATAAGGACTGATGCAGAGTTACTATGTAGATGAAATGAGCCAGAACAGATGGACAAATGGGTAGGCTCTGGTTCCTTTTAGGGTGGAGGAGGGCAGCTCCCTGTGTGCAGCCAAGTCCATGGGTCACCTACACATCTGCCTTGGAGGCTGAGCACCCTCAACATGTATTAGGCATGAAATGTGTACTTAAGGACAAGGTAGAGAGACAAACCCGTGGTTTCAGCGAACATGTGAGAATGTGCATCTGAAAGGAGAGAAGGACCAGAGGGATGAACATTTGGAGGAGAAGATGCCCCCTTGGGGGCACCATCTCAAATGGCCACCTGGAGCTGGGATGATCAACGTGCACATGCCCTCCTTCTTTCCCTTGCCTCTACTTACTCCTGGGTCATCCTGTACTGGATTCCCACAGAGAAAAAGAATGAAATGAAATCCAGGGTCTCTAGCCAGGCTCAGGCCACATTCTCAGCTTCCTGAGCTCCAGCTCCGACCTGTGACCCCTACCTAGGACATAAGTCTTGTATGTGAGAACATGTGTTTGGGTAAACAAACCTCACACTGTTCTCTAGGAGGTGTTCAAGAAGATGCTGCCCCATCAGTGCCTGGGTTCCATTTGGTCCAAGTAGAATAAGCCTGGCAACGAGCACCTGGCACCATAGTCCAGGCCACCATTACCCAGTTCAACAGTGTGGTCAACTGTGTCATCACCACCTGCCTTGGCAACGCATGCATGACCACTGGGGGCAGGTCCATGGTAGTGTAGCACTGGATCAAGGTGGCCAAGGTATGCTATGGGAGGCCCAGCTGATTTGCTCTCCTGAGCATCAGGAACTGCTCTTCTGTCTTTATCACTTCTCAGGGTTGAAGTCCCTCATCTAAGACCTAGGGACTGTGTGGTCCCTGGGCTCTTCTTCCAAGGGCATGCTGACCTTAACTTTGATGGCCCAGTGTTGGGATGCTTAGTTCATATCTGGCTCCTACTTTGAGTGAGGCTCCATACCCTGTGATTTTCAAAAAGCAGGCCCTGGAGGTGATTAGAAGTCTGATGTTCTGGGAGGGTGAGGGGAAAGGAAATTGAGGGGAAGGTACTAAGGGTCCTAGGGGGACCCTAGTGGGAAGCTGCGGTGGGCCAGGAGGCTGAAGCGTTTTCAGAGGAGGGTCCCTGTGGGCCCCAGAGAGCAGGGACTCATCCCTACCCTACCCCTCATGAAACAGGGTGTCATCCCCTACCTTGGCATTTTCCTCACTGACCTGATGATGCTGAATACTGCAGTGGACAACTATCTGGAGGTGGGTGGGCCTGAGGATTGTGGAGGAGGGACCAAAGTCCTGAGGCTTGGGAGCAGAGAGCCCCTGTACTGAGCCCTGACCTCTCTGTACTTGGCAAACCTCCCCTCTTGACAGTCTCACAGCCGCCCCTGTGAGCTGGGATCTCTGGCTGCACTTAGGACAAATGTTCTGATGCCCAAGACTGGTGAAGCAGCAGAGCTTCCTGAAGGCAAAGGTGCATGAGTTCTGCCTGCATGAACACCTCCCTCTGTGGTTGCCTGTGGAGGAAGAGTGAAGTCAGGACCCTGCACATCAGCAACACTTCATAGTCCAGAAGCCCATTCCTGCCTGAGGCTTTGGCCAAACCTTCTATCATCAGAGAGGGTTGTGTTGCAGGGTCCCAACCTGTAACCATTTCAACTGTCCCACATCCTCCTTTCTCTGGATCCCAAGGCCTATCCTGGACCCCAACCCCATTATCTTTGTATGAACAGACCCCTCATGTGTAGCATAAGAAGTGGTAGATGTAAGGTACTAGTACTAACCAGGGGGCTCTTTATAATGGACTTTGCTTGTCTGCTTTCCAGGGGAATGAGATCAACTACCAGAAAAAGAATAAGGTGAGCATAATGGCACTTCCTGTAGGGAAGGGGAGAGGAGTGGGTATCAGAGATGTCCCTGGGAAGAACATTTCTCGGCTCCATCCCCTCCCTCTCGCATTCACTGGAATAGGTTGATAAGAAACAAGTGGAAAACCCTTCTAGTTAGTAAGTAGGGATAGAGGAAAGGCATCAAGGAGATCTTCCCAGAGGGTGGGATATTTCTGCTTGCCTCTGAGAACAGGCTGGGACCAGATGAATTTGCAGGCAGGAGGGTGGCCATGTGTGCCAAAACCCAGGACAGGTCCCCCATCCCACTTCTCAACTCTCACCAGGCCCTGCAGCTTCCTCACCCAGGCTCTGTATGCATCCTGTGCTTCTCTCTTGGCCCAGGGATACTAAGTTATGATGGAGATAGTGCTTCTCCAGGTGGCTGCAGATAATTACATCCTAGAACCCAAGGATCAATTTAGGCCCTCGTTCCAGTCTGTAGTTCAGTGGGGTTCAGTGGGGATGAGAGGTGAGGCCCATCAAGAGCTGGGTGAGGGTCAGGGTGGACTCCTTCTGTTGGCCCCTCCAGAGATCTTTCTTCTGTACCTCCCTGGGCAGCCTCAGGCCTTGTTCCTGGGGTGCCAGACTCCAGCTGTGGCAAAACACAGGGAGAGACTCCTGAATTGGTGCTGCTGGTCAACTCACAGGTGTCCCTCTGTCCTTGGCTACATCCTGTCCTGCCAGACAGAACCCCATCCTAGCTGGCCAGCAGAACTCAAGAACAAGTAGAACTGGCCACAGTCACCCTTAGGGCTGAGCCCATGTCCAGTGGCAGTGCAAGGATTCCTCTTCAGAATCTGGGGTACTTGTGGTGCATGCACCCCATCTACTCAGCAACCCTTCCTCCCTCCTAGTTACTTATTTATAATTGGGGGGGGACAATATTTAATAGTTTTAAATAGTTAAGTAACATATTTGAATATGATTATATTAAAGCCCTTTTTTCTCCTCTTATAGCCCAGGAGTGTGATTTGGTTCTTTTACTTCCTACAGTAATGTAAAAGATGTAGACTCTCCTATTCATTCCTGAACTAAGAAATCATACAGAGTCATCAAGTATTCTACCTGGGAGGAAGGAGAAGAGCCATCTCTCATCACTAGCTACCGGTGGCATCCCCAAATCCTCTTAACTCAGAGGACAGGTTCATTTCAGTATAATGGTTTTGGGAAAACAGCAGAGACAGCCCCACAGAACTCCTGAGATTGAGATGTTGCAGGTACTTTTACAGGGATAGCAACAACCATTGAACTTGCAAGTCTTTGAGAGTTACACTCCCCAGAACTATGTCCTTCCCAGGAGAAGGGCTGCCTTTCTCCACTCTAAAAGAAGGAAGACTATATCCTGCTTCCTTTGTCAGCATGGTGTTTTTGAGTTGTGTTTGTTTGGACCCAGTATTTGGAACTTGTGGTTTTCTAGTTTAGTCTCTGGATTTGCATCAGCACTAAGTGGGGAAAAATAGATAAAGAGATCAAAACCTGTGTGTAGAAGGGACAAAGCCAGAGGAAGACAATTTGTAAATGGACGAAGGGCAGGCAGGACTTTCCATCCTCAGCCTCCCTCTAGGCTCTCCAGGTTCACCCCTTTACCAAGATCGGAATCCTCCTGGGATCCTTGTCCATGACCTCTGGATTTTTTTCCTGCTTGCTTTGTATGTGGGGAAAAGATGTGAGACGTACATTTAAGGTCACAGCTAGGCCTGATTCCATTAACATCTATGCTGGCTTAGGAGCTAAGATTTCCAGCATTCCTGCATTTCCTTATGCAGTTTTTTGGAAGGCAGCATTGCCCTCCAGGCCCCAGACTCTTGGTCAGATCCATGGTAGCCACTATTCCCTGGCTGGGACTTGATGGAGCAGGAATTGGTTCTCTCTTGCCGAGATAATGGTCCACATCCTTGACCAGAGAAACCCCACACTCTCCTTGTTAGCCAAGGTGACTTTTTTTTTTTTTTTAAAGATTTTATTTATTTATCTGACAGAGAGAGATGACAAGCAGGCAGAGAGGCAGGCAGAGAGAGGAGGAAGCAGGCTCCCTGCTGAGCAGAGAGCCCGATGCGGGGCTCGATCCCAGGACTCTGAGATCATGACCTGAGCAGAAGGCAGCGGCTTAACCCACTGAGCCACCCAGGCGCCCCGCCAAGGTGACTTTTATGTCCATGTTGTTCTGAAGTCCATGGTCTCATTCACTAGTTTACATGCTCAGTCTCAGCTTACACACTTACACTGACTCATCTGAAATTGCTAACTTTGCTTTAACCCCCTAGATCTTAGAGCCATGCAATTGTTCTGCTCTTTTCCACAATCTTGTGCTTAGGTTGTCGTAGGGTTCACGAACCTTTCCTGTCAGGATAATGATGAATGAAATGATGAATGAGAGGGGATGATTCTGGGGCTTCCATCAGGGGAATGCCACCAAACTGATGACCAGAGTAATCAAATGGCAATAAATACATTTTTATCAATAATTACTTTGAATGTTTTATTTACTTATATTTAATGTATTATTTGAATGTTTTATTTTGAATGTTGCTAGTCACCATACAGTACATCATTAGTTTTTGATGTAGTGTTCCAAGATTCATTGTTTATGTATAACACCCATTGCTCCATGCAATACATGCCCTCCTTAACACCCACACCTGGCTCACCCATCCCCCTCACCCCCTCTAAAACCCTCAGTTAGTCTCTCAGAGTACACAGTCTCTTATGGTTCATCTCCCTCTCTGATTCACCCCTTCACTTTTCCTATCCTTTTCCTTATCTACCTATCTATCTATCTATCAATCATCTATCTGTGTATTTATTTATTATTTATTTATGTATTAACATATAATGTATTATTTGTTTCAGGGGTATGGTTTTGTATATGTGCTGCCGAAGCGAGCACTCAGGGGTATGGTTTTGTGATTCATCAGTCTTACACAATATACAGTGCTCACCACAACACATACCTCCTCAATGTCCATCACCCAGCCACCCCATCCCCCCTACCACCTCTCTGCTCTACCAACCAGTTTGTTTCCTGAGATTAAGAGTCTCTTTTCTTTGTCTCCCTCTCTGGTTTCATCTTAATTTTTTCCTCTCTTCCCCTATGATTGGCTGCCTTGTTTCTCAAATTCCACATATCGGTGATATCATATGATAATTCTTTCTCTGGTTGACTTATTTTGCTTAGCATAATACCCTCTAGTTCCATCCACATCGTTGGAAATGGCAAGATCTCATTTCTTTTTATTTATTTTTTTTATTTTTTATAAACATATATTTTTAATCCCCAGGGGTACAGGTCTGCGAATCGCCAGGTTTACACACTTCACCGCACTCACCATAGCACACACCCTCCCCAATATCCATAACCCCACCCCCCCCCCTCCCAACCCCCCCCCCCCCCATCAACCCTCAGTTTGTTTTGTGAGATTAAGAGTCACTTATGGTTTGTCTCCCTCCCAATCCCATCTTGTTTCATTTATTCTTCTCCTACCCCCTCAACCGCCCATGTTGCATCTCCTCTCCCTCATATCAGGGAGATCATATGATAGTTGTCTTTCTCCGATTGACTTATTTCGCTAAGCATGATACCCTCTAGTTCCATCCACGTCATCGCAAATGGCAAGGTTTCATTTCTTTTGATGGCTGCATAGTCTTCCATTGTGTATATATACCACATCTTCTTTACCCATTCGTCTGTTGATGGACATCTAGGTTCTTTCCATAGTTTGGCTATTGTAGACATTGCTGCTATAAACATCCGGGTGCACGTGCCCCTTCGGATCACTACGTTTGTATCTTTAGGGTAAATACCCAGCAGTGCAATTGCTGGGTCATAGGGTAGTTCTATTTTCAACATTTTGAGGAACCTCCATGCTGTTTTCCAGAGTGGTTGCACCAGCTTGCATTCCCACCAACAGTGTAGGAGGGTTCCCCTTTCTCCGCATCCTCGCCAGCATCTGTCATTTCCTGACTTGTTCATTTTAGCCATTCTGACTGGTGTGAGGTGATATCTCATGGTGGTTTTGATTTGTATTTCCCTGATGCCGAGTGATAGGGAGCACTTTTTCATGTGTCTGTTGGCCATCTGGATGTCTTCTTTGCAGAAATGTCTGTTCATGTCCTCTGCCCGTTCTTGATTGGATTATTTGTTCTTTGGGTGTTGAGTTTGCTAAGTTCTTTATAGATTTTGGACACTAGCCCTTTATCTGATATGTCATTTGCAAATATCTTCTCCCATTCTGTCAGTTGTCTTTTCGTTTTGTTAACTGTTTCCTTTGCTGTGCAAAAGCTTTTGATCTTGATAAAATCCCAATAGTTCATTTTTGCCCTTGCTTCCCTTGCCTTTGGTGATATTCCTAGGAAGATGTTGCTGCGGCTGAGGTCGAAGAGGTTGCTGCCTGTGTTCTCCTCAAGGATTTTGATGGATTCCTTTCTCACATTGAGATCCTTCATCCATTTTGAGTCTATTTTCGTGTGTGGTGTAAGGAAATGATCCAATTTCATTTTTCTGCATGTGGCTGTCCAATTTTCCCAACACCATTTATTGAAGAGGCTGTCTTTTTTTCCATTGGACATTCTTTCCTGCTTTGTCGAAGATGAGTTGACCATAGAGTTGAGGGTTTATTTCTGGGCTCTCTATTCTGTTCCATTGATCTATGTGTCTGTTTTTGTGCCAGTACCATGCTGTCTTGATGATGACAGGTTTGTAATAGAGCTTGAAGTCCGGAATTGTGATGCCACCAACTTTGGCTTTCTTTTTCAATATTCCTTTGGCTATTCGAGGTCTTTTCTGGTTCCATATAAATTTTAGGATTCTTTGTTCCATTTCTTTGAACAAAATGGATGGTACTTTGATAGGAATTGCATTAAATGTGTAGATTGCTTCAGGTAGCGTAGACATTTTCACAATATTTATTCTTCCAATCCAGGAGCATGGAACATTTTTCCATTTCTTTGTGTCTTCCTCGATTTCTTTCATGAGTACTTTATAGTTTTCTGTGTATAGATTCTTAGTCTCTTTGGTTAGGTTTATTCCTAGGTATCTTATAGTTTTGGATGCAATTGTAAATGGGATGGACTCCTTAATTTCTCTTTCTTCTGTCTTGTTGTTGGTGTAGAGAAATGCAACTGATTTCTGTGCATTGATTTTATATCCTGACACTTTACTGAATTCCTGTACAAGTTCTAGCAGTTTTGGAGTGGAGTCTTTTGGGTTTTCCACATATATAGTATCATATCATCTGCAAAGAGTGATAGTTTGACTTCTTCTTTGCCGATTTGGATGCCTTTAATTTCCTTTTGTTGTCTGATTGCTGAGGCTATGACTTCTAGTACTATGTTGAATAGCAGTGGTGATAACAGACATCCCTGCCGTGTTCCTGACCTTAGCGGAAAAGCTTTCAGTTTTTCTCCATTGAGAATGATATTTGCGGTGGGTTTTTCATAGATGGCTTTGATAATATTGAGGTATGTGCCGTCTATCCCTACACTTTGAAGAGTTTTGATCAGGAAGGGATGCTGTACTTTGTCAAATGCTTTTTCAGCATCTATGGAGAGTATCATATGGTTCTTGTTCTTTCTTTTATTAATGTGTTGTATCACATTGATTGATTTGCGGATGTTGAACCAACCTTGCAGCCCTGGAATAAATCCCACTTGGTCGTGGTGAATAATCCTTTTAATGTACTGTTGAATCCTATTGGCTAGTATTTTGGCGAGAATTTTTGCATCTGTGTTCATCAAGGATATTGGTCTGTAGTTCTCTTTTTTTGATGGGATCCTTGTCTGGTTTGGGGATCAAGGTGATGCTGGCCTCATAAAATGAGTTTGGAAGTTTTCCTTCCATTTCTATTTTTTGGAACAGTTTCAGGAGAATAGGAATTAGTTCTTCTTTAAATGTTTGGTAGAATTCCCCCGGGAAGCCATCTGGCCCTGGGCTTTTGTTTGTTTGGAGATTTTTGATGACTGTTTCAATCTCCTTACTGGTTATGGGTCTGTTGAGGCTTTCTATTTCTTCCTGGTTCAGTTGTGGTAGTTTATATGTCTCTAGGAATGCATCCATTTCTTCCAGATTGTCAAATTTGTTGGCGTAGAGTTGCTCATAGTATGTTCTTATAATTGTCTGTATTTCTTTGGTGTTCGTTGTGATCTCTCGTCTTTCATTCATGATTTTATTGATTTGCGTCCTTTCTCTTTTCTTTTTGATAAGTCTGGCCAGGGGTTTATCGATCTTATTAATTCTTTCAAAGAACCAGCTCCTAGTTTCGTTGATTTGTTCTATTGTTTTTTTTGGTTTCTATTTCATTGATTTCTGCTCTGATCTTTATGATTTCTCTTCTCCTGCTGGGTTTAGGCTTTCTTTCTTGTTCTTTCTCCAGCTCCTTTAGGTGTAGGGCTAGGTTGTGTACCTGAGACCTTTCTTGTTTCTTGAGAAAGGCTTGTACCGCTATATATTTTCCTCTCAGGACTGCCTTTGTTGTGTCCCACAGATTCTGAACCGTTGTGTTTTCATTATCATTTGTTTCCATAAATTTTTTCAATTCTTCTTTAATTTCCTGGTTGACCCATTCATTCTTTAGAAGGATGCTGTTTAGTCTCCATGTATGTGGGTTCTTTCCAAATTTCCTCTTGTTATTGAGTTCTAGCTTTAGAGCATTGTGGTCTGAAAATATGCAGGGAATGATCCCAATGTTTTGATACCGGTTGAGACTTGATTTAGGACCAAGAATGTGATCCATTCTGGAGAATGTTCCATGTGCACTAGAGAAGAATGTGTATTCTGTTGCTTTGGGATGAAATGTTCTGAATATATCTGTGATGTCCATCTGGTCCAGTGTGTCATTTAAGGCCTTTATTTCCTTGTTGATCTTTTGCTTGGATGAAGATCTCATTTTTTATGGCTGCATAATATTATATGATATATACACCACATCTTCTTTATCCAATCATCTGTTGATGAACATCTGTGCTCTTTCCATGGTTTAGCTGTTGTGGACATTGCTGCTATAAACATTGGGGTGCAAGTGCCCCTTCAGATTACTACATTTAATTCTTTAGTGAAAATACCTAGTAGAGCAATTGCTGGTTGATAGGGTAGCTCTATTTTCTACTTTTTGAGGAAACTCCCTATTGTTTTCCAGAGTGGCTGCACCAACTTGCATTCCCACCAACAGTGTAGGAGGGTTCCCCTTTCTCTGCATCCTTGCCAACATCTGTCATTTCCTGATTTGTTAAGGCTTGAGGTGGTATCTCTGTGGTTTTGATTTGTATTTCTCTCAGGCTGACTGATATTGAGCACTTTTTCATGTGTCTGTAGGCCATCTGGATGTCTTCTTTCCAGAAAGGTCTGTTCATGTCCCTGCACATTTCTTGATTGGATTATTAGCTTTTCAGGTGTTGGGTTTGAGAAGTTCTTTATAGATTTTGGATATTAGCCCTTTATCTGATATGTCATTTGTAAATACCTTCTCCCATTCTGTCAGTTGTCTTTTGATTTTGTTGACTGTTTCCTTTGCTGTGCAAAAGCTTTTTATCTTGATGAAGTCCCCGTAGTTCATTTATACCTTTGTTTCCCTCGCTTTTGGTGATGTGTCTAGGGAGAAGTTGCTGCGGCCAAGGTCAAAGAGGTTGCTGCCTGTAGGATTTTGGTGGATTCCTGTCTCACATTGAGGTCTCTCATCCATTTTGGATTTATTTTTATGTATGGTGTAAGGAAATGGCCCAGTTTCATTCTTCTGCATGTAGTGGCTGCCCAATTTTCCCAACACCATTCGTTGAAGAGGGTGTCATTTTTCTGAAAGGATATTCTTTCCTGCTTTGTGGAAGATTAATTGACCATAAGGGTCAAGGGTCCATTATGGGGTCTCTATTCTCTTCCATTGATCTATGGGTCTGTTTTTGTGTCAGTACCAAACTGTCTTAATGATTACAGCTTTGTAATAGAGCTTGAAGTCTGGAATTGTGATGCCCCAGCTTTGGTTTTCTTTTTCAACATTCCTCTGGCTATTCAGGGTTTTTTCTGGTTCCATTCAAATTTTAGGATTATATGGCCCATTACTGTGAAGAAAGTTGATGGTATTTTGATAGAGATTGCGTTGAATGTGTAGATTGCTCTAGGTAGCGTAGACCTTTCAACAACATTTGTTTTTCCATACAAATGAGCATAGAACATTTTCCCATTTCTATGTCTTCCTCAACTTCTTTCATGAGTATTCTATAGTTTTCTGAGTACAGATCCTTTGTCTCCTTGGTTAGATTTATTCCTAGGTATGTTATGGTTTTGGGTGCAATTGTAAATGGGATGGACTCCCTAATTTCTCTTTCTTCTGTCTCATTGTTGGTATACAGAAATGGAAATGATTTCTGTGCATTTATTTTTATCCTGCCACTTTACTGAGTTTGTGTATGAGTTCTACCAGTTTGGGATGGAGTCTTTTGGGTTTTCCACATAAAGTATCATATCATCTGCAAGGAGTGAGGGTTTGACTTCTTTGCTGATTTGGATGCCTTTTATTTCTTTTGTTGTCTGATTGCTGGGGCTAGGATTTCTCATACTGTGTTGAACAGCAGTAGTGATAGTGGACATCCCTGCCATGTTCCTAATCTTAGTGGAAATCTCTGTTTTTCCCCATTGAGAATGACACTTGCTGTGGGTTTTCATAGATGGCTTTTATGATATTGAGGTATGTACCCTCTGTCCCTGCACTATGAAGAGTTTTAATCAAGAAAGGATGCTGTGACTTTTCAAATGCTTTTTCTGCATCTATTGAGAGTATCATATGGTTCTTGTCCTTTCCTTTATTAATGTAGTGTATCACATTGAATGATATGCGGATGTTGAACCAAACTTGCAGCCCAGGAACAAATCCCACTTGGTTGTGGTGGACAATCCTTTCAGTGTATTGTTGGATCCTATTGGCTAGTATTTTGGTGAGAATTTTTGCATCCATGCTCATCAGGGATATTCATCTGTAATTCTTCTTTCTGGTGGGGTCTTTGTCTGGTTTGGGGATCAAGGTAGTGCTGGCCTCATAGAATGAGTTTGGAAGTTTTCCTTCCACTTCTATTTTTTGAAACAGCTTCAGTAGATAGGTATTATTCCTTCTTTAAATATTTGGTAGCATTCCCCTGGGAAGCCATCTGGCCCTGGACTCTGTTTTCTGGGAGATTTTTATTACTGCTTCAATTTCCTTGCTGGTTATAGGTCTGTTCAGATTGTCTATTTCTTCCTGTTTCAGTCTTGGTAATTTGTAACTATGCAGGAATGCATCCATTTCTTCCAGATTACTTAACTTGTTGGTATAAAGTTGCTCATATGCTCTAACAATTCTATTTCCTTGGTATTAATTATGATGTCTCCTCTTTCATTCATGATTTTATTAACTTGGGTTCTCTCTCTCTCTCTCTCTCTCTCTGGATCAGTCTGGCCAGAGGTTTATCATTCTTATTAATTTTTTTTTCAAAGAACTAGCTTCTAAGTATCATTGATCTGTCCCGTGGTTCTTCTGGTTTCTATTTCATTGATTTCTGCTTGAATCTTTATTATTTCTCTTCTCCTCTTGGTTTAGGCTTTATTTACTGCTCTTTCCCCAGGTCATTCAGGTGTATGGTTACCTTGTGCATTTGGGGTTTTTCTAATTTTTGAGAGAGGCTTTTATTACTATGTACTTCCATATCCCAGAAATTGTGAACTAATGTGTTTTCATTCTCATTAGTATCTGTGGGGTTTTTTTTTTTTTTTTTTTAGTTCTTCTTTAATTTCCTGGTTAACCCATTCATTCTTTAGTAGGATGCTCCTTAACCCAAAGGTTTTAAGTTCCTTCCAAATTTCTTCTTGTGTTTGAATTCCAGTTTTAAGTGGTCTTAAAGCTTAAAGTTTTAAAGGTCTTAAAATATACAGGGAATAATTTCAATCTTTTGGTATCAGTTGAGACCAGATTTGCGACCCACTATGTGATCTATTCTGGAGAACGTTCCATGTGCACTAAAGAGGAACGAGTATTCTGTTGTCTTAGTCTGGAATGTTCTGTACATATCTCTGAAGTCCATCTGTTTCAGTGTGTCATTCAAAGCCCATGTTTCTTTTTGATCTTCTGATTTGATTATCTGTCCATTGCTGTGAGTGGTGTGTTGGAGTCCCTTACTATTAATGTATTTTATTTATTTATTTACTTACTTACTTACTTACTTATTTATTTTTACTATTATTCTTTACTTTGGTTATTAATTGGTTTATATAATTGACTGATCCCACCTTGGGGTCATAGATATTTGTAACTGTTAGGTCTTCTTATTGGATAGACCCTTAAGTGTGATATAATGTTCCTCTACGTCTCTTACTACAGTCTTTGGTTTAAAATCTAATTTGTCTGATATGAAGATTGCTACCCCAGCTTTCTTTTGAGGTCCATCATCATGGTAAATTGTTCTCCTTCCCTTCACTTTCAGTCTGGAGGTGTCTTTCAATCTAAAACGAGTCTCTTGTAGATGGCGTATGACTGGGTCTTCCTTTTTAATCAATCTGATACCCTGTGTCTTTTGATTGGAGCATTCAGCCCATTTACATTTAGAGTAACTATAGAAAGATATGAATTTAGTGCCATTGTATTGCCTAAAGCCTCTGTTTCTGTAGATTGTCTCTATCACTTTTGGTCTATATTATTCTTGGGGTCTCTCTTCAATTGCAGTGTTCCCCTTAATAGTTCTTGTAGGACTGGTTTGGTCTCATATTCTTTCAGTTTCTGTCTGTCCTGGAAACTCTTTATCTCTCCTTCCATTCTGAATAATGCCTTGCTTGTTAAGGTATTCTTGAGTGCATATTTTTCTCATTTAACACCCTGAATATACCATACTAGCGCTTTCTGGCTTGCCAGGTTTCTGTGGATAGGTCTGAGGTTTATTCTGATGTTCCTCCCTCTGTACATAAGGAACCGCCTGTCTCAAACTACTCTCAGGATAGTTTTTTTTTTTTTTTTTTCTCTAAAACTTGCAAGCTTCATTACTATATGTGGGGACATTGATCTATTTTTATTAATTTTGGGAGGGCTCCTCTTTGCCTCTTGGACATGAATGCTTGTTTCTTTCCCCAGATTAGGGAAGTTCTTAGCCATGATTTGCTCAAATATACTTTCTAGCTCTTTATTTCCACCCCCTCTTTTATCCTGAGGATTCTGAAATTGGTTCTTTCCAATGAATCATTCAGGTCTCTAAGCCTTTCTTCACGGGCTCTGAGTTGTCTTTCTCTCCCTTCTTCCTTTCTTTCTGTCAGCCTGTTCTCTTGATCACTTATTCTCTCTTCTGCCTCACTGACCCTAGATGTTAGAGCACACAATTTAGACTGCATCTCAACAGCATTTTTAAGTTTGGCCTGATTATATCTCATTTCTGCCCTTAGAGATTCTCTACTGTGATTTGTGGGTATTTTCAAGCCCAGCTAATAACTTTATAATTGCTATCCTGAATTACATCTCTGACATCTTCCTTATAGCCATATCAATTAGCTCTGTGGCAGAGAACATTGTCTCTGGTTCTTTCTTTGTTGTTAATTCCTCCTTCTAGTCATTTTTTCCCAGAGAAGGATGGGTGAGCAAGTGAGCAGAGCCAAAAGATCCCTCATGACTCTAGCACAATACAACCTAGACAAATACAAAGCATTCAGAAACCACTACAGAAAAGCAAACCAAACCAAAACAAAATAAAAAGGGGGGGGTGGAAAGGAGACTATAATCTCACAGGTTGGACAAAGTAGGGTGATTCACTTGTTCCTGATTGAATTTTGGTCTGTGTGTTAGAAGACACTACATTCCAAAATTGCAAAGAAAGCAAAACTTATATTTATAAATAAAATTGGGTTGGGTGAAAAAAGGACTAAAATAAAGCATAGATCCATAAAACATGGGTGTTAAAAATTGGAAGTTAAAAAGCAACTTTAAAACATAAGTTGGTAAAATGAGAAACTAAGTGAAATGGGGAAAAGGTTAAAAAAAAGAAATGAAAGATAAATGAATCATGAAAAAACACCTGGAATTCAGAATATTATTTTCCCTGGCACTGGACTTTTATGGTCTTGTGGAATCCCTAAAGTTGTAGGCCACCTGTTCTTCCAGTTGATCTTCTGGGGGAGGGGCCTGCTGTACTGCTTCTCAGGTGTATTGCCTAGACAGAGTTGCACCACCCCTGGCCCGGGCTGGACTCAGAATGTCCGGATGTTAGGGTCCGTAATCAAAGGAGCGAGACTGATACAAAGTGAAGGTCAATCAAAGCTTTATTTCACGCCAAGCATCGAGAATCAAACTGACCGGTCAGGGCCATCTCTTGCAAAGAGGCGACCCCTCCCAGCCTCACAGACTAACTTTTATAGAGGTAGTTTAGCTGGGCTATACACAGGTGGCCAATGAGATTGCAATACACAGAGAAAACGGCACAGTCATGTTAGGGCACACACGGGTAGCCAATTGAATTACAATTCACCATAGTAGATATATGTGTGCCCCACTGATTGGATGTCTCTACCTGGCCTGAGCCGCCCTTGTATCTGGGCTTTGCTACCTGGGACTGGTAGCTAGGGAGACAGTATGCACGCCCCACTGATTGGCTGTCTCTACCTGGCCTGGCCTGCCCTTGTATCCGGGCTTTGCAAGTAAGTTCCTCTGGGAGGGGCAGGGTCAATCTAAGTTTTCTGCATAGGGTCAATCTAAGTTTAATGCATAGGGTCAATCTAAGTTGACTGTATAAACAACAAAATGGCTCCCTCTGATTAAGTAGGCCCTTACAGTCTGGTCCTCCATGTAGCTTTCTGTTCCTTAAAGACTTTCTACACCTCTTTAGAGGAGGAGAATAAAAATGGCCTTGCCCATATCTCCAGCCCAGAGCCAAAAGATTTTGGTCCCCCCTCTTCAATAAACCCTCTGGGACAAACAGTCTTCAGTCTTGTGTGTGCCAAACTCTGAAGACTCTTGCAGTGGGTGCCCACTGTAATCCTCCTGGAGGGAGTCTGAGTCACTGCCCTTTGTGCAGTTGCAGGCTTATGCATGTACCAAAGTCCACTGCTCCTGGGAGATGGCTGGGGGATCTCCCTAATGTCCTTTCTGGGGCCCTGAGAGCTGTTGCCTGGTTGTGTGCACAGCCATTTTGCCCCTCCCGGGGTATGGTAAATGGCATGTGTGTTCCAATCATTTTCACAGTGCTCTGGCAGAGAGAAGTCACCCAACCTGCCCTGCTCTCAGTTCTAGAGGCCAGGGGATTTTTCTCAGGGAGGGGTCTTGGAAGGTCTCAGGTGGTCCAGGATCTCTCTCCCCCAGGGAACCAACTACATTCCTGCCCCAGATCCAGCATTCATCAGGGAAAGTCACTTCATCTCTCTCAATTTCAGTGCTCTCTACTATAAAATATGGGGTAGAACCCCTGCTTTGCCTCCACCCCAAGAGGGTTGGTGTGGGGATCACAATAGACAATAATACTCATTCTGCATAATTGTAAAGAATCATTCCCATGTAAAGGCTGAAGAGTAAGCTTCCATCCTCCTTGCTGTAGAACCATCCAATTCCACTCTTTGAATTCAACCAGGTGTCTACCTTATTCCCATAGTCATCCAATAACTGAACCCTTTAGAGAAATTATGAAACACCAGTCCTTTACTTCTTCTAAGGCTTTACTCATAGTAAGTCACTTTGCACCTCAAAACAGGACACTAACTATAAAGTCATGCTAACATTTCTATATCTCAGAGCAGTGAACTGAGGCACAGAGGGATCTCCATAATTCTCCCAGGTATTTATAGCTTCTAAATGGGATTTGAACCCAGGCCATCAGGTGTGGTCACAGTGCTTCACTGAGTTTCTTATAATATCTCAACCAAATAAAGGTATTTGCCCATAAAACTTGTCTTTGGATGTTTTTTAAGAGGACACCAAACTACAACATCTTCTGAAGTCCATCTTTGGTTCAAGAGGCTCTGCTGGTCAGCTAGTGAATAAGAAGAACAGAAGGTTGAACTATGAGTAAATTATCACTAATTTCCCTATGATCATCTGCCAGAGAGATGCCAATAGTTCTATTGTAATGCACTTCCCAGGATCTTGCATTAAGGATGTAAGAAGAAACACCCATGTTAGGTCAAGAATATCAACTTTCAGCCCCAATCAGCAGTTCAGAAATCTGCTTTTGGCCACACAAGAGGTTGTACCTTATAAAAGACCTAGGTGAAGGTGATGAAGATCTAGATGAAAGCAGAATTTTTCTTATTAAGTTGATTCAAGAATAATTCTAGTTTACACAGTGTCCTATATTTAAATGGAAAAGATAAATATGCTAAGGCACATTTCCCCCCTATTTTATGTGTGTAAATTTAAATTTATTACATCAATTGATCATACTAAAACTATAGAAGTCAAAATGCATTTCTAACTCAAAATTAGACTCACAATGTCTCTAACTAATTTAGAAAAACTTAGCTGATTTTTGAACATTGACTGATAATAGAGCTCTCCCTGGAAGTGTTTCTAGATTTTTTAAAAAATTAATAGAATTATTTAGAATAGGTTTAGATTAATGTAAAAGTTGAGCAAATAATACAGTAAGCCCATCCCCCCCATTTCCCCTATTAATATCTATAAGTGTGGCACATTTGTTACAATTAGCAAAACAACTTTGGTACCCTCCCCAATTGGGGAGGGTATGTGATATGGTGAGTGCTGTGAAGTGTGTAAACCTGGCGAGTCACAGACCTGTACTCCTGGGACTAATAATACATTATATGTTTATTTAAAAAATAAATAAAATTTTAAAAAGAAAACAACATTAGTATACTTTATTAATTAAAATCCATTGTTTTCATTAAAATTCAGCTCTTTGTGCTTTTGCATTTGGGTTTTGACAAGTACATAATGTCATGTATCATCATTACAGTATCATACAGGAATCTGTACACCAATGTTCATAGAACCCTTATTCACATTAGCCAAAAAAGAAAACAACCCTAAAATCCATCAAGTGATGAAAGGATAAATAAAATATTTACATTTTAAAATTTAAAATTAAATTAAATTTAAATTAAATTTAAATTTAAATTTAAATTAAATTAAAATTTACATTTAAAATATATACACACAATAGGAGACAATTCAGCCATAAAGAGTTAAATTTTAGAATATGCTAAAACATGGATGGACCTTGAAAAAATAATAGGCTTTCTGAAATAAGTCAGGCACAGGAAGACATATATATATATATATATATATATATATGAATCCATATGTATGATATACCCATATGAATAGGCAAAGTCATAGAGACAGAAGGTAAAGATTACCATGGGACAGAAGCAGGGGAGAAGGTGAATTGATTTTTCATGGGCTTTTCAGAGGTTATGCTGGATATGAAGAACAGATTTGGGCTATAAATGATGGTGATGAGTACACAGCATTGTGAATGTAACTAATGCCATTGAGTGTACACTTGCAAATGATTAGAAGGATAAATATTTCATCTTTCATCACAGTAAAAAGTAAAAACTTCAATAGAATAGATGATGAATACAGTAGCTACATATAGGAAGACATGGAAACTGAAATGGTCATGTAACATGTGAAGCAGTGTGAATTTGACTAGATTTCAAAAGAGCCAGGAGGAGTCATGGGACCCTACCACTGAAACATAGCATGCACTTTTAGTGTTTGCCCTGTTTTAGATGGACTATTTCACACGAATTAGATTTCATTTAGCTAGAAAACCAAAAGCTCTGTTTTTCACTTCTTTCCTGCCCCTCTCCTCTGCTTTCATTAGTACACCAAGGTGGATGGCCCAGCAAGAAGAGCTCACCTCTCCTATTAACCAATCATTAACCACTCCATACCCTCTTGCCCCATGTCTAAATCAGTCAGAGCTCCCTGAGTAATTTCTGAGCAGCACAATGTTTACATCCCCCATAGATCCCCTGGAGAGTCCATTGGAGGACCTTCCCAGTGACAGCGCAGGCCCTATCTCTCCCTATCCTTGACTTTGTCTGAAGTAGAAACGCTATTTCATTTCTTTCCTTTTCACACTAATGCAGACAGGAAAATCTGACAATATACACTAGTGATGGTAGATGCAATTTCCTTGGTTGAGGAATGTTTAGTGGAAGTCTGTTACCAACTGAGAGCTGAAATGAAAAGGTAATTAAAAGTGACAGCATCAGTTACAAACTGTTTGGTAGTAAGGATTTTTTTCCAGTAGAAAATTTTTCTCCTTGTAAAAAAAAGTTTTGTATTTGCCAAGCAAATGGGCTTGAGAGATCTTCCATGAAAAGCTCAAGTATTCTCCCACACATGTCCTGTATATTTTGTTTTGGGGCCACTAACTCAACCACTGGTTCCCATCAGGTTTCTTAAAGAGAACAAAGACCTGTACCAACAGTGTTTAGAGTGATGCCATCCTCATAATGTTTGGGTTGTTTTTTTTTTTTTTTTTAATCGCAGATGAATTCAAAAGGAAATAAAAGCATTCCATTTTTTATAACCACTCGCTGTCTGAGAAATAATCTAGGTGATGAAGAAGGTGGGGCTTTCTTGTCTGCTTTGGTCTGGAGAGCCACTCTGATTCTGGGCTCTTTTTTAAAAGATTTTATTTATTTACTTGACAGAGAGAGAGACAGCGAGAGAGGGAACACAAGCAGGGGGAGTGGATGAGGGAGACGCAGGCTTCCTGCTGAGCAGGGAGCCTGATGTGGGACCCTTGAGACCATGACCTAAGCTGAAGGCAGTCAATTAACTAACTGAGTCACCCAGGCCCCTCTGACTCTGGGTTCTTGCTAGGAATGAGGGTTGAGAGTGTAGTGGGGGAAACCAACTGTCCAGTAAAGAACAATGACCATGCTCCATAAGCCCCCAAACAATGAGGTCACTTAGGTTGTTTGGTTTTTTTTGTGAGGTCTTAGGGATGTCTATGTAGTGTAAGTGAATGTGAGTGTGTTGAGTATGAATATGTTTCCTCAGGAGGTATTTCTCACTTACACAGAACAATGCAAATGTCAACTTTCCAAAAAAATCTCATCACCACTGGACACTTCATGTACAATACAGAATTCTTCCATCACCACAGCTGTGTCTGGAAGTTTATTTAATATTCCCTTCCTCAGATGGAGAGGGAGCAGAAATGAATGCCCCAAGGTCTTGACCTCCTAAGTAGAAAAGCCAAAATGTGGACCTAGGCCTGGATCCTATTGTTGATGCTCTAAGCTACTGATCTGCTCTTACCATTCAGCCACAGGATCATTAGTCACAGAGCAGGGGAGTTTCAGCATCTGTGTACACTCCCAAAAGTACTAAAATGTACACATGTCCCAGACACTGAAAACATTATAAGGTGGCCTAACTGGTCACATAACTCAGGGCAATTATTGGTACACTGCCATTGTCATTAGTGTGAAACCCACATGGAAAGTCCACATGCTCCTGGTCAGTCCACAGATTCTGAGAGGTAGGAGGCCCCACGTAAGACAGTGCAGGCCATATGTCATAGCTGAGGTCATTGCTTATACATGGTCCAGAGCAGTTAAGAATCAGGAAGATAGTTAATGTAATTGATGACATTACCATACCATGAGAAATGCTCAAATCCTGTAAGTACATACCCAAGGTATAGTGGCAAATAGGAACTCAGAGTAAAACTTGGCTTTTAGCTTGCTGCTCATCACCCCTGTTGCAAATCTCCTAAAGTGCTGGATTAGAGAGTGTCAGTGTTCACTCCATGCTTCCTTTACTCTCCCCATTGTGTAGTCTTGGCACCCTTGTCAGAGAACACTTATCTATGTAACTGTGAGTTTATTGGGGGCTCTCTGTTTTGTTCCACTGGTCTATCTGCCTGTTTTTATGCTGGTACCATTCTGTTTGATTATTGTAGCTTTGTAATATGCTTTTTTTTTTTAATTTATTACATTATGTTAGTCACTATGTAATATGCTTTAAAGTCAGGACATATGGAGAATTCATCTTTGTTCTTCATTCTCAAATTGTTTTGGTTATTTGGGGTCCTTTGTGGTTCCATATATATTTTATAATTTTTTCTGTTTCTATACAGTGACATTTGGGATTTCTAGGTTGCTTCCCCTAGGAGCTGTTTATTGACCTTACTGTTTAGTGTCCCAGAGCCTTACGTAGTGCCTGGTATGTGTGCATGAGCCCAGAAATACCTACACATGAATGATCAGATGAGATAGCAAACTACTCTGCAAGAAACAACCAAGGGAGGGGAAGTTACTTCTTTTTCATCTTTGGATCCTAAAACTTGTTACCCAGGGTGGTAGACTCTAACCACCTATGTCTGCTCAGAATTAATTTTATCCCATCATTCAGTGAATTAAAATAACATCACATTGCTCAGTCACACTAGCCACTGTGTGCCTGTAATAATTTGAATCTCAGGTGGTAAGTTTGGAGGTAAGAGCCATAATGTAGCCTGTAGAAACTGAGAGTGTGAAGGGTGATTCATTCTGCATCTTTGCCTCATTTGAAGGTTTGCAACTGTGACCAACTCTTATTGAAGGGCTCTGACTCCACCAAGTCCAGTGAACTTCTGAGAAACCACAGGAAATATCAGGTTGTTGCTCTGTGACCCACAAAACCTCAACTAGAGGAGGAGGAAAGGGTGAGCCCTCTCTAAAAATCTGATTGTTGATATTTGTGTTTCTATAAATTTGCTTGTAGAGAGCATTCAAGATTCCAGTAGTGAGGAGGATGACTGACTATGTGGGGAAAAACACTTAGGTAAGAAGCAGTATAAGAGTTTTCCATATAAAGTATCGTGTCATCTGCGAAGAGAGAGAGTTTGACTTCTTCATTGCCAATTTGGATACATTTTATTTCTCTTTGTTGTCTGATTGCTGTTGCTAGGACTTCTAATACTATGTTGAACAAGGGTGGTGAGAGTGTGCATCCTTGTCATGTTCCTGATCTCAACGGGAAGGCTGTGAGATTTTTCCCATTGAGGATGATATTTGCTATGGGTTTTTCATAGATAGATTTTATGAAGTTCAGGAATGTTCCCTCTATCCCTATACTTTGAAGTGTTTTATCAGGAACGGATGCTGGATTTTGTCAAATGCTTTTTCCGCGTCAATTGAGAGTACCATGTGGTTCTTCTCTCTTCTCTTATTGATTTGTTCTATCACATTGATTGATTTTTTTTTTAATTTTATTTTTTATAAACATATATTTTTATCCCCAGGGGTACAGGTCTGCGAATTGCCAGGTTTACACACTTCACCGCACTCACCATAGCACATACCCTCCCCAATATCCATAACCCCACCCCCCCTCTCCCAACCCCCCTCCCCCCATCAACCCTCAGTTTGTTTTGTGAGATTAAGAGTCACTTATGGTTTGTCTCCCTCCCAATCCCATCTTGTTACATTTATTCTTCTCCTACCCCCTTAACCCCCCATGTTGCATGGGGATCATATGATAGTTGTCTTTCTCCGATTGACTTATTTCGCTAAGCATGATACCCTCTAGTTCCATCCACGTCATCGCAAATGGCAAGGTTTCATTTCTTTTGATGGCTGCATAGTCTTCCATTGTGTATATATACCACATCTTCTTTATCCATTCGTCTGTTGATGGACATCTAGGTTCTTTCCATAGTTTGGCTATTGTAGACATTGCTGCTATAAACATCCGGGTGCACGTGCCCCTTCGGATCACTACGTTTGTATCTTTAGGGTAAATACCCAGCAGTGCAATTGCTGGGTCATAGGGTAGTTCTATTTTCAACATTTTGAGGAACCTCCATGCTGTTTTCCAGAGTGGTTGCACCAGCTTGCATTCCCACCAACAGTGTAGGAGGGTTCCCCTTTCTCCGCATCCTCGCCAGCATCTGTCATTTCCTGACTTGTTCATTTTAGCCATTCTGACTGGTGTGAGGTGATATCTCATGGTGGTTTTGATTTGTATTTCCCTGATGCCGAGTGATAGGGAGCACTTTTTCATGTGTCTGTTGGCCATCTGGATGTCTTCTTTGCAGAAATGTCTGTTCATGTCCTCTGCCCGTTTCTTGATTGGATTATTTGTTCTTTGGGTGTTGAGTTTGCTAAGTTCTTTATAGATTTTGGACACTAGCCCTTTATCTGATATGTCATTTGTAAATATCTTCTCCCATCACATTGATTGATTTATGAATGTCGAACCATCCTTGTAACCCAGAGATGAATCCCACCTGGTCATGGTGGATAACCTTTTTAATGTACTGTTGGATCCTATTTGCTAGGATCTTGTTGAGAATGTTAGCATCCATATTCATCAGTGATATTGGTCTGAAATTCTCCTTTTTGGTGTGGTCTTTGTCTGGTTTGGGGATCAGGGTAATGTTGGCTTCATAAAAAGAGTCTGGAAGTTTTCCTTCTGCTTCGAGGAAGAAGAAGAAGAAGAAGAAGAAGAAGAAGAAGAAGAAGAAGAAGAAGAAGAAGAAGAAGAAGAAGAGGAAGAAGAAGAGGAGGAGGAGGAGGAGGAGGAGGAGGAGGAGGAGGAGGAGGAGGAGGAGAAGGAGGAGAAGGAGGAGAAGGAGAAGGAGAAATGTAAGAGGGTTCCTGGTATAGTTAGGTTGCATCTGCTCTGGAGGCTGAGGAAGGTGGATAAGAAATCAGAAAGGAAAGGGAAATATATGTACAAGCCTGATTTGTTCACTTCATATTTTAATGACATATTAGTTAGGGGAATTGAGTCCATAGGCATTGAGTGTGCTGTGTTTATAATCATCATTTTTGCTTTTCTATTTAAAAATTCTTTCCCATGGAACTTGTACTTCCTTCTCTTTCCCACTGCCAGACATCAAAGCTTAGGTTCTGTTTCATTGGCACCTCTTAGGACTTGGGTATTTTTCTTGTTACTGACCTATGATGGATGTAATCTGGTGGGACACAATGGCTCTCTCACAGACACTTGAATCTGGATATGAAGTTTTTCTAGTGTGAGCCAGGAGGTAGATGAGAGGTCAACTCTCCTTTAACTTATAGGACTGGTAATAGTTTGTTCCTCTCCTGTTTGCTTCTCCTTAAAGACCACTTCCAGAGCTGGAAATTAAAGAATATTTCCTCTGGAATTACTGCATATGCTCCAATGTCCCTTAGCTCATCCCAGCCTCCATACCTCATCCAACTCTGACCTGTGAATATGCTTCCATCTGAGAGAAGCCCATGTGCAGCTACCCAGGAGACGCCCCCCCCCCCCCCCCCCCATGGTGACCAGGGATTTCTAGAGGACTGCATGAGGGGCTGCTTGGCCTATCTCACATACTTACTCTTACAGCCCAGCTGACCTGGTCACCTGTCATTGGCCAGGCACAGGACAGAACCTCTCTCTGGGCAGCAGGGCAGGGAGTCAGTGCTCCTCTCAGAACCCACTGCTTCAGCCACACAGTGCTGACCTTGCCCCCCACATCCTGGTCATGCCCACCCCATGAACTTTCCTCAGGCCTGCCCAAGTCCCACCCTCCCAGTCCTCCCAAGGTTCAGGACAAACCCTGGCAGGTACTGTGTGCTTACATTGCCACACCTGCTGTACAGACCCTGTTGCCCCACTTATAGACTAAGGGAATTCAGACAAGTTAGCTTACTTCTAATTTCATGTTCATGCTAAGGGACTAGGAAACTTTTGGGGTTTTGGGATAATTAATTATCTTAAATTAACTGCAATTACTCCAGACACAGGACAGATAGTATGTGAAACAGGTTGCCATTCTCTCCCACGGGGCCCAACAAAACCCCAGTCCCATGACAGGTGCCCCCTGGGTTTGGAAGGATTGGTTAATTGATCATTTGATTGATGAGGGAGGGTGGCAGGATACCCGTGATCATTTCTCCAGTGTTCCCATATTTTAAAACAATATGGCTGGATTGACAAGGAGAAGGACAATGAACATTAATTAGGGACAAGAAGAAGAAGGGGAGTACTGAGTCATGAGTACTGACTAGCCACAGTTATGAAATTTGAAGACTGGAAAAATATGTTGGAGAACAAAGAGACCCACTCCCTCATTGCAGAGGTGAAGACAGAATTATCCCCAGGTCACCCTTTATCCTGCCAGGAGCTGTAGGTCCAAGTCCTCACCTCAACCTTGACTGTCCCCATCCTTTCCCAAAATTTCCTCTTCCCCACTCCTACAATTACACATGCACAGGGTTACTTCATGGACTTTGAGGACTACAATGCAGGGAACAAAATTGTGCATGTGATTTATTTCCTCTTTGTTTTTGCTCTCCATAAACTCTTTTGTAGTTCTTGCCCATTCCCTCTTCTTACGATTCTCATCCAGTAGGATGTGACCTCATCCAGGCACTTAAGATCCTTGGATCAATGTCTAAAAAACCTCCCTGCAGCCTACCTCATCCACTTTCTTACTGTTGCTCTGGCCCCTGACCCTGGGTCTGCACCACTGACTCCTGGTGAGCTGCCCTGAATGGCCCAAGCAGGGAGTTGGGCTGGGAGTCAGAAGGGAGTCAGAAGGGTCCCTGCTGGAGGGGCCCCCAAAATTCTGGATCTGCTCTTGGCATTCTCCACTTAATATTTACCTGCCCCGGGTGGCTCTAGTTATTCCTGATTCTTCTCTACATTTCAGCTGTCATCAAATTCTTTGTAATGGACTCAAAAGAAAGAAAAGACAAAGCAAACTGGGGGAAAGAAGAACAGGAAGAGGAAATGTGAATGCAGGGTGCTTGGGATGTAAATGGTGAAGCAAACAAGGGCACATGTTCTCCATTGCTTCCCTAACTTGTTGACACTTCAGGAAAACCAACCAAAAACTGGGGTGGCTGTTAATGCATGTGACCACAAAAGTGGAGACAGGATGATGGTAATAATCCATGCAGGCAACTTAACTACCTTCCAAGGATGCTGCCACACTAGTTTTGAGCTAATTATGTGTAATCCTTGTGCCTGGACTATACATGGGAGTAGAGGATTTCATTCTTGTAACCTCATAAGTTAGATATTATTCAGTGTATTTTCTAGGATCGTGGGTCAGGTTATTAAAAAGAAATAGATCATAAGGGATTCAAACACAGGATTCACAACATAACTGTGTTCAGGAAATTCTGCTGGCTGTCCACTGTTCTGCTGGCTGTGCCCACAGTGGTTCAGTCACACTGAAATGGACATCAGACCAAACAACATGGTGTTAGGGTCTGTGATCAAAGGAACGAGACTGATGCAAAGCAAAGGTCAAGCAAAGCTTTACTTCGCGCCAAGCATCGAGAATCAAACTGACCAGCCAGGGCCATCTCTTTTTTTTTTTTTTTTTTTTTAATTCATTTATTTGACAGAGAGAGATCACAAGCAGGCAGAGAGGCAGGCAGAGAGAGAGGAGGAAGCAGGCTCCCTGCCGAGCAGAGAGCCCGATGCGGGGCTCGATCCCAGGACCCTGAGATCATGACCTGAGCCGAAGGCAGCGGCTTAACCCACTGAGCCACCCAGGCGCCCCTCCAGGGCCATCTCTTATGAAGAGGCGACAACGACGCAGACTCTGCTCCCCATGAAGCCGCTCCGACAAGGCCGCTCCCCAGAGGAGGCCGCTTCCCCATGACTATGCTTCCCGACGGTGCTGCTCCCGATGACTACACCAACGACTATGACCCGGACGATGACGCTCCACGCTTGCGGGGGCAAGGCCGCTCGCAACAGCACCACTCCCGACGACGACTACCCCACGACTATTACTCCCCCCCACACCCCTTCACAGACTAACCTTTATAGAGGTGGTTGAGCCCGGCCCACACGCAGGCGGCCAATGAGATTGCAACACACAGGGAAAACTGCACAGTCGTGCTCCATCGGCAATACGGGTGGCCAATTGAATTCCAATTCACCATAGCAAATATATGCGCGCCCCACTGATTGGATGTCTCCATCCGGCCTGGCCCACCCCTATAGCCAGGGTTTGCAAGTAAGTTCCTCTGGGAGGTGCGGGGTCAGTCTAAGTTTACAACCAAAGGGCTCCCTCTGGCTAACCAGGCCCCTACAATGGTAGAGCCACAAATATCGCCTCCACTGACTACTCCATTGAAAGTACCATGGGAATGAAATCAGTAAGTAGATTCAAGAAGAATGACTATAGTTTGTACAAGGGACACTGGATGTTGGAAAGAATGGGCAGGGAAGGTACATAATCAAGAGCCAGTGCAGCAACTTCCTGCTTTCAGCCATGCCATCCTTGGTGAGTTCAGATGGTGGATCAGTTCTTTAGCCAGGGAGACACTAGGGACTTGTAGACTCCATCCCCTAGGCCACAAAAGTGCCAGCCTGGCAGACCCCTCCTAGGTAATTAACTGCTCATTATCCAAGTTTGGTTAGTTGAAGATGAAACTAGTGCTTTGGGCAACTGTCATGTGGGCAGTTGGTTTGGAATGTCATGAGTTCTGAGCCAGTTGGGAGTCAAGCAGACTCATTCGGGGTGACCATCTGATCACCAGGAAGTCTCACTGAAAGGCAGAAGATAAAATCAAGTGCTGGGGGCAAGTGAGGGGAGATGGAGACCTGTTCAGATACCCCTGCTCCATCAGGGGTTCTTTATTTGAGGAAAAGACATTGTATTTTGAGTCAGGCATAGAAACATAGAGCCAGGAGTTGGGTCAGGATTTGAGCCCTTCTCTTGGTCCAGGCATCTCCTTGGGACACCAGCTGTCTTCCCTGCATAAACCTTGGGGCAAAAGAATATGGGAAAGGGAGTAAGGAAAGGGCTTGATTCAGGTGTCCAGGACATGATCTCATATTCAGGTAATCAGGGATCTCTGTCCCCAGGGAACCATCTGTATCCCCTCCCTCAGAACCATCATTCATCAGTGCTGCAACTCTGAGCAAGTCACTTAATCTCTCTAAATTTCAGTACCTGCACCATGAAATATGGGTCTCAGCCCCTACCCTGCCACCCTTCTGAGCATTACAAGAAGTGACAGACTCTGTTCATTATTGGAAGTTGAATATTGAAGCTTCCAACTGTTATCGTTGAAGGATCTGTTCCTCTTCTCAATCCTGTCAGTGTGTTTTATGTATTTTGGAGTTCTTTTGTTAAGTGTAAAATGTTTGTAATCTCCTTGAAGGATGGGCCCTTTTGTCACTATAAAATGTCATTTTTTTCTTGAAGAAAAATTGTCATAAAAATTTGTCTTATATTACCAAAGCCAGTCCAGTTCTCTTTTGGTTATTCTTGCTTAGTATTTATTTTCCTTTTATTTTCAACCTCTGTATCTTAGACTTAAAGCATGACTCCTTTAGAGGTAGTATATAGAGACCATAGGGGTTTTTTACCCATTCTGCCAATATCTGCCTCTGAATTAGAGTATATAATCCATGAACACTTAATTACCAATCAGGTAGCATTGATATCCATAATTTTTTCCTTTTTTTGGGCTGTAAATGTCATATTTTTTCTAATATTCCTCTATTACTCATTTTTTGTTATTTTCTAATGTACCAAATAAATTCCCATGTTGCTTCTTTTGCTATATATTCTGGGTTATGTTCTTTATTGCTTCCCTCAGATTACAGCTAACACCTTAAATTATAACATTCTAATTGGATTTATACCATATTAATCTCTCTGGCATATAGAAACTATTTTCATGTATATCCAATACACATGCTGTTTTTATTGCCATTGTCACACAAATTACATCTTTATACATTGTGTGCTCATCGACATATTTACAGTATTTACTTCATGTGGTGTTCTTTCAAATCAGGAGAAAACATATTTTTTACATTTATATTACACACATCTTATGAATTTATATATTTTTTATTTAAGTTCAACTAGCCAACATATATGTACTTATATATCTATACTTTCTTTTATATTAACCTACACAACTCTTCATTTCCTCTAAGTTACCCTGTTGTCTTTTCATTTCTGCCTGAAGGACTCCTGTATTTCTTTGTAGGGCTGGTGAAAGCAGTGGGTTCTCTCAAATTTTATCTGGGAATGTCTCAGTGTCTCCTTCATCACTGAGAGACATCTCTGCTAGATACAGAGGTCTTGGTTGACAGTTTTTGTCTTTTAGAACTATTTGTGTCATCCCACTGTCTTCTGGACTCTCATTTCTGATTTTAATTGGCTGTTAAACAGGAGCCTTTTTGATTAGTCACATCTCTCTAGTTGCTTTCATGATTTTCTTTGGCCTTGAACAATTTTATTATGAAGTGGGTTTATCCTGCTTAGACTTTGTTGAAGTTCTCAAATATTTCAATGTTTCTCATGAAATTTGGTGAGATTTTGACTGTCATTATTTCACGTATTCTCACTGTCCCTTTCTTTTGTTTTTTATTTTACTTATTTTATATTTCATTCCCTTTTATTTTTCTGGAGACTCTTCTTTGTACATATGTTGATATGCTTGATAGTTTTATACAGGTCTCTGAGGCTCTGCTAATTTTTTCCCTGCCCTTAATTTTTAACTTACTGTTCACCAGACTAGATCTCTATTGATCTATCTTCAGATTTGCTGGTTTTTTTCTTTTTCCTGCTCAAATCTGTAGCTCAGCCTTTGTGTCTCCCAAAATTATACACTAAAGTTGTAGGTTACAGTACCCATGAAAGTATCTTTATTTGGAAATAAGGTATTTGCAGATATAATAAAAATAAAGTTACACTGGATTAGGATATGCCCTAATCGAATGGCTGCTGTCCACTTAAGAGCAAGGAGGATTGGACATACACAGAGGGGAGAAAGCCATCTGATGACAAGAGACAGGGTTTAGAGTGATGTAGATGCAATCCAAGGAAAGCCATGAATTTCCAGAAAATACCAAAAGCTAGAAAGAGGCAAGGAAGGACAATTTTCTAGCTCTTTCAATAGGGAGCAGAGCCCAGGTTATAGCTTGACTTCAGACTTCCAGTCTTCAGAAGTGTGAAAGAGTATTATTTTAAGTCATGTAATGTGTTGCAATTTCTTACAGCAGCCCTAGGAAATGAATACAATCCCCTTTAGTGACATTTTCAGTTGTTACTATACTTTTCAACTCCAGAATATCCATTTGGTTCTCTTTTATAATTCATATCTTTTTTATTGTTATTCTTTACTTGAAGAGATAAAATTCTCATACTATTTTTTGTTCTTTATCATTTCCCTTAATTGTTTGAATATACTTAAAAGAGTTGATACAAAATATCTGTCTAGTAAGTCCAATGTCTGGACTCCAAAGACACTTAGGGACAGTGTCTATTCATTGCTTTTTTCCTCCTTCTATATCAGCTTATGTTAGGGGTCAGCCCAAGAGCACCTCCAACATCTGTCTCTCTAGAAAGACTAACTGAACTCAGTATACAGTCATACTGATTGCTATGATTTACTACAGTGAAAGCACACTAAGCAAAATAAGCAAAGGGAAAGGTGCAATGGGAGGTCCAGAGAAAACTGGGCACAAGCTTTCAAGAATCCTACTCCAGTGGAATCACAAAGGTACACTTCATTCCTCCAGCAATAAAGTGTGAAACATCTTCCAGGGAAGCTCATTAGAGACTCTGTACCCAGAGATCTTTTAGTGGGAACTGGTCTTTTAGGCACCCTCTGCCTAGTACCTACCTGAATTTCAGAATCCCATTAGCAAAGATAGGTTCTCCATAAACCCTACATAGGGTTTGCATAGACAGTTTAGGCACAGCAAGCCACCCTTACCAGAGAGTGGTGAGGACTCTCCTGATTGCAAGTTCCTAGACTTCAAACAAGGGTCAGTCTGACAAGCAGGCCTGTCAAGAAAACACACTCCATCCTGGTGTGCCAACTTTTTTTCTGCACAGTCAGACTTCTGGTTTTCCTGCAAATCTCTTGTTATTGGGGCAAGGGGCTGTAAATTGGTTATTTAAAATATCATATGGGAACTCTAGAAATCTGATTCTCACTCTTCCCTAGGATTTATTGGCTCTGCTCTTTTTTGTCATTGCTTTCTCATTAGTGACCTTAATTAATTCTCCGAAGACTGTATTGTCATGTGTAACCACTAAAGTCCCTGTTCAGCTATATGGTGGTCAACTATTGACCAGCTAGAGATTTCATTAACAGCCTGGAACTGAGAAGTCGTTCAGTCTTTGTCAAAGGGCTTTGTGAGCATGTTGAATCATATCTTCAACATTCAGCAGGCAGCTGAAAACTCTGCCATAACCTTCACTTCCTGCTTGTGTGAACATTCAGGTCAAGTAAAGGGGAGAGCTTAAGGCCTTCTAGGGTCTTTCCTGAGTATGCTCCCAGTGTTCTAGGTTCCTAGGAATAAGTTAGAACTTTTCAAATCCCCTTATTAATCTCAGTTCTTGATCCTTCTTGTAAGCTTTCTATTACTCTAGTGTTTTCCAACAATATCTGTCATTTTAAGCACAAGTTAAACAACTGCCTATAACTGCTTTTTTGACAATTATGCTGGGAAAGGCTTTTTGTTCTAGGCAAGCTCCAAGTGAGATTAAATACAGACAATCAAACAAGTAGGGTCTTGCAGACATCCCCCAGATAGATCCATTAGTGATAATTCTCTAGAAATGAGATTTTGAGGGAGCTCCAGACCCATTCTGTTCTCTCCAATGGCTGCCACTGCTGACTTTTCACTGTGAACACGGGCTTTAGTTTTTTGAACTCCTCTGGAGCCACAGGGCAGGGGATGGGACTAGGGCATGTTAAAAAAGCACAAAACTCATGGCTCTGAGAGTCACCTGGGTTTTTTTCTCCCTCTCCTACCAGTGTCAACATTCTCTCTATTGCTGCAAGTTTGAATTTATTTCCAGAGTTCTTAAGATGTTGGTGGCAATTTTTGCCAATTTCCTGGTGGATTTTTTTTTTTTTTTTTTTTTTTTTTTTTTGAGGAGAGAATTTTTGGAGGTCTTTAAGCTGCAATTTGCACTGAAGTCATTCACCACATTATATTCTTTTGAATATCCTCAAGCCACAGTCTGGATTGATTAACCTCAGGTGTTTGCAGGAATCACAGTTCAGTGTACACTGTGTCTCAGAAGAGGCTCCTCACTTTAAAGTGAGGAGAGACACTTTAAAGTGTCACCTTAAAAGGAGTTAAATTTTTAAAATAAAGGAATTTCATTAAAATCATATACTGAATAATATGACTTGGCACCTCTGGATAATATTGACCATATCCTACAGTTTAATTTAGGTCATTAGGGTTTTGTTGTGTTATATTCTTCATCCAACTTGAAAAAAAAAGTAAAGCTTATCATATGCACAATTTTATAATGGTAGAGTTTAGATATTTTATGTATGATTTCTTGAACTTGTAAATTTACTTAATTAATCCTCACAGTCATAGAGAAAGCTATTTGGGAATAAAATCAATTATTTTTGGCCATGTATATTTTATCATATATTATCTTGATAAGGCTTGTACTCTATGGAAAGGAAATATGAAGTTATCCAGAGATTCCAAGATATGGTGTAAAGCTGCCTATCATTGTACATCCACACTGTATCTTTAAAATACATGTAAAATTGTTCTAAGTTGGCCCCAGGCCTCTCTAGAGAAGTCAAGAGGATATAGCTGATTTTTGTCATCCTGTTTTCCTGGAGACCACTCTAAACATGTACATCACACAGATGTGTATGCAGCAGATGGGTTGGGAAAGATTCAGATTCTCATTGTACCTCATGTCACACTTAGAAGTCTGAGCCTCATGACAGCATTACTGTAGTTTTGAATTGACTGCACTAAGTTGTGTCTAGGCAGCATGCACATCCTGCAGTTTGCTTGGTTGGTTACAAGTTGTCTGTTGATTGAGAAACAGCTTCAGTCACATTGACCTCCCATCACCTCCTCCTCAAACATTCCTTATCAGCTCCTAATTCCATCTGTATGATGTTCTTTCTGCAGTCATCACCCCCTCCACTGCCCACTCCACCCATTATCCAGGTTATACCCCAAGTTAATAATCTGAATGCATTCCTCAGATAGGGACTCAGCCAGCCCCTCTTCCAGAGAACCTCCCAAGATCTCTCTCACTAGAGCTGTGCCCAGGTCATCTGTTTCAGGGATCTCCTATTAGCTGAACATTTTATTATGTGGTTTTTATTGTGTGGTTATTTTATGTTTATCTTTGCAAGAATAATTAGGATCCATGGAGGCAGAGAATGTAAAGTTCTTTTTTTTTTTTTCCTGAACAGAAATGATCATCACTGCATTTAATTATAATAGCAAAATATTAGAAAGATTTCAGGACTGTATAACTTATTATGGTAATCCATATCAGAAATTATTTCATGTGGGTTTTAAGTTTCAAATAATTGATAAAATGGGGAGATGCTCACAATTTAATTTTAATGACCGAATGGTAGGATACATAAACACAATATTGGCAAAGTTATAGGTATCATATTTTATATCTAATACATAAATATTTATATATCCTAGAAAAACAATAAAAATATACTTACTATCTTTGAATGTCATGATTATAGTGATTTTTATTTTCATCCTAAACTTAAGATATTTTCTAGATTTTTCTAAAATGGACATATCTGATGTCATCCTCAGAAAAAATTAATCCTGTATTTAAGGTTTTTCCATTTTGTAATTTTCCTGAGAACTAAAATCAAGCATACATTTCTTTCTATTTTGAAAATTATACACTTGTTTTTTTTAATTTTTTATTTTTTCAGCGTAACAGAATGTGAAGTTCTTATGAGTAATCCTGCATATACACCTCCTTGCACGTGGTGAACAGGACAGAGATTCTCCAGAGACAGTGCAGTGAGGAAACACTCTGCAGTGGAGAGGGTGCAGGATCTGAACCTGCATGGTCTGCTCCATGCCTAGCTCTGCCATTCATACCACATGATGCAGGGCAGGATCAAAAAAATTTCTAGGAGTATGTTCCCTCATGTCTAAAACAGAAGTAACAGTAATTCCTCAAGGGGGCATTTGTGAGGAGAGAGAGAAGCAGTATTCATGTAAGATCTTGGGATGTATCTATCATGTTACCATTGACTAAATGTTGGTTGGTGGCGGGCAGATGGCCTAGTCCCACATTACTGGGTCATGTCCTCTGAGCAAATCAAGATCACTCAGCAGGCATGAGCCTCTCTGAAGCTCTGAGATCCTTGTCTTGTCACAGCTCTCTCTCTCCACTGTCACAGTCAACCTCAGTCAACCTATGTTATGGGCATTATTTTCTCAGGTCTATGTTATGTGCCTGAAATCTTTTTCTTTTTTTTCCCCCTGCCACATTTTCTTAAAACGTGGGTGACTACAGTTGGATGTATCTATTGGAATCTAGGGGTTGCGGGCTATATAACAGCACTGGGGAATCATTGCCCTCCTGGCCAGGCTAACTGTACAGTCTCTCAAGGTTTTTCCAAAGACCCCACCCTCAGGGGTCCTCCAAATGTCCCAAGCACTTAACACATTTGTTAATTAAGTCCAAACTTGTAAAGTGAGTTTAGTCACCTCTGCATGTAGCCTACCTGCAAAGTAGTTAAGTGACTTGTCCAAATCCAGGCAAAAAAGCCTGGTTAATCCTATAGTCATAGAAGATATGGGATGAGTCATCAAGACAATTTCCTAGGGACAAGAACTCACACCTGAGTCTTTAGAGGTCAATTCTTACATCTATTCAATGAACATATCATCCTAAATATACTCAGTTTTCCACTGAATGTGACTCTTCACAACTAATTTAAGTAGCATGCATCACCGTAATACCAGAAGGAGCTAAATGCCAGGAACTTCAGAGGATCACAGTTTTGAGGGCAGCATTAGGGAGCTGTTGATACCAGCCTGTGCCACACAGTCCAGTGAGGCACTGCAAGCCCAGTGCAAGACACAGCACCTCTCTGTCCAGGAGACCCTAACACTGAAATTCCTGAGACAGTGTAGAGAACGCCCAGGGCCCTGAAATGGAAAGAGACACAGGGATGGTGAGTCTGAGGTCATGTGATACCTATACGATAAGAAGGAAGTGGCAGGGCCTCCCCTGATCCATTGTCAGCAGATCACTTAAGCAGAGAGTCAGATGAGTGGGGAGAAAAGAAGACTAGGCCATGATGGAAAGACCATCGGAGCTCTGCATCCTGAGGGGCCTAAAGTCAATTTTACCTACTGGCCCCCCTCAAAGGGAGGACAGGGAAGTCATGTATATTCCTTCTCTCCCCCGTGATGGCCTCCCACACCTGAGCTCTTAGTCTCCCCACGGGACTGAGAATAAGCAGCTGATGTGCCCCAGGGGTCCATGGCAGGGCAGGCACACAGCTCCCCCTGCTGTGTTAGACCAGAGGCACATACTTCTAGAAGGGGACCTTGGAGAAAGAGCTGCATGCCCACCCACCTCTCCATGGCCTCCTTCCCACAGAGAGGGTTCTTTTCACTGCCCGGGAGCCTCCTCTTAAGACTGCATCCTCTTCCGCAGCCCAGCACTCAGTGAAGTGACCTCCATGTAGGTCACTGTAGATGGGGGATCCAGAGGGAACCCAACCTCAGAGAGAGCTTGTTCCAGATTCAGAACACCAGAAGGACCAAGGACCATGACAGACTGGCCAAGACCAACCCACTTTCCCCTGTAGCAGTCAGGGGGTCCCCTTCACCTCATCCTGTGGTTGCTCTCTCTCCATCATCCCCGATTGGGGGACAACATAGGGACGCCCTCAAGGACAGGGAGAGAGAACTAAGCACATCTTGTGGGTGCTTCACTCTTGAGGAATAGGAAGGCCCACCCAGCCCTCCTTGGCACATGCTGGTTACCTTCTGCCTGATATTGGACCCAACGGTGGATTGGGTCTGTTGTTAGGGTATACACATATAGTATCAGGAAACTGGAGGTAAGCAGAAGTTTCAAGGAAAGAGGAGGGTCTCTGCATTTTTTTCCCTGAGCGAAGCTAGTGCCAGTCATTAACATAATAATCCACTCCAGTACTTCCAGTGCAGGACAGAGTGATCTGACCAAAAGCCCTAGGAATTGTGGACAGCTGGGTCAGCAGACCATACCCAGGACCTTATAAATGGGGGTGCAGCAACCACCCAGTGCCAGAGAACCAGAAGAGAAAGGATGACTATATGTGAACCCCATGACTTTTCTCCAGAATTCAGCAGCAGCCACTTTGCCTACAAAATAACAGCAATAACTCTAGACAATAAGTAAGTACAGGCAGCCAACAGGTTTTTATCTCTTCCCTGTGGGCCTTGAGGACAATGCAGGCATCAAGCTTCTGTCTCACAATAAGCAATAATGATCAGCCTCTTCTCCAGGCCGGAGGCCAGAGATCAAGAAGCCTGACTGCCTGACCTGGAGCCCAGGAATCTCTCTGAGATCCCTGAGGGTCATTTGCAAATCTGTGGGTCAGGAGTTTGGCAGCACAGCCCAGGTGTTGTTGCAGCTGAGCTGCTCTTTGCCCGCCAACATTGTTACCTTTGTTAGTGCAAGTGATAGTGGCCATCTATCCTGGGCCCTTGGACACTGAGGGTGGCTGAGTCAACCCCACCTGGACCACAGTCCCTGGCATGGGGAGGGACAAGTAGAACAGTGAGTTGTGTGAATGAGGGAATGGACCAGAACTGAGTGAGGGGTTCCCCCACAAATCTTCCACCCAGAGAAGTTCAGCTCTCATCTGTGCATAAAGTGAGGAGCACAATGAAAGGGCATGTATAGATGATCAAGAACTCTGCCCCCTGAGACTCCAGAAAGGGGCAACCCTAATTCCCTATTATTCTTTCCCTAGGCACCCAGGGGGGGAGGCGCTCCTACATTCACATATGTCCCTGCTCCTTGACACTCACCCATGGGTCACACCTCTGGCAGAACGATGTCCCCCAAAGATGTCCATGTTCTAATCCTTGGAATCTGCCCATATTTTGCCTTACGTGACGAAGGGGGGAAAATTGCTGATGGAATTAGGTTGCTAATCAGCTGACACTAAAATCAGGAGATGATCCTGGATTATCTAAGTGGTCCCAAGGTCATCTCAAGGTCATTAAAAGTAGAAGTGCAGCAGAAGAGTCCGCTAGGATGGAGGTAAGTCAATAAGCCATTGCTGGCTTTGGAGGTGGAAGGGGCAACTCAGCAAGGAGTGCAGACAGCCTCTAGAAGCTGGAAAAAGCCAGGAACTAGATTTTCTCCCAGCATTGCTAAAATTAGAACACCCTGCAGACATGTTTATTTTACTCCAAAAAGGCCCACATGAGACTCTAACATGCAGAAGTGTAAGACACCACATTTATGAGGTTTGAAGGCAATACATTGGTGGTAAATTGTTACAGCAATGGGAAAATGATACACTAATTCCCAAGTCAGCAGACTGAAGAAGAAAAATCTTGATCATTCATTGATAGATAGACAGATAAAAGCATTTAGGACAATTAACATATATTCAAGATTTTTTTTTTTAAGATTTTATTTATTTATTTGACAGACAGAGATCACAAGCAAGCAGAGAGGCAGGCAGAGAGAGAGGAGGAAGCAGGCTCCTTGCTGAGCAGAGAGCCCGATGCGGGGCTCGATCCCAGGACCCTGAGATCATGACCTGAGCCAAAGGCAGCGGCTTAACCCACTGAGCCACCCAGGCGCCCCATATTCAAGATTTTTAAAACTCTCAGCAAAGTAAGAATTAAGAAAGACTTTGTCACCTTGATGAAGGACACTTACAGTTTATAGTTAACATAATAGTGATGAAAGACAAAATTATTTCTTTACAGAAAATTGGTGGGAAATACAGGAGTTGGTGGCTATCATAAATACCAGGGTCATCTATTGATTTCATTTCCTTTGGATGTATACATAGATATGTGATTATTGGATCATATGGTAGTTCTATTTTTAACTATCTGAGGAAACTCAGTACTGTTTTCTATAATGGCTGTACCACTTTACATTCTCACTAATGAAATGAAAGTTCAAATTTCCATTTTTTTTACATATATATATATATATATATAGTCATACATATATGTATATATAGTCATCCTAACAGGTGACATGATATTGTCCTTTGATTTGGATGTCTCTGATGATTAATGATGCTGAGCTCTTTTTCATATATCTGTTGGCCACTTGTATTTATTCATTGGAAAAATGTCTATTGAAATATTTAACCCATTTTTCTGGGCAGAAGGCATGAACAGACACTTCTCCAAAGAAGACATAAAAATGGTTAACAGACACATGAAAAAATGCTCAATCTCACTAGCCATCAGGGAAATACAAATGAAAACCACCATAAGGTACCAACTTAACACCAGTCAGAATGGCTAAAATTAACAAGACAGGAAATCACAAACATTGGCGAGGATGTGGAGAAAGGCGAACCCTTTTACACTGTTGGTGGGAATGCAAGCTGGTACAGCCACTCTGGAAAACAGTATGGGGGTTCCACAAGATGTTAAAAACAGAGCTACCCTATGACCCAGCAATTGCACTACTAAGTATTTACCCTAAAGATATAGTGAAAGGAAGGGGCACATGCACCCAATGTTCATAGCAGCGATGGCCATAATAGCCAAACTGTGGAGGGAGCTAAGATGTCCTTTAATAGATGAATGGATAAAGAAGATATGGTTCATATATACTATGGAATATTACTCAGCCATCAGAAAGGCTGAATACCTACCATTTGCAATGACATGGATGGGACTGGAGGGGATTATGCTAAGTGAAATAAGTCAAGCAGAGAAAGACAATTATATGGTTTCACTCATATGTTGAACATAAGGAATAACACAGATGGCCACCGGGGAAGGGAGAGAAAACTGAATGGGAAAAAAAAAATCAGAAAGGGAGACAAACCATGAGAGACTCTGTATTCCAGAAAACAAACTGAGGGTTACAGAAGGGAGAGCAGTTGGGGGAATGAGGTAACCTGGTGATGGTGGTGATGGGCATTAAGGAGGGCATGGTTTGTTGTGAGCACTAGGTGGTATATGCAACTCAAAAACTAATGCTGTACTATGTGTTGGCTAACTGAACATAAACAAAACAAAAACTATAAGCCTGACTCCAAGGGGGAATAAAAAGAAAAAAATAGAGCCTGGTCCTATTTCCACCAGAACGGCTTTGAAGCACTGTATGATCAGTAGGCTTGGCGCATGTGGGGTTCTGCCTGTGTTGGTCTTCTCAGGGAGAGGCCTGCTGCTCTAGCTTGGTGTCAGTGCTGCCCCAATGAATGTGCACTTTCCAGGCACAGGGGGACCGTGTTTGGTGCAAGCAGCTCTCACCTCCACTGGGGGTCATTCTCTGAAGTCTGTGTTGGTGGAGGGAAATATGGCACCACCCCACTTCTTCCTCCCTTGGACAGGGGGATCTTATACCCTCTGCTGCTCAGGAAGCCCTCACAGAAAAGTGAGGGCCTTCAGCACACCAGTTATCTCTCCTGTATTTTATCTTTGGTGCACAGTTAGGATTCTGAACTCCAAATCTTAAAGAACCCTCTGTTGCACCTTTTCTGCACTCTCTGGAGTCAAGCCTCCCTCCACACTGTGTCTAGTGTCCTTTGTCCCAGAAAAACAGTCCCTCACCTGTCAGGTGTGCAGAATCTATAGTGTAGCACCTGGAAAAGCAGCAATCAGGTTATTTACCCTCTATGTGCAACTCTGTCCCCTGCCAATGAAAGACTGTTTGCTGGTATCTGCAGAGCCTTTTCTCCTCGGAGAGGCAATATACCCTCTTCCAAATGTATTCCAAAAAGGGGAAGTTATCTCTCAGGGCAACACAGGAGACCCCCATGCTACTTTGTGCACTTTCTGGCCAGTACCCTCTTTCTTCCCAGTAGTACAACCCACAGCTCCCCTTTGGGGAATGCTGTGCACTTCCAAAACCTCAGAGTTTCAGCTCCACACATGGTTTACAAAAATCTTCCATACTTAGTTCCCCTTGTTCCCCAAACAACGGTCCAGACAGATTTTCTTCTTGTGAGGACCCAATGCCACAGTCTTTCAATCCCTGTCCTTCTCTCCCTTTTCTCTGCCTGCAGAAAGGGCTCCCTCCCCTCAGCAGCACAGCAGTTTTTCTCTCCTGCAATTCATCTCCATGTAACTTGCACAGTCTCTCTCCAACCGAGAAGATCCTTCTTCCAATCCTCCGATTCCCTGGGTGTTCCAAGTGATCTGACCTCAATACAGCTGTGTTTGGGGGTTGAGAAAAGCCCAGGGTCCCCCTACTTCTCCACCATCTTAACCTCCCCAAATATTTAGATTGTTTTGGATAAGTATTTCTCCAATTGTTGAATGGTCTTAAGAAAATTTCCAGAGATTTTAAGTGATAGTTCTTGTTTAATAATTCCCATAGTTATGGTTGTTTTCCTGGGGTAGAGAGTCCATGTAGCTCCTCCCACTGCCATTCTAGAAATTCTTTTTTTTTGTTGTTTTTTTTTGTTTTGTTTTATAGTTTGAGCAGAACTAGGGCCAGGTAACCAGGTGAATGGAATGATCAGTATTTTACTTATGGGCATATGAGTGAGAAAAACCTGGAAGGAAGAAGAGGAGAGGAGAGGGAAAACATGTGGCAAAGACAGAATCAATAGGACTCAATGTCTAATCAAGTAGCTGAAAGGTGAGCAAGGGAACAGGTGAGAGAAGTGAAAGACATATGCTGAATTTTAGATACTTTTCTTCTCAAGCCTCTAATATTAATGGTCCTAGCTATGGAATCCGAAATGTATTTGAGACATTTTGTGAAATGTTCCACGTGGATTGGGTAATTGGTGAAATTAAGAAATTGCTGTTAATTTTGTTGAGTACGATAATGGTATGATAGTTGTTAAAAAGCAAAAACATAAAAACAGTCCTCAGAGAAGAGTAGTTATACTATAATACACTAGAATATTTACAGATAAAATGATGTTCTAGGTTGTCTTCAAGATACTCTAGTAGGAAAATAAAAAGCTTGGGATGGGGTGAGAGTTGGATGAAATAAGGACAGCAAACAGTTAACAAGGTGACAGGTATGGAGAGATGGATTATAAATTCTATTTGCTTGTTAATATTTAAATATTTTCTCTTATGAAATTTAAACAAGTAGAATATCCCCCCCCCCCAAATAAATAAAGCAGGGACACTACAGAAGTCTCATTTCCAGGCTACAAGAGGAGGACACTGAAAACCAGGGAAAAAGTGGCTTAATTTAGTTAGCAGTAAATTAGAATATGAGGCAAAATTGAAATATTTAGCTCCTCCATTTATATTTCATTGAAAATTTTGAGTGAAAAAAACAATTGGGGATGATGAGAATTTTTCATGTTGATTCTGATAGAGACTTAAGTGCTTACATTTATCAAAACACACTGAACTATAAGTTAAATGAGTAAATTTTACTGCATCTAAATCACACCTCAATAAAGTTGATTATAAAAACAAAAACAAAACCCTAATTTGCTCTACAACCTGGTCCCCCCGATCCTAGATGTTACATGAAATAAAAATTATTTCAACTCATTAACACACTATTGCTTCCTCTCCAAAATAGTGGCTTCAATCCTAACTTGCACGTTGGATGAGAGACCATAATCACATCAATAAGAGAAAGGATAAAAACCATGTGATCGGTTAAGATGATGGAGTAGTAGGGGGACCTTAAACTTGCCTTGTCCTTCAAATACAACTAGATCAACATTTAGCTATTTTGAACATGTAGGAAAAGAACAGAGGATTAGGGATACAATCTGCAGAGTTGGGGGTGAGAGAACTTGGCAGATGTGAGGCTTGAGGTTTGGAGCCCTGAATTGGGGGAGAAGAAAGCCCATGGCAAGGAGGGAGGGAAACCCATTTCAAGGAGAAAAGTCAGGAAGAGGAAGAAAGTGGGAAATAGTGAATTGGGTTGTGACACACAATAAGCCAGGGCAAGGAGATCCCCAGGTTGGTCAAAGAAAGATCACTTCCTTCCTGGGGAGCATTTGGAGAATGTATTTCCCCTCTCCAAAGACAAAAGGCCAGTTGGAAAGCCATTGAGTGGTGCTTAGCGGCAGGGTCAGAGTTTGGGAGCAGAGGTCAGAAAGCCTCTAAACTTTTCCCTGTGAGCGGCAATAGGCTTAAATCTCTGTGTGCCTGATGATAGGCTGCTTTTCAGGGCTGAACTGAGCAGAGTGCAGAGGGGGGAGCAGATTGCAGATAACCTCGCGGCCAGTTTTGCTGTCTGCCGCAATAGATTCAAGCCACAGAGTTGACAGTGCAGATGGCTGATAACCTGGATCCAGCTTTTTGCTGAGCATTACAATAAACTAGCCACACATACACTGTGCATTGGCTTTTCCAAACAGCTGGTGCTGGGCACGCCCTGAGCCTCTCCACCAGGGGTCGGAAGTGGGCCAATACATTACCAGGCCCTATAAAACTTGGGAGTTTTGAATCCCAGCCACTGGCAAAGATAAAATGCTCTGGCAGAGCCAACCACCAAAGCATAGACAGGTCAGGGCTAGGAACTGATGAAAGCTGGGACACAGCAGATTGTTTGCTTTTCTAAGATAGGGCTTCCTGAAGAGCAGTGGCTGGGAGTTCCACTCCCCAGGGACAAGAGGGTGAGATGACACTGTATTCTACCTCCCCACCATCCTTCCCTCCTCCCATCGATCCTTCCTCCCACCCACAGTCAGAATCCAGAGAGAAACATTGCCTCCATAGAGGCTGAAGTCCCCTATACTACACCCTGACCACCTGGCCTGGCAGGAGCATCTTTACAAGGGCAACACGGCTTGTGAGCCTACACAGCAGGGCTGTCCCTCAGATGACCAACACAGGCCCCGTATCTCCTAAGTCTCTTGATTGAAGAAAGCTTCAAAACATCAGCTTCTGGTGGAAATAGGACCAGGCTTGCTTCCTTTATTTTTTTCATCTCTTTTCTTAATTTTTAATTTTTTTACATTTTTAATTTTTCTATTTTCTATTCTTTATCCTTTACTTTATACTTTTTTTTTCTCTTTTTGTATCAGGCATGTAATCTTTTATTTGTTGGTTCATGTGTATCCTCTCAAATTTTGAACCAGGCTTTTTTATTTTTTAACTTTTTTTTTTTTGGATCAAACATATTTTGTTCATTTGTTGGTTTGTTTGTTTCATTCTCTTAGCTTTTGGACCATGATGCTTTTTTTTTTTAATTTTTTTTTCTTTTCTCTCTTCTTTCTCTATTCTTCTCTCCCAGTTTCTATTTTTTTTTTTTTTTTTTTTTGGAATCAGGCTTAATTTATTGTTTGTAAGTTTGTATTCATATTTCTTCCATTTCTTTTTCTTATTTTGGATCACACTATTTTTTGGTTTTGTTTTGTTTTGTTTTTTCTACTTTTCTATTTTCCTTTACAGGCCTAATTTTACAAGTAAATCAGAGCAAACCTACTTAAAGATCCAAACATTCACCCACTACAGGCAAGCAGAAACTCTGCAGAAGAAGGAAAGAGCAGCCAGAAACACTTTCTGAATTTGTTGTATTGCTATTATTATTGCTGTTTTTTCTTATTTTTTCTTTTTAAAAATTTTTTTTAAAGATTTTATTTATTTGACAGAGACACAGCAAGAGAGGGAACAGAAGCAGGGAGAGTGGGAGAGGGAGAAACAGGCTTCCTGCTGAGCAGGGAGCCCAATGCAGGGCTCAATCCCAGGACCCTAGTATCATGACCCGGGTCAAAGGCAGACACTTAACAACTGAGCCACCCAGACACCCTTATTCTTTTTTCTTTCTCTTTCTTTCTTTATTTCTTACTTTTTCCTCCTTTCTTTTCTGGACATGAGGTCTAGAAAGAGAAATTCACCACAAGAAAAAAGAACTAATAGCGGTAGCACACTCTGCCATGGAATTACTCAAAATGGATATAAGTAGAATGTTGGAACTAGAATTCAAAACAATGATTATAAAGATAATAGGTGGGAGGGGAGGGGGCAAGATGGTGGAGAAGTAGGAGAAGGTGTTTCAACCAGTCCCCTAAAGTGAACTGATTATCTACCAGAACACTCTGAATACCCATGAAATCAGCCTAAGATGTAGGATTATACACTTCTGGATCTCTATGGGAGCGGAAGACACCACTGGAGAGGTAAGGTAAAGTGGGAACGATGGGACTGATATCGGAAGACGAACAGAAGGGGGAGGGAGCCACCAGAAGAGACCCAATGGAAAGTAATACCCCAATACAAGAGTACCCTGCGGTTGGGGACCAGCATTAACTTGGAGTCTGGTTAAAAGCACTCAAAAAGAGCAAAAGACTTTAAGGGGCAACTGGTGGAATCAGGTGGTCATGGGCTTAAGCCCATGGACCCAGAACGGCCACCACCAGTGACCACCTGTGCCAGAGAGAGTGCGGCAAAGCCTCCAGGTGGTGGTCCCTGAGCTGCAGGTGTGCGTGGGGGAGTCTGGGTGAATGCCAACTGGAGCTCTCTAGGACCACAGCCTTTTGCACTCTGCACTCGAGCTGCACCACCTGGGCCTGAGCTGCACTCCACACTCTCCCCTCAAAGAGGTCTGTTCGGGGGGCGCCTGGGTGGCTCAGTGGGTTAAGCCGCTGCCTTCGGCTCAGGTCATGATCTCAGGGTCCTGGGATCGAGTCCCGCATCGGGCTCTCTGCTCAGCAGGGAGCCTGCTTCCCTCTCTCTCTCTCTCTCTCTCTCTCTCTGCCTGCCTTTCTGTCTACTTGTGATCTCTCTCTGTCAAATAAATAAATAAAATCTTAAAAAAAAAAAAAAAAAAGAGGTCTGTTCGGTCACTAGCTGGTGCTCTCTAGGACCGGGGAGAGTCTGAACACTACCAGCCCAGGCAGGCGGTGTGAACATCTCAGCACTCTATCTCTGTTAGGATTTTTCAGGCAGTCTGGACCTGCCCAGACATCGGAGGCAAAGACAGCCACTGGAAGCGGGCTCCCTGGACCAATATCACTCATGGTTTTAGTAGCACCAGGGTGGAGAGACAAGCAGGAGCTCCTGTGACCCCTGAGACTGTGGCTGGGGCCATGCTCTGCTGGTGGGATGGTGGGAGGTGGCAGGGGGGAGTCTGTGTGCTCTGGACCACCCAGAGGGGAACAGACTGAGGCTTCTCTCTCAGAGATCTGGGTACAGTTTGCTTTCCTCTAAACCTCCAAAGAACTGCCAAAAGCCACCAAGGGGGAGAAAAAACAAAAAAAACACCAGAGAACAAAAGCCTGAAAAACAGGTTTCCTGAGAGCCCAGCCTCTTGATAGGGGGCAGGAGGACTCAACCTAAAAAAGACTGCCTGAAAAACAATGCAGCAGGCTCCTCCCCCAGAAAGCCAGCCAAAAAAATGAGAGGACAACCACCACAGTGTCCCCATAAAAATGTAAAACCCCAATATCAGGGGAAAAGAAGATACTAAACTCCTGGTATTGCACTAAAACCTGCATATCTCATAGATACAACTTTTGTTTTTAATTCATTCCCACTATTCTCATTCTTTTTAATTTTAAAAAATTTGTTAACCTATTTAAAATCACAACGAGAGGTTCAATACAACAAATTCCATAATAACATTTTAACTGGAACTTTTTTGATACATATTCCTGTTTTTATTTTGTTTTTCTATTTTCTAATAAGCTTCAAGGTAATCTTCAAGATTTAATTTAAGTTTCAAGGTAATCCTTTTTCCCCAATCGATACTACCCCTATATATAAACCAGTTTTAATCTCCCTTTTATCTTTGGAAAGTTGAGTCCTTTAACAAAGATATCAAGATACACCCAGGAAGACTCAAATAAACTTCCTCACCCACACTGAGGATTTATAACCACCCTCCCATCTTTTCTTTCTGTCAGTGTTTGTGTTTTTGTTGTTGTTCTGGTATTATAAAAATCAAATACTTCTGGTTCATTTTGGCTAAGTTCTTTTTTTCTTGTCATTTACTTTTGTTGGCCTTTTTGTTTGTTTTTGTTTTTATACCTTATAAATCTTACCTTTGGGGCCAATTCTGCTGGGTCTTCTCTTTTTTTTTCCTGTCTCTCTCTCTTTTTTCTTTATTTTTGGTGGGGACTTCTGATTGCTCAGGAGCATTTCAGGATGCACCTTACCTGGATCATGACTGATACGTTCAGCTAAACATCCCCTCCGCCATCTCTCACCAAAATGACTAGGAGGAAGAATGCCCAACAGAGGTAAGATTCAGAGACTGTGCCCTCTCTATCAGACCTATTGGATATGAACATAAACAGTATCTCAGAAAGGGAATTCAGGGTAACAATTATCCATGCAATGGCTAGGTTGGAGAAAACCATTAATGACATGGAATCAATTAGGGCAGAAGTGAGACCTGCCAGGGAAGAAGTTTTATAAAAATGCTATCAATGAGTTCCAATCTAATCTAAATTCTCTAACAGCTAGGGTAACTGAGGCAGAAGATAGAATTAGTGATCTAGAGGACAAATTGATAGAGAAAAAGGATCAGGAGGAGGCCTAGAACAAACAGCTAAGAAGCCATGAAAACAGAATTAGGGAAATAAATGACACCATGAAACGTTCCAACTTCAGAATTATTAGACTCCCTGAGGGGGAAGAGAAAGAAAAACTGAGGATATAGTTGAACAAATTCTCCATGAAAATTTTCCCAGTCTGGTGAATGGAACCAGCGCTCAAGTCCTAGAGGCAGAAAAGTCTCCCCCCTAAGATCAAAGAATCCAGAAAGATCTCAAGACACCTGATTGTCAAACTGATGAATCATCATATTAGACGGGAGTTCTTGAGAGCAGCTGGGAGGAAGAGATTCCTTATATACAAAGGAAGGCCCATCAGAATAACTTCAGACCTGTCCACAGAAACCTGGCAAGCCAGAAAGGGCTGGCAAGAAGTATTCAGGGCACTAAATGAGAAGAACATGCAGCCTGGAATACTTTTTCTAGCAAGGCTGACATTCAAAATGGATGGAGAGATAAAGAGCTTCCAAGACCAGCAAGGTTTAAAAAAGTATGTAACCACCAAGCCAGTACTACAAGAAATATGAAGGAGGGTTCTATAAAATATGAACACAAGAGTGACATAGAACAGAAATTTACAGAGATAATCTATAGAAACAACGAATTCACAGGCATCACGTTGTCAATAAAAACATATCTCTCAATACACTCTCAATGTGAATGGCCTAAACGCTCCCATAAAATGGCACAGGGTTGCAGATTGGATAAAATGACAGGACCTCTCCATATACTGTCTACAACAGACCCATTTGGAACCTAAGGATACATCCAGACTGAAAGTGAAGGGATGGAGAAGCATCTTTCATGCCAACGGGCCTCAACAATGTGCAGAAAGCTGAGGTAGCGATTCTCCTATCAGATAAATTAGATTTTAAACTAAAGAATGTAGTCACAGATAAAGAAGGAAACTACATCATTCTTAAAGTGTCTATCCACCAAGAAGATGAGACAATTGTAAATATTTATGCCTCCAGTATGGGAGCAGCCAACTACATAAGACAACTGTTAATGAAGGTGAGTCATACTGATATGACTACATTAATAGTAGGGGATCTTAATACACCACTCTCAGCAATAGACAGATCATCCAAGCAGAAAATCAATAAATAAATAAGACCTCTGAATGACACATTGGACCACATGGACCTCATAGATATATAAAGAACATTCCACCACTTCAATGAACTGAAGACTCATTCTTCTCAAGTGCACATGGAACTTTCTCCAGAATAGGACGCATACTGGATCACAAATCAGGGATCAACCAATACCAAAAGATTGAGATTATTCCCTGCATATTCTCAGATCATGATGCTTTGAAACTGGAGCTCAACCACAAGGAAAATTTTGGAAGGAAGCGAGGACCACCTTGCTTAAGAATGTTTGGATCAACCAAGAAATCAAAGAAGAACTTTAACAATTCATGGAAACCAATGAGAATGAAGACACATTGGTCCAAAACCTATGGGACACAGCAAAGGTGGTCCTAAGGGGAAAATACATAGCCATCCAATCCACCCTCAAGAAAACTGAAACATGGGGCGCCTGGGTGGCTCAGTGGGTTAAGCCGCTGCCTTTGGCTCAGGTCATGATCTCAGGGTCCTGGGATCGAGTCCCGCGTCGGGCTCCCTGCTCAGCAGGGAGCCTGCTTCCCTCTCTCTCTCTCTCTCTCTGCCTGCCTCTCCATCTACTTGTGATCTCTATCTGTCCCAAAAAAAAAAAAAAAATCTTAAAAAAGAAAACTGAAACATCCAGAATACAACAGCTGTCTCTACACCTTCAAGAACTGGAGAATCAACAACAAATTAAGCCAACCCCACACACAAGAAGAGAAATACTCAACATTAGAGCAGAGATCAATGAGATAGAAACTAGAGATACAATAGAATGCATCAATGAATATAGAAGCTGGCTTTTTGAAAGAATAAGGTCAATAAACCACTGGCCAAATGAATCCAAAAGAAAAGAGAGAACCCCAATTAATAAATTATGAATGAAAAGGGATAGATCATGACCAACACCAAGGATATAGAAACAGTCCTCAGAAACTATTAACTTATATACCAATAGGTTAGCAACCTAGACGAAATGGATACATTCCTGGGAACCTCTAAACTTCCAAAACTGAATCAGGAAGAAATTGACAACCTGAATAGACCAATATCTAGTAACGAGATTGAAGCAGTGATCAAAAACCTCCCAAAAGAACAAGAGCCCAGGGCCTGACGGATTCCCTGGGGAACTCTATGAAACATTCAAAGAAGAAATAATACCTATTCTCCTGAAGATGTTCCAAAAAGTTGAAGCAGAAGGAGAACTTCCACACTCTTTTTATGAAGCCAACATTACCCTGATCCCCAAACCAGAAAAAGACCCCATCAAAAAGGAGAATTTCAGACCAATATCCCTGATGAATCTGGATGCTAAGATTCTCAACAAGATCCTAGCTAATGGGAACCAACAGTACATTAAAAAGATTATCCACCGGGACGCCTGGGTGGCTCAGTTGGTTAAGCAGCTGCCTTCGGCTCAGGTCATGATCCCAGCGTCCTGGGATCGAGTCCCACATCAGGCTCCTTGCTTGGCAGCGAGCCTGCTTCTCCCTCTGCCTCTGCCTGCCACTCTGTCTGCCTGTGCTCACTCTCGCTTCTCTCTCTATGACAAATAAATAAATAAAATCTTAAAAAAAAAAAAAAAAGATTATCCACCATGCCAGGTGGGATTCGTTCCTGGGCTACAAGGATGGTTCAACATTCGTAAATCAATCAATGTGATAGAACAAATCAATCCGAGAAGACAGAAGAACAACATGTCCTCTCAATTGATGCAGAAAAACATTTGACAAGATACAGCATCCGTTCCTGATTAAAACGCTTCAAAGTATAGGGATAGAGAGAACATTCCTGAACTTCATCAAATCTATCTATGAAAGACCCACAGCACATATCATCCTCAATGGCAAGAAGCTCACAGCCTTCCTGTTGAGATCAGGAACACGACAAGGATGCCCACTCTCACCACTCTTGTTCAACATAGAATTAGAAGTCCTAGCAACAGCAATTAGACAACAGAGAGAAAGAAAGTGTATCCAAATTGGCAATGAAGAAGTCAAACTCTCTCTCTTCGCAGATGACATGATTCTTTATATGGAAAACCCAAAAGACTCCACTCCTAAACTACTAGAACTCATACAGCAATTCAGTAATGTGGCAGGATACAAAGTCAATGTACAGAAATCAGTGGCTTTCTTATACACTAACAATGAAAGTACAGAAAGGGAAATTAGAGAATCGATTCCGGTTACTATAGCAGCAAGAACCATAAGATACCTGGGAATAAACCTAACCAAAGAGGTAAAGGAACTGTACTCGAGGAACTACAGAACACTCATGAAAGAAATTGAAGAAGACCCAAAAAGATGGAAGACCATTCCATGCTCTTGGATCCGAAGAATAAACATTAAAATGTTTATACTGCCTACAGCAATCTATACTTTTAATGCCATTCCGATCAAAATTCCACCGGTATTTTTCAAAGAGCTGGAGCAACTAATCCTAAAATTTGTATGGAATCAGAAGAGACCCCAAATCGCTAAGGAAATGTTGAAAAACAAAAATAAAACTGGCGGCATCACGTCACCTGATTTCAAGCCTTACTACAAAGCTGTGATCACCAAGACAGCATGATCCTGGCATAAAAACAGACACATGGGCCAGTGGAACAGAGTAGAGAGCCCGGATATGGACCCTCAACTCTATGGTCAAATAATCCTTGACAAAGGAGGAAAGCATATCCAGTGGAAAAAAGACAGTCTCTTCAATAAATGGTGCTGGGAAAACTGGACAGCTATATGTAGAGGAATGAAACTCAGCCATTCTCTTCCACCGTACACAAAGATAAACTCAAAATGGATAAAAGACCTCAACGTGAGACAGGAATCCATCAGAATCCTAGAGGAGAACATAGGCAGTAACCTCTTCGATATCAGCCACAGCAACTTCTTTCAAGATATGTCTCCAAAGGCAAAGGAAACAAAAGCGAAGATGAACTTTTGGGACTTCATCAAGATCAAAAGCTTCTGCACAGCAAAGGAAACAGTCAACAAAACAAAGAGGCAACCCACAGAATGGAAGAAGATACTTGCAAATGACCGTGCAGACAAAAGGTTGATATCCAGGATCTATAAAGAACTTCTTCTTTCAAGGCATACATTTTGAATGTCAGTTCTAAGCTGTTTGTTCCCGGATTCCTCCTGATCCTTTCTATCTGTTTGTCCTCCAGATCACTAATTCTATCTTCTGTCTCAGTTACCCTATGTTTGAGAGAATTTAGATTAGATTGGAACTCATTGAGAGCATTGTGAACTTCATCCCTGGTAGCTTTCAGCTCTGCCCTAACATTGTGAACATCATGTCTGGTTGCTTTCAATTCAGCTCTAATCAATTCCATTTGTTCATCCATGGCTTCCTCCAACCTAGCTATTGCCTGGATAATTGTTAGCCTGAATTCTCTTTCCGACATATTGTCTATGTTGGTAGCCGTTAACTCTGTTGCAGAAGGCCCATCCTCTGTATTTTTCTTCTGTTGGGCTTTCCTCCTCCTACTTATTTTGGTGATAGATGGCTGAACGGATGTAGCTGGATGTATCGACCATGGTGCAGTCACGATGCACCCTGGAACGCTTCTGAGCAATCAGGATTCCCCACCCAAATGAGAGAAAAAAGAAAAGAAAAAGAAAAAAAAAGAAAGAGAGAGACAGGAATGAAAGGGAAGATAAAAGAGAAGGTTCAGCCCAAATGGGCCCCAAGGCAAGATTTATGAAGTATACCAACAAAAACAGACAAAAAGACTGATAAAAGTATATGATAAGAGAAAAATAGCCATATATATATATATATATATATATATATATATATATATATATATGCAAATAAAGGAAGAACCTCGTCAAAAAGAACCCCAAGTGTAAGATTTATATACTATCAGGAAAAACACAAAAACACAGAAACACTGGTGGAGGAAAAAAATGGGAGAGTGGTTATAAATTCTCAGTGTGGGAGAGAAAGGTTGTTTTGATTCTTCCTGGATGTATCTTGATATCTTTGTTAAAGGACTCAACTTTCCTAAGATAAAGGGGAATTAAAAATTGGTTTACCTATAGGGGTAGCATTGATTGGGGAAAGGGGATTACCTTGAAGTTTAACTCTATATGAATATTAGAAAATAAAAATAAAAAAGGAATAAACTAGACTAAACTAAACTAAAATTAAAAAAAAAAAGAAATTTAAAAAATAGAAATGCAAAGGAAAAACACAGGTTTATGTATCAAGAAGTTCAGGTTAGAAGGTTATAATGGAATTTGATGTACTGGACATCTCACTGTGATGGTAAATAGGTTAAAAAATTATCTATATTAAAAAAATGAGCCAGAATAGTGGGAACGATTTAAAAATAAAAGTTGTCCTATGAAGTAGTGGTGGTTTTCTCTTGTCGTCTTTTTTTTTTTTTTTTCTTTCCTGGTTGGTTTCCTGGGGGAGGGGCCTGTCATGTGGGTTTTCAGTCAATGATGTTCTCTGAGTTAAGTCCTCCCGCCCCCCTCAAGTGGGTGGGCTCTGAGGAAACTGTTTTTTTCAGGCTTTTGTTCTCTGGAGGTTTTTATGTTTGTTCACTTTTTTTTTCCCTCTCTCTTCTTGACCGCTTTTGATGGTTTTTGTAGGTTTAGAGGAAAGCAAACTGCACCCTGACCTCCCTCTCAGAGAGAAGCCTCAGTCTGGCTACAGGGCCCAAATAAATTCCCCCTTGGCTGTTGGCAGAGCAGGTTCTGAGTCGCGGTCCCTGGGGACGCAGGATTTTTTGCTTGTACCCAAAACTACAGCATTGGGTGGCTGTCTGGGCAGCTCCAGACTGCCAGAGAGGTTTCAAGCAGCGATCGCATACTGAGATTTTCCCACTGGCCTGGGCTCAGAGTGCCTGGTCTTTCCGGGTCCTAGAGCACTGGGCTGGCACCTGTGCACACCTCTCTCAGGGGAGGGCTCGGGGTGCTACTCAGACTCTGATAGCATGGCACGGCACTCGCGTGGGGACTGTAAAAAGGCTGTGCTTCTGGCCAGTGAGGCTCCCATCCCCTCATGGGAGCCGGACCCCACACGCTCTCAGGTGCGCTGGTGGCTCAGGGACCAAGACCTGGTTTCTCCGCCGCACTCTCTCTGGCTCTGCGCCAGGGGTGGCTGTTCTGGGTCCGGGGACTTAAGCCCCTGTCCCTAACTGCCCCGATTCCCACAATTTCCCCCCTGTGATCCTTTGCTCTTTTTGAGTGCTTTCTACCAGACTCCAAGTCAATGCTGGTCCCCAGATGCAGGGCACTCTCGTATTGGGATATTACTTTCCAATGGGTCGCCTCTGGTGGCTCCCTCCCCCTTTTGTTTATCTTCCGATATCAGTCAATCCAACGTTCCCACTCTGCTTTACCTGCCCACTGGCGTCTTCTACTCCTGTAGAGATCCAGACGTGTATAATTCTGATCTCAGTCTGATTTCGTGGGTGATCGGAGTTCTTTGGAAGGTAGTCAGCTCACTTTAGGGTACAGGTTGAAAGGGCGCCTCCTCCTACTTCCACGCCATCTTGTCTCCCCCTTGATTCTGATTTTTTAAAAATTTTTAAAATTTTTAAATTTTTTTCATTTTTATAAACATATAATGTATTTTTATCCCCAGGGGTACAGGTCTGTGAATCGCCAGGTTTACACATTTCACAGCACTCACCATAGCACATACCCTCCCCAATGTCCATATCCCTACCACCTTCTCTGACACCCTCCCACCAGCAACCCTCAGTCTGTTTTTTGAGATTGAGTCTTTTATGGTTTGGCTCCCTCCTGATCCCATCTTCTTTCATTTTTTCTTTTCATACCCTCCCCAACCCCCCATGTTGCATCTCCACTTCCTCATATCAGGGAGAGCATATGATAGTTGTCTTTCTCCGATTGACTTATTTTGCTAAGCATAATACCCTCTAGTTCCATCCACGTCATTGCAAATGGCAAGATTTCATTTCTTTTGATGGCTGCATAGTATTCCATTTTATATACATACCACATCTTCTTCTTCTTTTTAAAAAAGATGTTATTTATTTATTTGACAGAGAGAGAGAGATCACAAGTAGGCAGAGAGGCAGGGGGAAGCAGGCGCCCCGCTGAGCAAAGAGCCCAATCTGGGGCTCGATCCCAGGACCTGAGCCGAAGGCAGTGGCTTAACCCACTGAGCCACCCAGGTGGCCCCATACCACATCTTCTTTATCCATTCATCTGTTAATGGACATCTAGGTTCTTTCCATAGTTTGGCTATTGTGGACATTGCTGCTATAAACATTTCGGTGCATGTGCCCCTTCGGAGTACCACGTTTATATCTTTTTTTTTTTTTTTAAGATTTTATTTATTTATTTGACAGAGAGAGATCACAAGTAGGCAGAGAGGCAGGCAGAGAAAGATGGGGAAGTAGGCTCCTTGCTGAGCAGAGAGCCCAATGTGGGCCTCAATCCCAGGACCCTGAGATCATGACCTGAGCTGAAGGCAGAGGCTTAACCCACTGAGCCACCCAGGCGCCCTCCACGTTTGTATCTTTAGGGTATATACAGTAGTGCAATTTCTGGGTCATAGGGTAGCTCTATTTTCAACTTTTTGAGGAACTCCCACATTGTTTTCCAGAGTGGTTGCACGAGCTTACATTCCCACCAACAGTGTAGGAGGGTTCCCCTTTATCCACATCCTCACCAGCATCTGTCATTTCCTGACTTGTTAATTTTAGCCATTGTGACTGGTGTGAGGTGGTATCTCATTGTGGTTTTGATTTGTACTTCTCTGATGCCGAGTGATGTGGAGAAGTTTTTCATCTGTCTGTTGGCCATCTGGATGTCTTCTTTGCAGATGTCTCTTCATGTCCTCTGCCCATTTCTTGATTGGATTAATTGTTCATTGGGTGTTGAGTTTGCTAAGCTCTTTATCGATTTTGGATACTAGCCCTTTATCTGATATGTCTTTTGCAAATATCTTCTCCCATTCTGTCAGTTGTCTTTTGGTTTTGTTAACTGTTCCTTTGCTGTGCAAAAGCTTTTGATCTTGATGAAATCCCAATAGTTCATTTTTAAAAATTTTTTAATTTTTTATTCCTTTTCAGCATAACAGTATTCATTGTTTTTGCACCGCACCCAGTGCTCCATGCAATCCGTGCCCTCTCTAATACCCACCACCTGATTCCCCTTACCTCCCACCCCCCGCCCCTTCAAAACCCTCAGATTGTTTTTCAGAGTCCATAATCTCTCATGGTTCACCTCCCCTTCCAATAGTTCATTTTTGCCCTTGCTTCTGTTGCCTTTGGCGATGTTCCTAGGAGGATGCTGCGGCTGAGGTCTAAGAGGTTGCTGCCTGTGTTCTCCTCAAGGATTTTGATGGATTCCTTTCTCACATTGAGGTTCTTCATCCATTTTCAGTCTATTTTTGTGTGTGGTGTAAGGAAGTGGTCCAATTTCATTTTTCTGCATGTGGTTGTCCAATATTCCCAGCACCATTTGTTGAAGAGCTGTCATTTTTCCATTGGACATTCCTTCCTGCTTTGTCGAAGATTAATTGGCCATAGAGTTGAGGGTCTATTTCTGGGCTCTGTATTCTGTTCCATTGATCTATGTGTCTGTTTTTGTGCCAGTACCATGCTGTCTTGATGATGACAGCTTTGTAATAGAGCTTGAAGTCCGGAATTGTGATGCCGCCAACTTTGGCTTTCTTTTTCAATATTCCTTTGGCTATTTGAGGTCTTTTCTGATTCCATGTAAATTTTAGGATTACTTGTTCTATTTCTTTGAAAAAAAAAATGGATGGGATGTTGATAGGGATTGCATTAAACGTGTAGATTGCTTTAGGTAGCATGGACATTTTCAGAATATTTGTTCTTCCAATCCATGAACATGGAACATTTTTCCATTTCTTTGTGTCTTCCTCAATTTCTTTCATGAGTACTTTATAGTCTTCTGAGTATAGATACTTTGCCTCTTTGGTTAGGTTTATTCCTAGGTATCTTTTGGTTTTGGGTGCAATTGTAAATGCAATTGACTCTTTAATTTCTTTTTCTTCTGTCTTGTTGTTGGTGTAAAGAAATGCAACTGATTTCTGTGCATTGATGTTATATCCTGTCACTTTACTGAATTCCTGTACAAGTTCTAGCAGTTTGGGGGTGGAGGCTTTGGGGTATTCCACATATAGTATCATATCATCTGCAAAGAGTGATAGTTTGAGTTCTTCTTTGCCAGTTTGGATGTCTTTAATATCTTTTCGTAGTCTGATTGCTGAGGCTAGGACTTCTAGTACTATGTTGAATAGCAGTGGTGATAATGGACATCCCTGCTGTGTTCCTGACCTTAGAGGAAAAGCTTTCAGTTTTTCTCCATTGAGAATGATATTTGCGGTGGGTTTTTCATAGATGGCTTTGATAATATTGAGGTATGTGCCCTCTAACCCGGCACTTTGAAGAATTTTAATCAGGAAGGGATGCTGCACTTTGTCAAATGTTTTTTCAGCATTATTGAGAGTATCATATGGTTCTTTTTCTTTATTTTATTAATGTATTGTATCACATTGATTGATTTGCAGATATTGAACCAACCTTGCAGCCCTGGAACAAATCCCACTTGGTCGTGGTGAATAATCTTTTTAATGTACTGTTGGATCCTTTTGGCTAGTATTTTGGTGAGAATTTTTACATTGGTGCTCATCAAGGATATTGGTCTGTAATTCTCTTTTTTGATGGGATCCTTGTCTGGTTTTGGGATCAAGGTGATGCTGGCCTCATAAAATGAGTTTGGAAGTTTTCCTTCTATTTCTATTTTTTGGAACAGTTTCAGGAGAATATGAATTAATTTTTCCTTAAATGTTTGGTAGAATTCCCCTGGGAAGCCATCTGGCCCTGTGCTTTTGTTTGTGTGGAGATTTTTGATGACTGTTTCAATCTCCTTACTGGTTATGGGTCTGTTTAGGTTATCTATTTCTTCCTGGTTCAGTTGTGGTAGTTTATATGTTTCTAGGAATGTATCCTAGATCTGTATTTCTTCCAGATTGTCGAATTTGTTGGTGTAGAGTTGCTCATAGTATGTTCTTTTTTTTTTTAAGATTTTATTTATTTATTTGACAGAGATCACAAGTAGGCAGAGAGGCAGGCAGAGAGAGAGAGGAGGAAGCAGGCTCCCTGCTGAGCAGAGAGCCCGATGTGATGCGGGGTTTGATCCCAGGACCCTGGGATCATGACCTGAGCTGAAGGCAGAGGCTTTAACCCACTGTGCCACCCAGGCGCCCCAGCTCATAGTATGTTCTTATAATTGTTTGTATTTCTTTGGTGTTGGTTGTGATGTCTCCTCTTTCATTCACGATTTTATTTACTTGGGTCTTTTCTCTTTTCTTTTTGATAAGTCTGGCCAGGGGTTTATCAATCTTATTAATTCTTTCAAAGAACCAGCTCCTAGTTTAGTTGATTTGTTCTATTTTTTTTTTTTTTTTTTTTTTTTAGTTTCTATTTCATTGATTTCTGCTCTGATCTTTATGATTTCTCTTCCCCTGCTGGATTTAGGCTTTCTTTGTTGTTCTTTCTCCAGCTCCTTTAGGTATAGGGTTAGGTTGTGTATTTGAGAGCTTTCTTGTTTCTTGAGAAAGGCTTGTACTGCTATATATTTTCTTCTCAGAACTGCCATTGCTGTGTCCCACAGATTTTGAACTATTGTGTTTTCATTATCATTTGTTTCCATGAATTTTTTCAATTCTTCTTTAATTTCCTGGTTGACCCATTCATTTTTTAGAAGGATGCTGTTTAGTCTCCATGGGTTTGGGTTCTTTCCAAATTTCCTCTTGTGATTGAATTCTAGCTTCAGAGCACTGTGGTCTGAAAATATACAGGGAATGAACCCAATCTTTTGATACCGGTTGAGACCTGATTTATGACCTAGGATGTGGTCTATTCTGGAGAATGTTCCAAGTGCACTAGAGAAGAATGTTTATTCTGTTATTTTGGGATGGAATGTTCTGAATATATCTGTGATGTCCATCTGGTCCAGTGTGTCATTTAAGGCCTTTATTTCCTTGTTGATCTTTTGCTTGGATGATCTGTCCATTTTGGTGAGGGGAGTGTTAAAGTCCCCTACTATAATTGTATGTTATATTTCTTTGATTTTATTATTAATTGGTTTATATAGTTGGCTGCTCCCATGTTAGGGGCATAGATATTTAAAATTGTTAGCTCTTCTTGTTGGACAGACTCTTTTTTTAAAAATTTTTTATTTCTTTTCAGCGTAACAGTATTCATTGTTTTTGTACCATACCCAGTGCTCCATGCAATCCGTGCCCTCTCTAATACCCACCACCTGGTCCCACCAACCTCCCACCGCCGACCGCTTCAAACACCTCAGATTGTTTCTCAGAGTCCATAGTCTCTCATGGTTCACCTCCCCTTCCAATTTCCCCCAACTCCCTTCTCCTCTTCATCTATAGCATGTCCTCCATACTATTTGTTATGCTCCACAAATAAGTGAAACCATAGGATAATTGACTCTCTCTGCTTGACTTATTTCACTCAGTATAATCTCTTCCAGTCCCGTCCATGTTGCTACAAAAGTTGGGTATTCATCCTTTCTGTTGGAGGCATAATACTCCATAGTGTATATTGACCACATCTTCCTTATCCATTCGTCCGTTGAAGGGCATCTTGGTTCTTTCCACAGTTTGGCGACCGTGGCCATTGCTGCTATAAACATTGGGGTACAGATGGCCCTTCTTTTCACTACATCTGCATCTTTGGGGTAAATACCCAGTAGTGCAATGGCAGGGTCATAGGGAAGTTCTATTTTTAATTTCTTGAGGAATCTCCACACTGTTCTCCAAAGAGGCTGCACCAACTTGCATTCCCACCAACAGTGTAAGAGGGTTCCCCTTTCTCCACATCTTCTCCAACACATGTTGTTTCCTGTCTTGCTAATTTTGGCCATTCTAACTGGTGTAAGGTGGTATCTCAATGTGGTTTTAATTTGAATTGGAGACATATTTTGAAAGAAGTTGCTGTGGCTGATATCAAAGAGATTACTGCCTATGTTCTTCTCTAGGATTCTGATGGATTCCTGTCTCACATTGATGTCTTTTATCCATTTTGAATTTATCTTTTTGTACGGTATAAGAGAATGGTCGAGTTTCATTCTTCTACATATAGCTGGACAGACCCTTTGAGTATGATATAGTGTCCTTCCTCATCTCTTATTATAGTTTTTGGCTTAAAATCTAATTGATCTGATATAAGGATTGCCACCCCAGCTTTCTTTGATGTCCATTAGCATGGTAAATTGTTTTCCATCCCCTCACTTTAAATCTGGAGGTGTCTTCAGGTCTAAGATGAATTTCTTGTAGGCAGCATATTGATGGGTTTTGGTTTTTTATCTATTCTGATACTCTGTGTCTTTTGACTGGGGCATTTAGCCCATTTACATTCAGGGTAACTATTGAGAAATATGAATTTAATGCCATTGTATTGCCTGTAAGGTGACTGTTACTGTATATTGTCTCTGTTCCTTTCTGATCTACTACTTTTAGGGTCTCTCTTTGCTTAGAGGACCCCTTTCAATATTTCCTGTAGAGCTGGTTTGGTGTTTGCAAATTTCAGTTTTTGTTTGTCCTGGAAGCTTTTAATCTCTCCGTCCATTTTCAATGATAGCCTAGCTGGATATAGTATTCTAGGCTGCATGTTTTTCTCATTTAGTGCTCTGAATATATCATGCCAGTTCTTTCTGGCCTGCCAGGTCTCTGTGGATAAGTCTGCTGCCAATCTAATGTTTTTACCCTTGTATGTTGCAGATTTCTTCCCTGGGCTGCTTTCAGGATTTTCTCTTTCTCGCTAAGCCTTGTAAATTTTACTATCAGGTGACGGGGTGTGGGCCTATTTTTATTGATTTTGAGGGGTGTTCTTTGCATCTTCTAGATTTTTATGTTTGTTCCCTTTGCCATATTTGGGAAATTCTCTACAATAATTCTTTCCTATATACCTTTTGCTCCCCTCTTTCTTTCTTCTTCTTCTGGAATCCCAATTATTCTAATGTTGTGTCATCTTCTGGTGTCACTTATGTCTTGAATTCTATTCTTGTGGTCCAGTATTTGTTTGTCTCTCTTTTGCTCAGCTTCTTTATTCTCTGTCATTTTGTCTTCTATGTCACTAATTCTTTCTTCTCTCTCATTTATCCTAGCAGTAAGAGCTTCCATTTTTTATTGCACCTCATTAATAGCTTTCTTGATTTCTACTTGGTTAGATATAGTTCTTTTATTTCTCCAGAAAGGGCTTTTATCTCTCTGGAAATAGTTTCTCTAATACCTTCCATGCCTTTGTTGAGCCAGGCTAGAACCCTGAGAATCGTCATTCTGAACTCTAGATCTGTCATATTACCAATGTCCATATTGATTAAGTCCCTAGCCTTTGGTACTGCCTTTTGTTCTTTTTTTGTGGTGAGATTTTCCACCTTGTTATTTTGTCCAGATAAGAATATATAAAGGAGCAAATAAAATGTTAAAAGGGTGGCAAAGACACAGGGAGTACCATGACCTTAGGTCCTTAGGTGAGAGATACAAGTGTGGGCAGCATGAGACTTTCCACTTAAGCCTTCCTTCATGAAGACAGAAGTGATTTCAATGTACTTGAGGAAGGCAAAGGAAAGTGCCCTGTATTAAGTCTCAGAGTACTTACTTTCAGGAAGCAGTTTCAGGGTGGGAGTGTTGTTCCCAAAGACAGATGCACTTTGCCATGTGCCATGCACATTTTTCATACCTATTAGGAGGAATCCTGAGAAGAGGCATCCTTCCACTGACACCTCCCAGGCAGCCGGGAGTGACAGCCAACCTCTGGGGTGCAATACACAGTAAGTAATATATGCTGAACTCTGTGGAATTGCTTCATGGGCAATGCGTCTCTACAGGCACATCTTCCATCAAGAAGCAAGACCTCATTACCAAACTAAGCAGGGAAGCTAGAGAGTGTACCTTGTGCTTAAGGCCAAGAGGCAACGGTGTGGTGAGGGCCATTTCCCCAAAGCGGGATTCATCTGGAAGACAGAATCATGTCCCATACTGTGTGTGAGAGCTTGAGGAAGGTGTTTTGCACTTCACTGTGAGCGAGAAACAAGTCTGTTGAGAAAGCACGTTTCAACTCAAACAGCAATTGTAGAGCAACCGTACATTCACAAACATAGTCTGGCCAGAGGACAGAAGAGGACTCCAAAATGTATGCTTTCTTTCTTTTTTTTTTTTTTTTAAGATTTTATTTATTTATTTGACAGAGAGAGATCACAAGTAGATGGAGAGGCAGGCAGAGAGAGAGAGAAAGGGAAGCAGGCTCCCTGCTGAGCAGAGAGCCCGACGCGGGACTCGATCCCAGGACCCTGAGATCATGACCCGAGCCGAAGGCAGTGGCTTAACCCACTGAGCCACCCAGGCACCCCAAAATGTATGCTTTCAATAGGGAAAACTGAAATAACCTCCTCTGGGAACCCAAAGTGTTTGCTGATGGTAAGTGCAATGAAGCCCTAGTTTCAGGAAGAGGGTCAGCAAATGGCTAGGAATGTAACTCTAAGAAACAACATGGAAGAGAACGGCCTCTCAGCGAACACTATCTCTCTGGCAGGTGGAGGCCTGATCAATTGTTGGAGTGAAGAGCTACAGGGAGTACCATGACCTTAAGTGGGAGATATAAGTGTAGGCAGCATGAGACTTTCCACTGGAGCCTTCTTTCATGAAGACAGAAGTGATTTCAAATGTATTTGAGGAAGGCAAAGGAAAGTGCCCTATATTAAGTCTCAGAGTACTTACTTTCAGGAAGCAGTTTCAGGGAGGGAGTATCATTCCTGAAGATGGAAGCACTTTGCAATGTCTGAGTGACAGCACTGACAAGTTCCCTCTCCATGCCTATGAGGAAGAATCCTGAGAAGAGGCATCCTTCCACTGACACATCCTAGGCAGCCGGGAGTGTGAGCCAACCTCTGTGGTGCAATACATAGTAAGTAATGCATGCTGAACTCTGTGGAACCGCTTCGTGGACAATGGATCTCTCCAGGCATGTCTTCCATCAGGAAGCCAGACCTCACGTCCAAACTAAGCATGGAAGCTAGAGAGTGTGCCTTGCACTTAAGGCCAAGGGGCAACGTTGTCGTGAGGGCCAGTTCCCCAAAGCGGGCATTCGTCCAGAAGACAGAATCATGTCCCATACTGTGTGTGAGAGCTTGAGGAAGGTGTAATGCACTTCCCAGTGAGCTAGAAATAAGTCTGTTGAGTAAGCACCTTCCAAGTCAAGCAACACTGTAGAGCAACAATCCATCCACAAACATAGTCTGGCCAAAGAACAGAAGTGGACTCCAAAGTGTATGTTTACAATAGGGAAAGCTGAAACAATCTCCCCTAGGATCCCGAAGTGTTTGCAGATGGTAAGTGGAACGAAGCCCTGGTTTCAGGAAGAGGGTCAGCAAATGGCCAGGAATGTAACTCTAAGAAACAATATGGGGAGAATGGCCTCTCAGTGAACACTATCTCTCTGGCAGGTCGAAGCCTGATCAGTCATTGGAGTGATGAGACACAGGGAGTACCATGCACTTAGGTGGTAGATATAAGTGTGGGCAGCATGAGACTTTCCACTGAAGCCTTCTTTCGTGAAGACAGAAGTGATTTCAAATGTACTTGAGGAAGGCAAAGGAAAGTGCCCTATATTAAGTCTCAGAGTACTTACTTTCAGGAATCAGTTTCAGGGAGGGAGTATTGTTCCAGAAGATGGAAGCACTTTGCAATGTCTGAGTGACAGCACCGACAAAGATCCCTCTCCATACTTATGAGGAGGAATCCTGAGAAGAGTCATCCTTCCACTGACACATCTCAAGCAGACGGGAGTGTGAGCAACCTCTGGGGTGCAATACACAATAAGTAATATATGCTGAACTCTGTGGAACGGCTTCGTGTACAATAGGTCTCTCCAGGCACGTCTTCCATCAGGAAGACAGACCTCGTTTCCAAACAAAGCATGGAAGCTAGAGAGCGTGCCTTGTGCTTAAGGCCAAGAGGCAACAGTGTCATGAACGCCATTTCCCTAAAGAGGGCATTCGTCTGGAAGACAGGGTCATATCCCATACGGTGTGTGAGAGCTTGAGGAAGGTGTTATGCACTTCACTGTGAGCGAAAAACACGTCTCTGAGAAACACCTTTTAACTCAAACAGCACTGTAGAGCAACCATCCATCCACAATCATGGTCTGGCCAGAGGACAGAAATGGACTGCAAAGAGTGTGGGAATGATAGGGAAAATTGAGGTAATGCCCTAGGAAGCCAAAGTGTGAAATGCCGTGAGGGCCAGTTCCCCAAAGTGGTCATTTGTCCTGAATACAGATTCATGACCCATACTGCATGTGACAGTTTGAGGAAGGGCCAGTGCATCTGGCTCTGGGATTGTGGTCAAGGGGTCCGCCAAAGTTGGGGGTCACGACAGGGGGCATGCAGGTTTCTCCCACCATGAGGGTACTGCACAGGGCCAAATGGCACAGTTTCCTCGTTGGTGGAAGACTGAGTCCTGGGTTGTGAATAAGGGGTTCCCAATCTGGAGGGCTAGTGGGCCAGGCCTATGGGGATGGAAGCCTCAATATCCACCCGAGGGTTAGGGTTAGGTCGTAGGGGTATGGCAGCCCCAGTCTGCCGGCACTCTGGTGGCTGAGTTGAGGGCCTGTGTCTACAGGATCATCAGATTCCTGGTTCGAGGTCCTGCAGGACCCCTAATGTGAGCTGGCCCGAGGGAGGCATGCAGGTTTGTCCCACGCTACGGGTTGAGCATATTTTTAAATGGTATGCTTTCCTACTGGCATCAGGCGAAATTATGTGGTGCACCACAAGGGTCCCCCATCTGGAGGGTTTCTGGACCATGCCTCTGATGACAGAGACTGAACACCCACTAGGCATTGGGTTAGGGTTAGGGTTAGAGTTATGTCTTAGGGGTAAGACATGTCAGATCTGCAGATAAGTGCTCACCCAAGGGCTGAGTTGATGGGGATAGTCAGGAGGCTCATCAGGCCCTGGGTTTTTGGCCTAGAGGGGCAAAGATGGTGGGAATATCCCCAGGGGAACATGCAGCTTTCTACAGCTCTGAGGCTGTTAGATAGCACCCAATGAAACAGTTTCTGCCTGGTTGAGAGGCTGAGTCCTGCTGTCAGTCTGATGCTCCCATCCATGGGAAGAATTGGGTGTCAGACCTCTGGGGTCCAGAGCCTGAACACCCACGCTAGGGTTAGGGTTCTGTCCTGTGAGAATGGCAGGCCCGAAGGACCAGTGCAAAGGCAGGCTCCCCGGAGGGATGAGATAGAGGATTGTTCTGGAGGCCCGTCAGGCTCTGAATTGTGATCAGGGGATCCTCTGAAGGTGTGGGTGGCTTACGGGGCATGCAGGTTTCTCCCTCCATGAGCGTTCTGTGCAGGGTGAAATGGCACAGTTTCCTCATGGGTGGCACCCAGAGTCCGGCATTGAGAATAAGGAGTCTCCAAACTGGAGGGCTACTGGGCTAGGCCATTGGGGACTGAAGTCTGAATACCCAATGTAGTGTTAGTGTTAGGCCGACAGGGCATGGCATGCCCGATCTGCCCGCACTGAGGTGGCCTCTCTCTATGGCTGAGTTGAGGGCGTGTGTCTGCAGGATCGTCGGACTCCTGATTTGTGGTCCTGGTGGGCACCTAACATGGATGTGGCCCAAGGGATGCACACAGGTTTCTCCCACTCTGTGGGTTCAGCACATTTCTAAAGGGCATGGGTTCCTCCTGGGATCAGGTGTAATGGTAGGGTGCAGCTCCAGGATCCCCCATCTGGAGAGTTTGGAAACCAGGCCTCTGAGGAATGAAGCCTGAACATCCAACCTGGGCTTAGGGTTATGGTTATGGTTAGGGTTAGGGTTATGTCTTAGGAACAAGGCATGTCTGATATGGCAACAGAGATGTGGGCTCACCCAAGGGCTGAGTTGATGCTCAACTCAGTTGGGACTCAAGATGCTCCTCAGGCCCTGAGTTTTTGGCCTGGAGGGGCAAAGATGGCGGGATGGCCTAAAGGGAGCATGCTGGTTCCTTTCCCTCTGAGAGTATTAAATAGCACCGAATGAAAGAGTTTCCATTTGGCTGAGAGACTGAGTCTTGCCATAAGTCTGATGCTCCCATCCATGGGAGGAATTGGGTGTCAGGACTCTGGAGTCCAGAGCCTGAACACCCATCCCAGGGTTAGTGTCTGGTCCTGGGAGAATGGCAGGCCCAAAGCGCCAGTGAGGAGGCAGGCTCCCCGGAAGGCTGAGTTAGAGCATTTTTCAGGAGGCCCATCAGGCTGCGCGATTGTGGTCAGGGGGTCCTTGGAAGGTGTGGGTGGTTTGATGGGGCTTGCAAGTTTCTCCTGTCCTGAGGGTCCTGCACAGGGCCAAATGGCACAAGTGCCTCCTGGGTGACACCCAGGGTCCTGTGTTATGAATAAGGAGTCCCCAAACTGGAGGGCTACCGGGCCAGGCCACTGGGGACGGAAGTCTGAATAACCACCCTAGGGTTAGGGTTAGGCCGACGGGCCATGGCAGGCCTGATCTGCCCACGCTGTGGTGGCCTCTCTCTATGGCTGAGTTGAGGGCTTGTGTCTGCAGGATCTTCAGACTGCTGGTTCGTGGTCCTGGTGGGCGCCAAACGTGGATGTGGCCCAAGGGATGCATGAAGGTTTCTACCGCTCTGCAGGATCGCCTCCTTTCTAAAGGGCATGGTTTCTTCCTGGGACCAAGTGCAATGGTGGGGTGCAGCTCAGGGCTCCCCCACCTGGAGAGTTCGGGAACCAGGCCTCTAAGGACAGAAGCCTGAGCACCCAACGTGGGCTGCGGGTTAGGGTTAGGGTTAGGGTTATGTCTTAGGGACAAGGCATGTGGGATCTGGCAACACAGATATGGGCTCACCCAAGGGCTGAGTTGAGGGCGGGATTCAGGAGGCTCCTCAGGCCCTGGGTTTTTGGCCTGGAGGGGCAGAGATGGAGGGAATGGCCTCAGGGGAGCATGCTGGTTTCTTCCACACTGAGGGTATTAAATAGCACCGAATGAAATGGTTTCCCCCTGGCTGAGAGCCTCAGTCCTGCCGCCAGTCTGATGCTCCCATCCATGGGAGGAACTGGGTGTCGGGCCTCTGGGATCCAGAACCTCAACACCCAACCTACGGTTAGGGTTTGGTCCTGTGAGAAGGGCAGGCATGATGTGCCACTGTGGAGTCAGGCTCTCTAGAGGGCTGAGTTGAGGGCATTGCTCTGGTGGCCTGCCAGGCTCCCAGATTGTGCTTGGGGGTCCTTGGAAGGTGTGGGTGTCTTTAGGGGGCATGGAGGTTTCTCTCGCCAGGAGGGTTCTGTCCAGGGCCAAATGGCAGAGTTTCCACGTGGGTGGCACCCAGAGTCCTGTGTTGTGAATATGGGGTCCCCAGTCTGGAGGGCTAGGGAGCTAGGCCTCTGGGGATGGAAGCCTGAACACCCAACCTAGGGTTAGGGTTAGGTCATAGGGGCATGGCAGCCCCGATCTGCCAGCACTGTGGTGACCCATCCCAAGGCCTGAGTTGAGGGCACATGCTTGCAGGACCGTGAGACTCCAGGTTCCTGGTCCTTGGGGGTGCCTGAAGTGGGGGTGTCCTCAGGGAGACATGCAGGTTTTGCCTGCTCTGCGGGTTCAGCACATTTCCTAAGGGCAAGTTTTCCTCCTGGGATCAGGAGACATTATAGGGTACAGCTCAGGGGTCCCCCATCTGGGTTGACCATCAGAGGCATCAGAGGCATCAGAGGACGGAAGCCTGAACATCCAAGCTGGGCTAGGCTCAGTATTAGGGTTAGTGTTATGCTTAGGGTTAGGATGATGTCTTCGGGACAAGGCATGTTGGATCTTCCAGCACTGATAAGGGCTCACCCAAGGGCTTAGTTGTAGGGCGGGAGTCAGAGTCTCATCAGTCATCAGGCCAGACCCACAGTTGGGCAGAGTTCCTGTGGAGCTCTTCCCTCTGCCCTCGGGTCTGTAGAAGGGAGTAGAAGCCACAGGGGTGGGAAGATGGGGCCCAGACCCAGGAATGTGGACAGAGACATGATAAGGGGAAGGCCAGAACTCAGGCCAGACAGAACTGGCTGTGCTCGGGCCTGCCAAGGAAGGTGGTTTTCTCCTGAATCTTTCTCCCCCTGAAATCAACAGGCCAAGCCTCAGCATAGGTGAAGGGCCATATCGCCCATGCTTTGGACAGTTCTCAGGTCCAGGGCTGGTGATCTTGAGCAGTGTTGGAGATTCTCTGCCTCTCTTTTCTCCTCTCTACAGTAGGGCTCTTTCCTCATGACTCCAAGGCACATGGCTCTTCACACAGGCTATGAAGAGACAGATATGCTATCGTTGTCCAGATAACAGAATGTGTTGAAGTCACCAGTACATTTAAGCCAGATGGTCCTTTGGATGCCTAAGACCTTTTGGTATTAGGTTTTCAGCATAGAACCTTTTTCTGTGTGGACTCTCAAGTCCCTTGTCTTGTACAAGTTCCCAAAGAGATGGGAGGATGTAGTCTGAGCTCCAGACCCTGCTCTTCCTGGTGGTTCATGGCATTGAAGTTGACTACATAGCCCCTGAAACTCACCCCCTTGTCTGCCTGGTGGAAAAGGAATAATTTCTGTCCCTGGATGAGGCTTGCACAATGCTGGCGCTCAGAGAAGGCACAGTGCAAAATTGTGTACGTTCCCTGCTCCTATCTTTCTGGGATAGAAGCTTCTCAAACATCACAACAATGTGATCCATCTACCAGATGGTCACATAGGCCAGGTAGGTCCTGGATCAGCAGTTCAATAGGTGAGTGCTCACTCCATACACAGCACAAGGGGGAGCCTTCGGTCTATTAGTTGTATGTCTTAGGAATGTTAAAGCACCTCTCTGAACTTTTCTTTCCTCTTCTGAAAAGTGGGGGTGCTAAGAAGATGAACCTCATAGGGAAACTGTAGGAAGTCATGGGAGAAAACATGGCATGTGCTTCTCTGGGGCCTGGCTCTGTAGAAAGGGCTGCTGGACATGCTGGGCATCTTCATGGTTAACACTTCTCTCTCCAGGGAAGATGCGTTCAGGCTCAACCCTCACAAGTCTGTGGCCCTTCTGGGTGTATGAAAAGGAAATAGAAAGCTGACAGGTTTTCTATTTGCAAAGGACTTCTGGCATTCCATCTAGTTGGTCCTGGTTGTGGTCCTTTAAGTGCCCAGATCAGGGGAGACTGGGAACAGGCAGAGTGGCCCAAGGGCCACTCAGGATTTGCAAAGTCTTCTTTGGGATGATTGCATTCAATCATGGGTCTTAAACCCCTAGGAATGCAGGCAGTCTCTAGTCACCAAGAGCAGTGAATGGGTAAAGTAGAGACAATGTCTGGGTCTAAATTATGTCTGAGGGGCAGTTAGGCACTCTCCACATCCAAAGAACGCAGGTCTAGAGTTCATCAGATGGGCCATCTCCGTGGCCTCCTCGAGGGATAAATGGATCCACCTCTATTGGAACCATGAGGATGCACACTACGATCAAGGAAGAACAGGATAGGTCTTTGGGTGCCAAAGGAGGGCCTGCTGCCGCCACAGAGCATGGTGGGATATGACAAGGGTTGTTGCTGGGGGTGGGGGGGATGTTCAGAACAATGGATCTCCCAGAACTCTTGATTTCCATGGGATAGCTTAATGGGGCGGCTTCCTCTGAAGAAGCCAGAGTCCAAGAGAGCTGTGAATGGGCTGTCAAGCTCCCTGGGAAGCAGAGCCCACTGTGTGCTGAATTGGTGCCTTAAACACCCATCCCTTGGGTGGTTCATTCTTGCTCTGCCTGCCCCTTTGAATGTCCACCTCCGATGACCACCACAAGTGGGGCCAAGGAGAAATGGTGTGGTGACCAGACCACTTACCAATTGGCCTCCAATATATCCCTGTACTGGTCTGCATGGAGGATGCATGACTGTGGGGGAAAAAGACCTGCTTATGGGAAGTCATTCATCCATCCTGGTCAGCTGTCAGCAAAGACAGCTCCAGAGGGGTTGCAAGTGGGCTGGGGTCATTCTGTGGGGCCCACACAGAAAGAATGGTTCTGTGGGTGTAGCGTGAGGAAGAAAAAGCCAGGTCTCTGACTTTGCTCCACATATGACTCCCCCTAGCACTCTGTGTCCCATTGTGGGAACCTGGCCTGAGAAGACACTGCAGGATATTGGGCAGTCCTAGCGCAGTGCCCATATCCAGGTCAAGGGGCCTATTTGCACCTCACATGGCATGACTGGGACCTGAACACCCATGCCCCCATTCTGTTGAGGCAGCAGGAACTCTGCAGCTCAAGGATGCTGAGGTGGAGGGTAAGGGGCATTGCAAGCTGGGAAGGCCATCTGGGATGGGGCTCATGGGCTGGGTATTCCTTGAAAGGTCATGGGATCTGTCCTGTTTAGGGAAAGGCACATGGAAAGTCAGTGATGTCGCTGAACCTTTCCCTTTCTCTTGCCCCAGTGTCAGCTCAGCCACTCATTCAAGCAGCTGAGCCAGAAAAAGGGCATCCCATGGAGCAAGGGGAAATCCTGGCTCTGCATCTTCCCTCACCTTAAGGGTCATTGCCTGCCTCCCATTCCTCAGCTGTTCCAGAATTGGGACAGGGGTTCCCATGTCCTGTATGGGTGATGGGTCCTAAGCCCCAGCAGCGAGGCCATCAGCTTGCATGGAAGTTTTCACTCCAGCTGTCCCTGCTGCCACTGAGCCCACTGCAACACCAGAGGCTTCTAGCCAACACAAGAACGAGCTGAAAGAGAAGAAGCCTGACCTCCTAGACTCCCCTGCCAGGCTGGTGGCAGAGCAACTCACCTACATGGACGCAGTGAGTATCTGGGCCCTCAGGGTAGAAGGGCAAGGCCAGCTTATCTACTCCTCTCAGCTGCCCTGTACCTCCCTTTCCCTGATGTGGACTCCTAGGATATGGGGCCAGATCTCAGCTGCATCCCTTACCAACCATGGAAACCCAACAGGGTTTTTATTTTTAATTTTTTAAAAGATTTTATTGGTTTATTTGACAGAGATTACAAGTAGGCAGAGAGACAGGCAGAGAGAGAGGGGCAAGCAGGCTCCCTGCCCAGTGGAGAGCCCGATGAAGGGCTCGATCCCAGGACCCTGGGATCATGACCTGAGCCGAAGGCAGAGGCTTTAATCCGCTGAGCCACCTAGGCGCCCCCAACAGGGTTTTTAAACCTGAGCTCTCACTGTCCAGCTGCAGACTGTGGAGACAGGCACTGAGAAGGACTGAGGCAGAGGTACCATATAGAAGCAATGAGTCAGAACCGAGAGATCATAAATGGGAAGGCTCTGGGTGAGCAGGAGCCACGTACTGGAAATGGTACCCTGCCCATTTTGGGCACCACCTGTGTGGTGATGGGAGCAGTGAGCATATGACTGGACACGTCCCCAAGCTCAGCCCTTCTTCAAAGGGAGACTTTTATTGCACTCAGCTCCAGTCCTGTTTGAAGGGTTTCTTAATCTGACGAGGGACATAGATTTCTTCCACCACAAAGGGTGATGATAGTGGTGTGGTGATACCTGTCTCCGAGGAACTTCTCATCCCTCTATCATGGTGAGCCACTGTCTGGATCAGTCGCCAAGAAGGTTTGGGTGAATCAAGGACACTATGATCCACCTCCAAGAGGGACCAGTCTGTAATTGCCATGCTGAACTGAATTCAGGTAAGACAATTGTACCCTTGTGTGTTCCCAGTTCATAGTAACGTAGTTCTGCGGGTTCTTCTATGGGAGAGATGGGAGGGCTGTGTCTGAAGGTGAGCTGGAGAGCTCTCAAACCTCCATGAGTGAGATGGAAACCCTGCCCCTAGTCATCCCACAAGTGAACAAAGGGTTGGACGTCATCCAGGTTCAAACCTCCAGCCACCAGTATTCATGCCACCTTTCTGGAAAATTTGTAGTTTGGCCCTTGTAAAGGATGGAGGGGGCACACCTGTAGTAACTTCTGTGGCAAGTACGGATGTTACCTGCTTGGGGTGAGCCACCTTGAAGAAAAAAAGTGTTTGCCCCCCTGTTAAGAGTGCTCCAAATTGACTAAAGGCATGGGGACTGCAACTGGTGAAAGCCTGTTTGAAAACCTCTTTAGGGCTGAAAAAGGCAGAGTGTCCTGAGAATTGCCTCCTCATGAATAGGCTATCTCATTTCCTTGCTTGAGGGAAGACAGGAAATCATCCAGTATTTTCCACATTGAAAATCAAGAAAACACACAACCTTGGATTGTATTTTCTTGTTGTTAAATCAGTGAGCCACCATACAGTACCTCACTAGCTTCCGAGGTAGTGCCCAATTATTCATCAGTTGCGTATCACTCCCAGTGCTCATCCCCTCGCATGCCCTCCTTTATGCTCCTGCCTGAATTGTCCCATACCCGCACCCACCTCTGCTCCAGCAACCCTCTGCTTGTTTCTTAGGTAAGAGCCTCTCATCCTTTTTCTCCCTCTCTGGTGGCTTTCCATTCAGTTTTCCCTCCCTTCCCCTGTTATTATCAAATGGCTTCATGCATAGGTGGAACTTAAGACCCCGGCAGGGGATCACAGTGGGCTTTCTTTCAGTGATGTTATTTTGTATCTTTCCATGTTTGACTGCATTTCCCTTTTCCTGAGAAATGACCCATTCCAGTGATGTGTCCATTGTGTCTGGAGGAACCGGGGTTCTTCACTCTTGCTCAGTGAGTTGGGATCCTGAAGCAGGTGTCAGGAGAACCTCCTCTGTATGACTGTTCCATTGGTGCCATTGCGGGGCCTCCGTTTCCTTCTTTGTGTTATCCTACCCCCCCTTTTTTTCTTAAGAGTCTGTTTTCTCTGGATAGAGGTATTCCTACCCTTGCTTCCTTTGGCATCCATTTGCATGACAGATGCTTCCCCTCTGCTCAGTTTACATCTGTGTTTCGGTCTACTGGGTCAGGGGAGATCCCTATTTCAGACAAGTGAGTGGAACATGGGTGTGTCACGTGGTCGATGTTGAAGACCAGGGACTTCAGAACCACCTGGACCTAACAGTCCCCTTGGCCAACAAGGAGAGTGTGGGAATCTCTGGTCAACATATGAACGTTTATCCTGGTAAAACTGAACCAATCTCTGCTCCATCAGGCCCCAGCCAGGGAGCAGTGTCTACCATGGACCTGACCAAGAGGCTGGGGCCTGGAGGGCTCTGCTTCCTTATCAAGAACTTTGTAAGAAAATGCAGGAAGGCTGGACATCCTAGCTCCTATGTCAGCATAGATGTGAATAGAGCCAGGCCCAGCTGTGGCCCTAAATGTACACCTCCCGGTTTATTATTTTCCCCAGCAGATCCATAAAGAGCAGGGAAACAGAATCCAGAGATCATAGACAATGATCCCAGGAGGATTCCATTCTTCGTAAAGCATGAAACTGGAGAGCTTAAAGGGAAAATGTGTCCAGAATGTCCTGTCTGCCCTTCTTCCATTGACAAAATATCTTCCTCAAGTTTTGTGAATCTTCCACAATCAGGACTGGATCTCTTTACATGTTTTTCCCCACTTAGTGCTGATGCAATTCCAGAGACAGCACTCGACAACTGTCAGTTCCAAATACTGGGTCCAAACCAACACAAACACAAGCACAAACACCATATCCCAAAGGAAAGAAGACATCGTCCTCCTTGCTTTAGAGTGGAGAAAAGCAGCCCCTCTCCTTGGCACCACACAGTTCTGGAGAGTGTAAGCCACGCTCATGGACTCTCCAGTTCAGTGTTTGTTGCCTTCCTGGGGAAGGACCTGCAACCTCTCCATCTAGGAGTCCTGAGGGCTGTCTCTGCTGTTGGCTCAGATGCCTGACACTGAAATGAACCTGTCCTCTGAGGAAAGGGGATTTGAAGGTGCCACCTGTAGCTAGAGAGGAGGGCTGGCCCTTCTTCTACCTGCCACTTTGAAAAGCTGATGACTAAGATTTTTGGATTCAGAAAGCAATAAGAGAGTCTCTACATGTTGCACAGTACTGTAGGAAGTATAACAACCAAAGCACACTTGTGGGCTAGAAGAGGAGAAAAATATAAACCATTTAAATATATTAAATATTGCCGCCCCCACAATCAGTCATTGGTTGAGAGGAAGGGGCGTGTGTAGATGTGGCCCATGCAGCACAAGTACCCCAGCTGCCGAGGGGGAATCCTTGCTCGGGCACTGGCAATGGGTTCAGCCCTGATGTTGGCTGTGGCCAGTTGTCCTGGTGCTTGTGTTCTGCTGGCAGGACAGGATGCACCTAGGGACAGAGAGACACCTGTGAGTTGAGCAGCAGCTGGCATTCAGGAGTCCCTCCCAGGGTTTTCCCACAGCTGGTGTCTGGCTGCCCAGGGAGCCCTAGAAGAAGGATCCTAGGCGGGGCCAGCAGAAAGAGTCCACCCCGCCCCTCACCCAGCTCCTGAATGGGCCTCACCTGTCATTCTCGCTGAGCAGCTCCACAGCCCAGAACCAGGCCGTGAATGGATGCTGGGGCTCTAGGCAGTAATTCTCTGCCACCACCTGGAGCAGCATGATGTCCGTGAGGACTCGGTATTCCTGGGCCGGGAGAGAGGCACAGGATGCACACCGAGCCTGGGTGGGGAAGCTACAGGGCCAGGTGAGGGCTGAGCAGTGGGACAGGGGACGGGTCCTGGGTCTTGGCACACATGGCCACCCTCCTGCATGCAACTTCATCCGGTCCCAAACTGTACTCAGAAGCAACTAGAATTAGCCCCTCCTCCGGGATGTTCTACTTGACGCCTTTTCTAGACCCCTACTGACTCACTAGATGGGTCTTCCAATTCTTTCTTAGCATCTTATCCCAGGAAATGTGAGATGGATGGGAGGGGATGAAGCAATGAAATATTTTTCCCAAGGGCATCTCTGATAAGGGCTGCCTCCCCCACCCTACAGGAAGTGCCACGTATGCTCACCTTATTCTTTTTGGAGTAGTTGATCTGTTTTCCCTGTAAAGGAGGAAATTTTCTAAGGAAATTTTTCCTTAGAAATAGCCCCTGGTCAGGACTAGCACCTTACACATCCCCCTTCTTAGGCTACACACAGGCCAGGACACAGGAGGGGGCTGCTGAGACACAAACAATGAGACTGGGGTCTAGGGCAAGCCCTTGGGTCCAGAGAAAGGAAGATTTGTAATCCTTAATAGGGCTCCAGGTCTGCACCCAGCAGCACAGCATTCTGGGATGACATAAGGGAGCTGCAGAAGCCTTAGGCAGGCAGGGATTTATGGGTTCCTGAACTGTTGTTGATGTGCAGTGTCCTAACTTCACTCTCCATCACAGGCAAGTTCTGAGGAAGAGGCTGGGGCACAATCACACATAATGCATGCATCTTTGCCTTCAGGAAGCTCTGGTGCTTCACCAGTTGGGCAGCCATCTAGCCTTCCCTCAGCACTGAGTTGGGCAAGAGACCCCTGTTCACATGGGTGGCTGTGAGGCTATCAGGAGGAGAGGTCTCCTAAGTACGCAGAGCTCAGTGCTCAGTACAAGGACACTCTGCTCTCAGTTCCCTGGACTCTGGTTACTCCTACACAATCCTCAGGCTCACCCATCTCCAGGTAGTTCTCCACTGCAGTTTCCAACATCAAGAGGTCAGTGAAGAAAGTGCCAAGGTACAGGACGACACCCTGTGTCATGAGGGGGAGGTTTGGGATGAGTCTGCTCTCTGGTGCCCACAGGGGCCCTCCCCTGAAAAAGCTTCAGCGTCCTGGCCCACACCACGTTCCCACATGGAAGGGCCTAGGACTCTTAGTTGCATCCCCTCGATTCACTTTCCCCTCACCCTCCCAGAATATCAGACTCCTCCTAATCCCCTCCAGGGCCTACTTTTCAAAATTTGAAAATCGCAGGGTATGGAGCCCTGGGCCCCTCCCCAGCCACAAATCCATTCTCTATCCAGCCTGCTAGACTCCTTCCTCCTGGTCACCTGGAAAGAAGACATTGAGGAACTGTGGTGACAGGAGGTGGAGCTGGAGACGCACATCCCACCTGTCCTGATTTGGAGGCTTCCAGCCCTCAGGGAGGAACCCCTCTCCCCTGACCTTGGAGGGCCTGTCCCTCAGGCACACTCACCTTTATCGGTAGCCCCTTCCACGCTCTTCGCAGCTTCCTCACCAGGGTGGCAAATTTATTCAAGGGCCACTCCTAGAGGGCCAAGGACAAGAACCTTGAGAGCAGAATAGCTTCAGTCCCCTTGCGCCCACTGTCTTTGACTTCAGACCCTAGACATCCGACCTACATCTGCTGATACCGATGCTCCATTCTCCTGAAGCATGCCATGAGTCCTTCTAGAACAATCTTGGCTCCCCCATTCAGTCCATGTGGGTTCTGGAGCTTGGAGCCTGGCCTCCCTGAGCCTGTTTTCTCATGGGCAGAAGGGAGAATTCCACCTACCTCCTATGGTCTCCTGAGCACTCAGGATCCTATTACGATCATCCTTTTTGTGGCCCACAACCCATCCCCACTCCATCTGTGAGCAGGGGCCTGTCCTCTGGGCTGTCCACGTTCATGTGGGCCCCCATGTGGACCGTCTCGATGGACACGGAGAGACCTGAAATCTAGCCTAGGGGGTCTGGATGGGCAGCAGCAGCTTGTCGCAGCCCCAGGGGGAATCTTCAGCCCAGGCTGTCAGCACATTCATGCCAAAGGCTTCTGCTCCCCAAAGAATGCTTCAGGGCATTCCCTACCTCATCCACACAGGATCATGCCTCCTCACACCTCTCCTGTCCTTCTAGCCCTGCACCTTCCGTGCTACCTTGATGAGTAGTTCCCTGCCCTGGGGGTTGTCTTCTCTGCAGAGATTTTTGTATGTTTGGAAGCTCTTCCTGAAGAGAGGGAAAGAAGTGAGGCTCAGGGGAGGCATAACGTGGCAGGGTGGAGTGCGAGTCCCCTTTCTTGGAGAACCCCCACATGTCCAGCGGGCTGGCTGAGGGTTTGCTCTGGGCTGCTCTGAGCACTGGGGTCTTCTAGGACGTGGGAGGGAGTTCTCCGGGGCGTCCCTCTGGGCGTCCCTTCCCAGCTTAATTGAACAGCTCGGTTTGGGTGGGGTTTGGGTTGAACCATGGGCAGAGAGTTCAGTGGTTGCCAAGTCACCACGTGGAAATGTGGAATTCAGCTCAGGCCAGGGTGGGGCATGGAGGAAATTGGATTTCTCAAGCAGGAGGCATGGTGGACTGTTGCCCAGGAAGTCTGAGAGAAGCAGCCCCAGGCCCAGGTCCTTTGATCAGGGTTTGCTGCCTCCCAGGAGGCCCAAGCTGACTGAGGGGGAAAAGGACAGGCCTGTGGGAGATCCTGCCTCCATCCTGGTCCCTCTCTGGAGACAAGCCTACTCACCTGAAAACGTTGTCCCATGTTCTCTTCAGGCGGTGAATGGGGACACTCTGCAGAGCCGCGAGGATGGCATGCAGGGAGGGGTAGTTCCCCAGGATCTGACAGGCCTGGGGGTGGGGGGAAGAGAAGGAGCTGTCAGTGGGAGAGCAGGAGCCCTAGAGTGCCCCCCTCAGTTTACAGCTCCCCCCCTGGATGAAGCTGATGTCCAGGGAGCTGCAGAAGGGCACAGGTCAGCCCTAAAGAGGAACACTGCTGGCAAGAGGGAGGATGTTCCCTCACTGCAAAGGAGGATTCACGTAGGAACTGAGCGTCCCAACGTTGGGCCATGCCCCCAGGAGGAAGAGCCTAGGGACCACAGGTCTTAGAGCAGGGTTGTCAGCCTTGAGAAGGGAGAAAGACAGAAGAGCAGTTCCCGAGGCTCATGAGAGCCTTAGGGAGCTGAGCCTCCCATAGCATACCTTGGCCACCCGGATCCAGTGGTCCACCACCATGGCCCTGTCCCAGGCTGTCATGCTTGGGTTGCCTAGGCACGTGGTGATGATGCAGCTGGCCACAGCATTGAACTGGGTGATGGTGGCCCGGACTGTGGGTTCCAGGTGCTCTTTGCCAGGCCTGTTCCTCCGGGACCAGATGGAGCCCAGGCACTGATGGGGCACCACCATCTTGAACAGCTCCTAGGGGACAGGGGGAGCTTTGTTGAGCCACACACATGTTCGCACATGCAAGACTCATGTCCTCGGGAGGGGTCCCAGGTCAGAGCTGGAGCTCAGGAGGCTGTGAATGTGGCCTGAGCCTGCTTAGAGAGCCTGGGTTTCATGCCACTCTTTTTCTCTGAGGGAAGTCAGTGCAGGATGCCCCAGGAGCCAAGAGAGGCAAGGGAAGGGAGGAAGGCATGTGCACCCGGATCATTCCATGTCCAGGGGGCCGCTCCAGGAGGAGCTCCCAAGGGGGCATCTTCTCCTCCAAATGCTCATCCCTGTGGTCCCTGTCTCCTTTCAGGTGCCCATTCTCACATAGTGGCTGAAAGCACGGCTTTCCCTGTCTAGCCTGTCCTTCAGGACACATCAGATGCCTAATACAGTTTGAGGGTTCTTGGGCTCCCTGGCAGATGGGTGGGCAACCCATGGACATGACTGCACACAGGGAGTTGCCCTCTTCCCCCCGAGGGACCAGAGCCTTCCCATTTATGGTCTCTCGGTTCTGACTTACTGCATCTATGTGGTACCTCTGCCTCAATCCTTCTCAGTGTCTGTCTCCACAATCTGCAGCTGGACAGTGAAAGCTCAGGTCTAAAAACCCTGATGGGTTTCCACAGTTGGTTAGGGGTGCAGCTGAGATCTGGCCCCATATCCTAGGAGTCCACATCAGGGAAAAGCAGGTATAGGGCAACTGAGAGCAGAAGAAAAGCTGGTCCTGCCCTCCTACCGTGGGGGCCCAGCTGCTCACCACATCCATGTAGGTGAGCTGCTCTGCCACCAGCTTGGGAGGGAAGTCCAGGAGGTCAGGCTCCTTCTCTTTGAGCTGGTTCTTGGGTTGGCAGGACGCCTCTGGGGCTGGAGTGGGCCCAGTGGCAGCTGGGACAGCTGGAGTGAAAACTCCCAGGCAAGCCGATGGCCCAGCTGTCTGTGCCTCAGGACCCGGCGAGCATTCATAACATAGGAGCCCCTGTTCCAGTTCTGGAGGGGCCGGTGGAGGGGAGGCTGGCTCGGACCCTGAAGGTGATGGCTGATGCAGAGCCAGGGTTGCCTTTCGCTCCATGGGAGGCTCTTTGGCCAGCTCAGCTGCTAGAACGCATCGCATAGCCGACACGGGGTGAGAGTAAGGGAAAAATTCAGCCACATCACTGACACTCCATGTGCCTTTCCCTAAACAGGACAGATGCCATGGCCTTCCAAGGAATACCCAGCCCATGAGCCCCATCCCAGATGGCCTTCCCAGCTTGCAATGCCCCTTACCCTCCGCCTCAGCCTCTGTGAGCTGCAGAAGTTCGCGCTGCCTCAGCAGAACTGGGGCATGGGTGTTCAGGTCCCGGTCATGCCACATGAGGTGCACATAGGCCCCCCTGGCCCCTTGACATCCCTTGCCTGATATCCTGCCGTGTCTGCTCAGGCCAGGTTCCCAAGATGGGACACAGAGTACTGGGGAAAGTCATTTGTGGAGCAGAGTCAGAGACCTGGCCTTTCCTTCCCCACGCTACTCCCACAGCACCATTCTTTTGGTGTGGGCCCCACGGAATGGCCCCAGCCCACTTGCAACCGCTCTGGAGCTGTCCTTGCTGACTGCTGACCAGGTGGGATGAGGGACCTCTCATAGGTCTGTCCTTTGGTCCCTCAGTCATGCATCCTCCATGCAGACCCAGTATCTGGGCTTTGGTTGTAGGCCGATGGGTGAGTGGTCTGGTCCCTACACCTTCTGTCCTTGGCCCCACTTGTGGTGGTCAGCAGAGGTGGATATGGATAGCGGCACACAGAGCAAGAAAGGACAATCCAAGGGATGGCTGTTGAAGGCACCAACTCAGCCCACAATGGGCTCTGCTTCCCAGAGAGCTTGGCATCCCGTCCACACCTCTCTTGGACTCATTGGCTTCTTCAGAGGTAGCCGCCCCATTAAGCTCTTCCATGGAAGACTTCTGGGAGATCCATGGTTCTGAACGTCCTTCGCCAGTAACAAACCCTGTCACCTCCCACCCAGCTCCATGGATGCAGCAGACCCTCCTATGGCACCCAAGGACCTATCCTGTTGTTCCTTGATCATAGAGTGCATCCTCATGGTCCCAATAGAGGTGGATCCATTCATCCCTAGAGTAGATCACAGAGATGCCCCATCTGATGAACGCTAGACATGCATGCTTAAGAATGGAGAGTGCCTATCTGACCCTCGGATGAGCATTGAGACCCAGACATTGTCTGTACTTTACCCATTCACTGCTTTTGGTGACTAGAGAGTGCCTGCATTCCTAGGTGCCTAAGATCCATGACTGAATGAAATCATCCAAAACAAGACTTTGCAAATCCTGAGTGGCCCTTGGGCTGCTCCCAGTGTCCCCTTGATCTGGGCACATAAAGGACCACAACCAGGACCAACTAGATGGAATGCCAGAAGTCCTTTGCAAATAGAAAACCTGCCAGCTTTCCATTTCCTTTCTGTAGACCCAGAAGGACCACAGGCCTGTGAGGGTTGAGCCTTAACGCATCTTCCCTGGAGAGAGAAATGTTAACCAGGAAGATGGCCAGCATGTTCAGCAGCCCTTTCTACTGAGCTGGGCCGCAGAGAAGTGTGTGCCATGTTTCCTCCCATGACTTCCTCCAGTCGCCCTATGAGGTTCATCCTCTTAGCACCCCTACTTTTCAGGAGAGGAAAGGGAAGGTCAGAGAGGTGCAGTGATATTCCCAAGACTTACAACTAGTAGACAGAAGACTCCCCCGTGTGCTGGCTATAGGGTGGGCACTCACCTAGTGAACTGCTGATCCAGGACCTGCTGGGCTGATGTGAACATCTGATAGATGGAGCACATTGTTGCGATGTTGGAGAGGCTTCTTTCCGGGAAGGATAGGAGCAGGGAATGTCCACAATTCTTCACTGCCCCTTCTCTGAGTGCCAGTATCGTGCAGGCCTCATCCAGAGTCAGGGATGATTCCTTTTCCAACAGGCAGACAAGGGGGTGGAGTGGTGGGACAACATAGTTAGCTTCAATGCTGTCAACCAGCAGGAAGAGCAGGGTCTGGAGCTCAGACTGCATCCTCCCATCCCTTTGGGAACTTGTGCAAGATGAGGGACTTGAGTGCCCACCCACAAAAAACGTTCTAGGCTGAAAACCTAAAACCAACCACTTGTAGGCTTCCAAAGGACCATCTAGGCTTAAATGTACTGGTGCCTTCAACATGTGCTGTTAGCTGGACAACAAAGGCTTGTCTGTCTCTTCATAGCCTGTATGAAGAGCTGTATGCATGCCTTGGAGTCATGAGAAAGGAGCCCTACTGTCGAGAGGAGAAAAGAGTATCTGAGAATCTCCAAGGCTGCTCAAGATCATCAGCGTTGGGCCCAAGATCTGTCCAAAGCATGGGCTGCATGGCATTTCGCCTCCGCGGCTGAGGCTTGGCCTGTTGCTGTCAGGGCCAGAAAGGTTCAGGGGAAAACCACCTTCCTTGGCAGGCCCCAGGGCAGCCAGTTGTGGCTAGTCTGGGTTCCAGGCTTGCCCTGATCATCTCTGGGTCCTGAGACTGGCCATGAACCTGGACCCGTTCTCACCCCAGACCAGCACTGGATGTTGTTGGCGACCTGAGGTCCCTCCTGCTTGCCAAGGGAGATGGAGTAGCTGAAGCCTTGCAGCAGCTCATGCCAGATGTCCTGGGTGGAGCTCTGAAAAGACAGAGCCAGCTACCTGGGCCAGGAGGCATCAGAGGCCTTCCACCCAATCTTTGGGTCTACCTTCTGGCAGATGGAGCGACCCAAATCACCTGTGAGGACCCTTAAGGTGCCTGTTCCTTGCAGCATTGCTGGAAGGGCAACCAAATTGAGTCATGTCAAGTTCCAGCAGCCTTGCAAGACTGAGTCACTGTAGCAGACCACCTCCTTTATGGGGGACTGTGAAGACCTAGAGGGAAATAGCCTGTGAGCTGGTGGACCTCCTAGGATTCAATGTGTTCTGAGAGATGATACGTTCCAGAAAGACCTATAGAATGGCTTGATCCCACTGTCCCTTTCGTAGGTTCAATCACCCCATCTGGTATGAGGATTTAGAAGGGCATGGGCCAGTTCTCCAGAACCCAGCAGAGCTGGGTTCTCCACAGGTTAGCTGACAGAGGAGTAGGGAAAATCATAAAACCAGTGCGAAAAGGCAAAGATACTCATGGCTTCATGAAGAGCAACACAAGGCCAAAGGAAAGAAAACAACCGCCCTCCAAACCATGGAAAACGTTCACTCTATTTTCTACCAGTCCCACGTAGGTGAAGAGTGTCTTCCTTCCTTACCCATAGCTGGGGGAAGATGTGCAGAGGTTTCGATTACTTTGGGGTGGGGCCTGTGGGATACTGAAATGGAAACATTATGGGAAGGCCCCAGGTTTGTCCCCATAGTTGCGTGGGGGCCCTGGGTATGGAGAAGCCTCTTCCCATTCTCACCTCAGAGCAGCACTGATCCTGGGTGGCCTGGGACACCTGACCCTTGTCCAGCGAGTTGGAGTTGTTGAAGTCCCCAGCCAGCTCATTCACAATCTCTGGGGTGCAGCTCTGAAAATGTAGTGCCCCATAGCCACAGGGACAAGAGCCATTAGCAGCCTCCAGGGACATTGCCACAAGGGGACACCCCCATTAGACATCGTGTTCTCCACTTCAGGCTAAGAGGGATGGCTGAAAAGACATCGAGCAAGGAGGTAGCCAGAGGACACTCTAAGGCTCATGACTACCATGAGCCTTATCATTGTGTCAGCCCTCACCTTCTCATCCTGCCTGCTATGACCTGGGGTATGAACATGACAGATGGATCCAACCTCCAACATCAGGCAGCCTGCTTCTGCCCAGGAAGGGCATGTCCCTCATCCTCTGTCCCCACTTCTACACACACACACACACACACACACACACACACACACACACACACACACGTGCGCCCACACAATAAGGGGCAAGTGGTGTGGGCCCGCTGAGGTGGGACCACAGTTGTTGCTGTCTCTCCAGTGGGCTGCCCAGAGCTGCCTTGTGTTACCTGTTGGTGTCTCCTGCCCCATGACCAGAAGCTTCGGAAAAGAGGGCTGAAGCGCTGTCTGCAACTGCAGTAATGTCTCCGGCTCTGGGTTCCCTTGGGCCCAACGCCCCTGGAAGTAGGGAGACAACAACTGAACATCGTGTTCTGTCGAAGGTCTCCACTCAAGTGCGCTGGAGAGCAGGTTGCCCTTTGAAAGTGGGTGCCTGGTTACCAGAGTTCTAAGTTCAGTTGGGGCCTATCATGAAGGATGTGAGGTCACCCTTTCAAGATTCTAATACCTGGGGCCCTTTGTTCAGTCACACCTCTCCGCAGTCCCTTCAGTTGACTCTTGACCTCTCTTCCCTGGGACTGTACATAATGAGCGAAAAATGCCAGAGGCACCATTCCCTGGAAATGGCACTTGGGTCCCTCTTTTCAAAAGACAGAGCTGAAGTCAAACCTTTGTTCTCTTCCCTTTCCCACTTCTGTGTCCTCAGTCATTCTGGGTCTCACCTAGTGCCCACATTCCCAACCTGCAGAGTGGGGATCAGGGAGAATCTACTTCCTTGGGACATCTTGGGGTGTATGGAGATCGTATTTGTGGTATGTGTACGATGGTATCATGGGAATCAGAGGCACACATAGAAGGCTGGATGAATTGCAGGAAGGGGTGGGACTTGGCCTGGAGGAACGCTCCGAGGAGGCCTGGGTCCCGGCTTTGTGTTGTTTTGGAACCGTCCCTTCCCCTCTTGGCGTCATTAAAATGGGGCCCCATGATGGGGTGGAAATGTATGAAGATGCAGACTTTGTCATCCCCGGTAGTGAAACGGTTCAGTTGTTTCCCACATAGATTTAGAATGAGACCTCTTTCCCTCGTTCTGGTCTATGAGGGGAGCAGCCTTCAGAGAGGCTCCCAGGGATCCTGACCTGTGGTGTAGACATTACTCTACAAGCTCTGGGTGGTAGGCGAGTGGCTTCTGAGCCACGAGATGTACTCAACGTGATGAAATAGCATGCCTCGTGTTTCTCTCAATGTCACGCAAACAGTTTCGCACTTCCTAGTTACTTTTCTCATGTTTCACTTCTCCCTTGTTCCCTTTTTCTTCTCTTACTCTGAAGCGAAAATCAAGCCCAGATGGTTGGGGCTGCCATCCATCGAGGCTCACAGTGTCTGGAACGGAGGCAGTGGCAAGGCCAACATGTGCCCAGAAACTCAGATTCTGAGTCGAATGGTTCCCCGAATGATGGGTGTTAACTTGGGGGAAAATCCTCTGCTAGTCCAGCGTCAGTCACAACCACAGGCTCAGAAGACCTGTGGTCCCTAGGCTCTTCTGCCCGGGGGCATGCTGACCTTCATTTGCATGGCTCAACTTTGGGACACTCAGTTCCTACGTGACTTCTTTGCAGTGAGGGAACATCCTCCCTCTCACCAGCAGTGTTGCTCTTTAGGGCTGACCTGTGCCCTTCTGCTGCTACCTGGACATCAGCTTCATCCGGTGGGGGGGGGGGAGACATAAACTGATGGGGGCACTGAAGCTCTCAAGCATCTAGGGCTCCTGCTCTCCCACTGACAGCTCCTTCTCTTCCCTCCCCCAGGCCTGTCAGATCCTGGGGGGGAACTACTACTCCCTGCATGCCACCCTCGCGGCTCTGCAAAGTGTCTCCATTCACCACCTGAAGAGAACATGGGACAACGTTTCCAGGTGAGTAGGCTTCTCTCCAGGAAGGGACCAGGATGGAGGCGGGATCTCCCCAAAGGCCTGTCCTTTTCCCTTCAGTCAGCTTGGACCTCCTGGGAGGCAGCAAACCCTGACCAAAGAACCTGGGCCTGGGGCGGCTTCTCTCAGCCTTCCTGGGAAACAGGCCACCATGCCTCCTGCTTGAGAAATCCAATTTCCTCCATGCCCCACCCTGGCCTGAGCTGAATTCCATATTTCCACGTGGTGACTTGGCAGTCACTGAACTCTCTGGCCATGGTTCAACCAAACTCCCCCTCCCAAACCAAGCTGTGCAATTAAGCTGGGAAGGGACGCCCAGGAGGACACCCAGGAGAACTCCCTCCCATATCCTATGAAGACCTCAGTGCTCAGAGCAGCCCAGAGCAAACCCTCAGCCAGCCCGTTGGACATGTGGGGATTCTCCAAGAAAAGGGACTCGCACTCTACCCTGCCACGTTATGCCTCCCCTGAGCCTAACTTATTTCCCTCTCTTTAGGAAGAGCTTTTAAACATTCTCAAACCTCTGCCGACAAGACAAACCCCAGGGCAGGAAACTACTCATCAAGGTAGCACGGAAGGTGCAGGGCTAGAAGGACAGGAGGGGTGTGAGGAGGCATGATCCTGTGTGGATGAAGGAGGGAATGGCGTGAAGCATTCCTCAGGGAGCGGAAGCCTTTGGCACGAATGTGGAGACAGCCTGGGCCGAAGATTCCCCCTGGGGCTGGGACAAGCTGGTGCTGCCCATCCAGACTCCCTAGGCTAGATTTCAGGTCACTCTATGTCCATCGAGATGGTCCACATGGGGGCCCATATGAACGCAGACAGCCCAGAGGACAGGCCCCTGCTCACAGATGGAGTGGGGATGGGTTGTGGGCCACAAAAAGGATGATCGTAAGAGGATCCTGAGTCCTCAGGAGACCATAGGAGGTAGGTGGAGTTCTCCCTTCTGCCCATGAGAAAACAGGCTCAGGGAGGCCAGGCTCCAAGCTCCAGAACCCACATGGACTGAATGGGGGAGCTGAGATTGTTCTAGAAGGACTTGTGGCATGCTTCAGGAGAATGGAGCGCTGGTATCAGCAGATGTAGGTCGGATGTCTAGGGTCTGAAGTCAAAGACGGTGGGCGTAAGGGGACTGAGGTATTCTGCTCTCAAGGATCTTGTCCTTGGCCCTCTAGGAGCAGCCCTCGAATAAACTTGCCACCCTGGTGAGGAAGCTGCGGAGAGCACGGAATGTGCTGCCAGAGAAGGTGAGTGTGCCTGTGTGACAGGGCCTCCAAGGTCAGGGGAGAGGGGTTTCTCCCTGAGGGCTGGAAGCCTCCAAATCAGGACAGGTGGGATGTGCGTCTCCAGCTCCACCTCCTGTCACCACAGTTCCTCAATGTCTTCTTTCCAGGTGACCAGGAGGAAGTAGTCTAGCAGGCTGCATAGAGAATGGATTTGTGGCTGGGGAGGGGCCCAGGGCTCCATACCCTGCGATTTTCAAATTTCGAAAAGTAGGCCCTGGAGGGGATTAGGAGGAGTCTCATGTTCTGGGAGGGTGAGGGGAAAGGGAATCGAGGGGATGCAACTAAGGGTCCTAGGCCCTTCCATGTGGGAAAGTGGGGTGGGCCAGGACACTGAAGTCTTTTCAGGGGAGGGCCCTTGTGGGCACCAGAGAGTACAGACTCATCCCAAACCTACCCCTCATGACACAGGGTGTCGTCCCATACCTTGGCACTTTCCTCACTGACCTGGTGATGTTGGATACTGCAATGGAAGACTACCTGGAGGTGGGTGAGCCTGAGGATTGTGGAGGAGGGACCAGAGTCCTGAGGACAGGGAGCAGAGAGTCCCCAGACTGAGCCCTGAGCTCTGCATCCTTCAGAATCCCTGCTCCCCACAGCCTCACAGCCGCCCCTGGGAACTGGGGTCTCTTGCCCATCTCAGTGCTGAGGGAAGGAAGTCTGCACCTAGACGGGTGCCCAAGAGTCTTGAAGCACCAGCGCATCCTGAAGGTGAAGCTGCTTGTGCTCTGGGTGAATGGGCCCCAGCCTCTCCCTCAGAGCTTGCTGTTGGGGAGAGTGAAGTCAGGACCCTGCACTTCAGCCACACTACAGGAGCCCAGCAGGCCCTGCCTGCCTGAGGCACCTGCCGATCCCTCCTATCACCACAGAGGGTTGTGCTGCAGGGTGCCGACCTGGAGCCCTTTCACCAGCCCCCAGTCTTCCTTTCTCTGCACCCCAGGGCTTGCCCTAACCCCAGTCTCACTGTCTGTGTCTAAGTAGCCCCATTCTGTGTCCTGGCCTACAGGCAGCCTCAGAAGGGGTGGGTGTAAGGTGCTAGGACTGACCAGGGGGCTCTTTCTGAAGGACAATGGTTGTCTGCTTTCCAAGGCAATGAGATCAACCATTGCAAAAAGAGTAAGGTGAGCATACGTAGCCCTTGCTAGGGAAGGGGAGGCAGCCCCTATCAGAGACGCCCCTGGGAAGAACATTCCTTGGCTCCAACCACTCCCCTCCATCTCCCATTTCCTGGGACAGGTTGCTAAGAAAGAAGTGCAAGACCCATCTAGTCAGTCAGTAGGGATCCAGAAATGCACCAGAACTTCCCGGAGGAGGGGTTTATTCTACTTGCCTCTGAGAACAGTTTGGGACCGGATGAAGTTGCATGCAGGAGGGTGGCCATGTGTGCCAAGACCCAGGACCCGTCCCCTGTCCCGCTGCTCAGCCCTCACCTGGCCCTGTAGCTTCCCCACCCAGGCTCGGTGTGCATCCTGTGCCTCTCTCCCGGCCCAGGAATACCGAGTCCTCACGGACATCATGCTGCTCCAGGCGGAAGCAGAGAACTACTATCTAGAGCCCCAGCATCCATTCACGGCCTGGTTCTGGGCTGTGGAGCGGCTCAGCGAGGATGACAAGTAAGGCCCATTTAGGAGCTGGGTGAGGGTCGGGGTGGGCTTTTTCTGCTGGCCCCGCTTGGGATCCTTCTTCTAGGGCTCCCTGGGCAGCCAGACACCAGCTGTGGGAAAACAACCAGTCTGCATGCCAACTAGCCCAACCACCCGAGCAGCACACAGTCTTTCGCTCATCCCGGCATACTCTCAGAAGATTTCAGGGCCTGGCTCACTCTTTCTCTTGTAACAAGCACTGAGTTCAGCATTTCCAAAGGTCATGCCTGACTTCCACACTGCAAGGAGGCTGTCCTCCACCCCCTGTCCCACCATGCAGGCATGCCCAAACCACAGCCTAGACTCAGGCACTGCTTTTCACCTCCCCACGTCTGGGGGTTCTGTCACCTGCCATTTCCCCTTATCCCTGCTCACCCTTCTAGAAAGCTAATTCCAGCAACTCTTCAACCCTACCAGGTTCTTGAACCCAAAGACCCCACCATCTGGTCACTATCTATATAGGCTCAAGTCTTCCCTTTTTTTTTTCTCCTATTTGGTTTCCACAGCCCACCTTTTTAATCAGCCCTTGCACATTGACCCCTAATGCCCTTCCTTTCCTCTTTCTATATTCACTCAAGAGAACCCCAGTCTCAATTTCGGTCTTGAATCAATTCAATGTATTTATGTGCACACAGGCCATGTGCTAGACATAAAAAGACATTTAAAAATTGTTTTAAATATTGAATGCATATGTGAAAGGATAAGCTTCATAAATATGTAACTTGTGATATATAATAATAAAAAAAAAAACACTTTAAATCCACCCACCCAACCAAGCATCCAAGCCAATCAGGCTTTTGTCCCACCATTCCAGCGACCCCCATCCACACTGTTCATCCAACTTACAGTCCTCTCCAGGGCCAACAGCAGATACACATGTGCCTGTATGCCCAAGCACAACCAGGCTGGCCCAAGAGAAGGAAAAGGCCCCTAGAACCCTGGCATAATGATTCTGAAGCATACTGGGGCCTAAACTGTATATATATTCCTCCTTGCAAAAAGTGAACCAAACTCCTCTTTTAGCTTTGATGATAGCTTTGTTTCTTGCATCCATACAGCCTGTTGTATATACCAATTAGAGTGCAAAATTTTAATTTCTTCCTTAAAAATATACACATATCCAAAATGTTACCATGATTGATAATTTACTTCCATAGATATTCTCCACACCATTTAAACTAAAAAGTAACAGTGGCCTAGAGAGACACTGTTGGTTTCCCTCCAGCCCCCCACCCCACCCATTCCCACAGTCAGACCTTTCCTCTTCCTAACAGAGCCCCTATCTGCACAGAGTCATGTCCTTTCGGGAGGCTGGCCTGTCCCTGGCCCTAGGAGGGAAGACCTGATGCTGCTGAGCCAATTACAGTGCCAACACACCGCTTGCCAGTGATAGGTTTAGGCTCAAGCCTGTGACCTAACACTTCAGTAAGAAATGGGAAGAATTCTGATGGAGATGTCTGGAAAAGATTCATTGTTTTAAAAGAGACACAAAGAAGGATAATTTCTTCTGTTTCTGTCTCTGGATGTTGTTCTATCGGGGTGCAATGCTTGTTAGGGCTGCAGGCATTTTGCCACCTTGAAGACAAGCCTGCCACACTGAGGACACTAAGGATGGCTAGGCAGGGAGGCAGAGAAGGTCTGAGCTGTTAACATCACAGAACTGCTGAATGAATTAGCTGTCTCAGGGCTCATCCTAACTTGGGGCTGCTTTTATAGGAGGAAAAAAAAAATCCTTATCATTTGCATTTTGGTTTTCTGTTACCTGCATCCAAAACATCCTTGTAAACATCAAAATAAAACCTGACAGTTGAACAGAAAACAATTATCAGTTATGACCAAAGAAGTTGTAAAAGATAGCCATCCTACGAAAATGGATTATTTTCATATCTTTATATTTAGAAGGTAAACTAGATGTAGAAAATAAAATTCTTACAAGTCAGGAACATCTTAATCCTTTGTTACCCAGGACTGGCAATCCACATGTAAAAGTAAATATAAAGATGGAACCCAATTACCTAGTGATAAAGTTTTAAAAAGTAGAGCTGCTTTATTTAAATATTTTGACATACATTTCTCAAATGTAGGATCCTAACATGTTCTTTTTAACTAATAGGGAGTACCAATATAACACACAACATAAATATACACCAATGATATACAATGTTTAAGTCAAATGTGCTTCATATACATTTTAATATATCTATACCTTCAGTAGGATCAAGTTTCATCACACTTTCAAGTCAATACAAAATTGCCTCTACTTCTCTTGATCTGAATTGGGGCTAGCCTATATTACAGTCAAAACCACCCATCATTGAGTCACGGATAGAAATAAAACAACAGATAAAGCAGGAGCTAGCTGGTAACCTCTACCCGCACTCATCTCCAACAACTAAGGAAGTAGAAAAGTGATGATGAGGGCAGAGAGAGCCATCTTACTCACATCAAATAATTATTAATAATTATAGTAATGGCTTACAAAAGAGCTTTGATTATATTAACTTAATTAAACCTCTAGTAGCCATAAGAAGCAGGTACCATCCTTATGGTGAGTGGAATGTCAGAGAGGTTAGGTTAGACTCGAACCCAAGCAGTCAGGCTCCCACACTGCTCTGCCATATCAGTAATAACAGGAAGTGGTTGAGGAGGTACGGGGCAGTATAACTCGAAAATGATTTTTTTTAAAGATTTTATTGATTCATTTGAGAGAGAGAAAATATGAGAGAGACAGAGACAGAGAGACAGAGAATAGGAGTGGGGGAGGGGAAGAAGGAGAGGGAAAGGGGAAGAAGACTCCCTGCTGAACAGGGAGCCTGACACAGGGCTGAATCCAGGACTCTGAGATCATGATCTGAGCTGAAGTCAGATGCTTAACCAACTGAGCCACCCAGGTGCCCCCAAAACATGATTTTTTTAAAATCATAAAGATCTGATAGAAGTCACAGAACTAAAGAGTTGCTAAATCTAAAAGTGGACCGACCCAGATGTTGGTTTATTTAGGACACCAAAGTCAGCTTGCACATGGAATGACCTTCCTCCTGGACAGGTTACAAAGGTGCTCTTTCCCCAAAGTACCTCAGCAAAGGCTGAAATGGCCTTCCCCAAAGGCTTCTCTTTACCTCTGGAAATCCATCACAATGTCCCCCAACCCGCCAGCAGCTACAAACGCAGCCCACTGTATTCCTTACACAAAAAGCCAAAGGCCTCTGGTCACCAGGCAGCCTCTTCTCACTCCCAGGCCTCAATCTGCTAGCAGCATGGGAAAGCCAGAAACCCACAACCTGAGGAATGGGTGGCAGATCATTTGTTATAGGAGTCTAGCAGTACATAAGAAAGCCATTTAAGTATTATGTAAGTATTCACTTACTGATGTGGAAAAGTGGCCAAGAAATGTTAAGTCAAAAAATATACACTATGGAGTATTATGCCTCCATCAGAAAGGATGAATACCCAACTTTTGTAGCAAGATGGATGGGACTGGAAGAGATTATGCTGAGTGAAATAAGTCAAGCAGAGAGAGTCAATTATCATATGGTTTCACTTATTTGTGGAGCATAACAAATAGCATGGAGGACAAGGGGAGATGGAGAGAAGGGAGTTGAGGGAAATTGGAAGGGGAGGTGAACCATGAGAGACTATGGACTCTGAAAAACAATCTGAGGGTTTTGAAGGGGCGGGGGGTGGGAAGTTGGGGGAACCAGGTGGTGGGTATATGAGAGGGCACGGATTGCATGGAGCACTGGGTGTGGTGCAAAAACAATGAATACCGTTACGCTGAAAAGAAATAAAAAATTAAAAAAAAAAAAGTCTAGGGTTAGACTATGCCTAATGACCATTCAGGTAAAACCAGGTTTCTGTGTGCTACGCACCCAAGACAGATACGGACAAACAGGGGGAGAGACAGAGAGAGAAGAGGATGCACATAAGCAAGGGCAAGCATAGAAAACATGCTTACCAAAACTGGAACAATGGACATTAGGAGATTGCAGAATTTGAAGAGCTTTTTCATACTTCAATTAATTTTTTGCTTATTTGTATCATTCCAATGTTTACAATGAGTACATTAAATTTCATAGCCAAAAAAACTATGCACAACAAAATGGATGGATCTTGAAGGCTTTATGCTAAATAAAATAAATCAGATAGAGAAAGACAAATATGTACTCAATGATCTCACCTGTACATGGAATAGAAAGAAAGAAAGAATGAATGAATGAATGAATGAGAAAGAAAGAAAATGACTGATGCATTGGAAGAGAAATCAGACTTGCTGTTACCAGAGAGGGGAAGTAGGGTGGGAGCGGGAACTAATGGAAGGAAAAAAAAAAAAAAAAAGAGCTGCTAGAGTGTTTTGGAGAGATCTTTTTTTTTCAGCCATTTTTCAAAGTCTAATTCCTATAACAAAGGAAAGAACAACTCAGCAAACACAACACCAAACTATAATGTTCTCCAAACCTGTCTTACTCTTTAAAACTGAAGTACATTCAAGACCCACACAATATATTAAATAGTATTTTCACCAACACAAAAATGCCCTCCAAAAAGCAAATAACTTAAATTTCTTCTGTCCAACACTGTAATAGAACTGTTATAACACATATGTTGTAGATAATACCTTGTAATGACCTGTTTGGTATCTTTAGGGAAAGCTGTGTTTCTCTAATTGTCATTTACCAAAAAGTGCAGAAAAATAACAGAGCCAGGCAGAAAGAAATTATCTCTGCCCCGCCACTCAATAACTTGCACTGACCCAGGGTCAAGCACATGTGTGACACCCCTGAATGGAAAAGATGATGACATTACCAATCATGACAAGTTCATATAACAAGACCTGGTGGCCTTAGCACACATTCAGTCACGTTTCTTCATTCTCTGTAAACCTGGCACCAACAAGCAACTTCCAGAACACAATCTCCATCAGGGATTCCATCAGCTAGCAACAACGGTTTATAAAAATCAGGTCTTTTCAGGTTATACTGAGCCAGAGATCAAGACTCCCTTGGGTCTTTCCATTAAGAAACATGGTCATTTCAGGTTATATGGAGCCAGAGATCAAGACTCCCTTGGGTCTTTCCATTAAGAAACACAATATAAAGTACAAATGGGGCCCTAATTTAGCAGGTTCCTGAAATGAAGCCAGCCATTGGCCTCTCTTGGCAATCATCTATATAGATAAATTAATATTACCCTGACCAATCAATATTTTCTTGCGCTCATTCTTTTATAGCAGCTGGAAGATCTATCTCCAATTTTTTGTCAACATCAGGGGTATTTTTTTGAGGGAGAGAGAGAGAGAGCCAAAGAGAGGAGGGGAGCAGGAGCAGAAGCAGAGGGAGAGGGTGAGAGAGAAACTTTTGCAGGTTCCATACCCAGCATGGAGCCTGACACAGGGCTCAATCTCACAGCCCTAAGATCATGACCTAAGCCAAAATCAAGAGTCAGATGCTTCACTGACTGAGCCACCCAGACATGCCAGGGGTACTGTCTAATATATCTGCTTCTTGCCTCTTATTGATATTTGGGGTAACATAGCAAGCCCGCCTTCATACTGTTACAAGCCTGGGCTGCTGTGTGGGCCCCGTTACAAGGCCCATGGCAGTCTAGCTTTCCTGTCCCATGGGCTACAGCCAGCCTGTCTTCTCATCACTGTTCACTGCCACAGTAAGGACAGACACAGACCATGTGTGCCCACCTTCTGCAAAACCTGCTCCTGCTATGGATTCCATGGCTACTCACTTCTCTTCTCCAGCACCACTTTTTTCCCTTACCTCTTCCCTTTTCTGTCTCCAGTCACTGCTCAGTATTGGGGCCAAGGATCAGACTTTTTTATAAAGCAACTCAAAAGAAAAGAAAGGCGTTCTTTACAAAGAAAGATCCTGAAGGTCAACTCAGGTCACTCCCCTGCTCATCCTCCCCCTGGGGCTTCCCATCTCACCCTTCAAAAACAAACAAACAAAAAAACCCCAAGTCCTCAGTGAGACCTAAAAGCCCCACCTGGTCCTACACTTTCCTCGCCCACCCCCCAACTCCTCCAACTCTATTAACTTCCCTTAGATTATCAAGCGTATTGATGGCTCCGAGTCTTTACATTTACAGTTCCCTCTGTTTGGAACACTACTCCCATAAATAATCCCGAACTGTTCCCTGCTCAATCCAGTTCTTGACACTAAACCCCTCTTCAGGGAGGCCTTCCCTGACCCTGCTATCTAGACCAGCATACACACTCCCTGATCAAGCTTCATTTTCCTATAATCATTACCTGAAACTATACACTTACTTGTTAATTGTTTATTGTCCATCTGCCCTAATAGACTGAAAATCTCATGAAACTTGGCCCACAGCAAGCCCTCAGTATCTACTTGCAGAATGACTTAAAAAAAGTGTATACTGTCTAACATAGAACTCAAAGAGTGGGAAATCCATTTATTAAAAGGGAAACCCTTACTTCCCTCCAATTAGATAAATCCTCCACTATAACTCCCACAGTTTTTAGTAAAACTTATAAAATGTCATTAAGGTTTTCTCAGTGACCTTTATCAACACAGAAGTCAATGCTCTCTTGATACACATGGCAGAAGCCATGGTCTGGATATGCAGTGTGGAGCAGGGAGGATGCCGACCTCATCTTAGGCCCGGCAGTATGTGGTGTAGGAATAATGAAAGACTTACCTGGCAGTCTACAGGGAAGCAGTCCCCTCAAGGGACTCCATGTTTTAGGTGGAGCCAGAAGAGATGTGGTACAGGAGAGGGGATTTGGTGAGCTTTTTTGGATCTAGGGTGTGGACAGGTTGTGGTTAGGAAGCTGGGATGAGATTAAGTGCACCTGGCAGAGACAGCCTGACAATGAGGCGGAAGCACAGAAAAGAAACAAACACAGAGCCAAGATTAATTTTATGTTATGTGAAATTTACCTCAATAAACAAAATTTCAAATGTGAAAACAATGCTGCAATGCATTTTTAATCGCCTTTAAGTATACCTATCATCATTTCCTAGAAAAGGAAATTAAGCCAAATGATATGTACATTTTTAGCATATTAGCACATACTAATAAGTTACTTTTCAGAGAGATCATACCAAATTAGAATTCTATCAAAGGTATATTGGTAAGAAAACACGGATAACCAGGAGGAATCATTAAGGGAAAAAACACACACCAGGCACCTTGGTGGTTCAGTGGGTTAAGCCTCTGCTTAGGTCATGACCTCAGGGCCCAGGATCAAGCTCTGCATCTGGCTTTCTGCTCAGCAGGGAGACTGCTTCCCCCCTCTCTCAGCTTGCCTCTCTGCCTACTTCTGATCTCTCTTTCTCTCCCTGTCAAATAAATAAAAAGTCTTAAGGGGTGCCTGGGTGGCTCAGTGGGTTAAAGCCTCTGCCTTCAGCTCAGGTCATGATCCCAGAGTCCTGGGATCTAGCCCCACATCTGGCTCTCTGCTCAGCAGGGAGCCTGCTTTCCTTCCTCTCTCTCTCTCTGCCTGCCTCTCTGCCTACTTGCAATCTCTGTCTGTCAAATAAATAAATCTTTAAAAAAAAAAGTCTTAACACACACACACCAGCAACTTTGCTAAAATAATAGGTAAATACATTCTTATTTGTAAGTTTATATATCCTAGAGAACTGAAGTGACATTTAAAACATTGATTCTTCTCATTTCTTCATTTGTGACATATATATGCATAATTTAAACATTTGTTCTAATTTTTCCTGTTAATATATGGGCACTTTCTATGTACTGAGGATATAATTATATCCTATCCTATAAATTTCAAATATTTTTCCAGTTCATTATTTACTTTTCACTTCAGTTAAAATGATGTGTCTGCTTGTGCACATATTTATTTTAGGCACAGAAAGAGAGGATCAGAACCATTCTCTCCAAAATAAACAGCTGCAATAGGACACACACGCACACACCCACACACACACTCACAAGATGTTATTTTACATCTACCCAAAAGTTCAGCATAAGCTCGACTACAACAAGCCTAAATAAACCAAACACATCCTTCTCTTATCAGACATAAAATCCATGGAAAATGGAGGTTTACACTGTTTGTCTGAGAAATATGACTGTATAGAAATAAAACATGTTAATCCCTTTCAGAAGTTGTAAAGAAGCAAAATATGTCACCTATTCCCCTCTCTTCCATGCTGTCTTAAAAATACTATCAAAGATCTCATTAAAATAATTTTTCCCAGTTAGAACCAGTCCTTTTGGAGGGACCGTGACTTCGTTTCGGTTGCTGTATATTTAAAATTTTACAATAGCGTCTCTGCAATTTGGTTTCCATGAAAGAAGCCTCACCCAAGCCTATCCTTCCCAACAGCCCTCTGGTCTGGCTGCCCCTCTCCTCCAACCTCCTTGCCCAACCTCTTCTCCCTTTTGTCCACACTTCGTCCTCTCTTACAGCTATTTTCCTTGGGGTCAGAGGGGTGGGTGTGATAATGAGTGCATGTACACAGGGAGAAGGTCAGGGGACTCTTTCAGGAGACCTTAATTCTCGGTCTCAAATTACTACTTTAACGATGGGAACACTGGCTTGCGAAAACAATCATTGGGGCAGGAAGGCTTTTAGAAATTTTTCAAAATATCAGGTAGCTGTTACTCTCCCAGGGACTTATACCCGCCTATTTGGAAATCACGTTTTGGGGTTTGCTTTTTAAATAGTTGTTAATTCTAGACTTGGATTGCAAGCTCTGGCAACCCCAACACTGGGTATAGCACCTGGAACATATTCTGTCTGAATAAAACATAACTGCTAAATGAACAACAGGACCATGGAGCCAGCTGCCTTGATTCAAACCCTGCCTCTGTCACTTACCAGCTATGTCACCCTGGACAAGATTCTTAACCTCTCTGGATCTCATCCGTAAAATGAGGAGAATATTACCCACTCTATTTGGAGGATTACCGGAAATAATTCGCATAAAAGTATTTCTGGCAGTGTTGGGCACATGGAAAGTGCTGATTAAATGCTAATTATTACGATTACAAATAAAGAAGTATGTTACCAAAACGAATCAGATGAACAAGAAGCTCTTCAAGTTCTCAGTGTATTTATTATCTAGGAGGAGACATCCAGCACATAAAGCCAAAGGCCATAAATGCCAAACACAAAGTTCAAAATGCCATGGGAATTCTGAGGAAATATCATCTCAGGGCAGAGGGATAAAGAAAGTTGATGTGGAAAATGTAGTGTCCTCATGCTGTCTCCTGAAAGGGTTTTAGATGGTAGGACGGACACCACCTCTGGGGAAAGGGATGGTATGTCAGTTTGGGCTCCCTGAGAAGGAGACACCAAGACAGCATTACACGTGTAGGAGATTTATTGGGGGAACTGGCTGTGAAGGGGAAAAGGGAGAGACCTGAGAAGGCATGGGGAGGCTGAACCACAATGCAGGTCTGACCCCCTGTGAAGGAGACAGGGAAGGAAGGAGGGCTGGAAGGAAGGATCTCAGACTCCCAACTCAGTCCAAAGAGGGTCTTGACCAACCCATTGGGAGTCCTCAAGCCAGAGTCGCCCTTCAGAGGCATCTGGATCTTGCATGAGTGGACCACAGTAGTATCCCCACTTGCTCAGTAACTGCAAGTAGCCCAAGAGAAGCTCAGCTTTGGCTAAGAAGTGGTGGTGAATCCAGAGGGCAGCAGCTGGAGCCATCAGTCAGTCATGATCCCCACAGCAGAGGCCTGAGTGATACATTCTCATGGTCCCACAGTGGGGCACAGGCAGTGTCACTAGTAACTATTTGTCCTTGAAACCCTGGTTGATGTTCAGTGAATATGTGCCATCACTTAAAATCAAACGCAAGACAATATCATAGGGCTCCTTATCTTTTTAGGCTAAAGCACAGTTGCAATAGTGAAATGAAATATTTACTGTTACAAATTACAACTACTTTTAAAATACCTTTCAGATGTGGGTTCAGTTTCTAAAACAATACAAAAGACATAAAAATGGTTATGAAATCTCTCTTTTATAAAAATCACAGTTAAAAACTTGAAATGGACATTCAGAACTAAGTCAGAAACAAAGTTTGACTAAGAATCTAAAAGGTAAGTCCTTTCTGAACTGGGAGTTTCAGGCAGCATATTGATCCAATGAGAATATAAGAAAACACTGCAAAAGGGCAAGGTGCCACACGAATATGTATAATCCCAAGACATCTTATGTGAGGTGAAGTGGCATTCAAGGCAAAAATGGAGAAGATCAAAATTACCCTTAGCCACTAGAGCCACACCCAGCAGGACAGATGGTCCCACAGAGGAGAGGCATGAAGGAAAGAAGACCACTGAGAACACAGCACTTCCCTGGGCCCACCCACTGCACTCCGGGACACACAGTCACTGAGTGGAAGGCCAAACAATATGTGCACTCCCTAACTGTCCTTGTTTTACATATATATACATTTCCTGGCTTCTGGCCAATTGCTGAATACATAAGTTAATTGCATTTATGAGAGTGTTCCCCCAAAGAACAACAATAATCAGTAACAGGTCTTACTGATTACAGTATTTCCTTTGTTTTAAGGCATGGGAGAGGGAACAAGACACCCTCAGTCCCTATTACTACACGGGCAAGAAAACTGGCTTAGTAGCCAGGTCTACCTCTTACCTTCACAGAGAAAACAGAAGCCAGGGCAAGAGAGCTCCCTCCACATCTAGGACCCCATTCTTAGTTCCTCCAAATGGCCTTAGAGGAAGTGATGTCCCTCTTGTCAAGCCTGATCTCCTGCCCCACACCTTTCATCCCACTGAAGGCCCCACCTTTCTCCATTTGTATTCCCCTTCTCTGCACTGCTTCTTCAATTTTGCTCTTTCATTAGTTCCTTCTTCTACACATATATAAGCTCAATTGGCTCAGCTCTTAAAATATAGAAAAAGCATATCCACACATACCCACCCACCCACCCATCCTTGACCTGGGATTTCCTCCCTCTTTTTCTGGTATATTAATCTGTATTCTTTCCATTTCAAGACCCAGAACTATGACTCAAGCTAGCTGAAGCAAAAACAGGGTGTTACTGGCACCTGCAACCAAGAAACTCAGAGTTGGAGATGGCACAGACACAGCCGGACCTCTCAGCTCACAAAGGGTCCGCTGCACTCCTCTCACCCTCCATCTCTCTGCCCTGCTTCCCTCTCATTATGGATTCCATTTGAGGTAGGTTCCCTCCACGCTGGGGAAAGATGAAGGCTGGCAGCCCATGCTACACCCTCAGGGTTTGCAATCCAAAAGGTGGGAGCTCACACTCCCCGGCACTCATGCTTCAAATCTCAGAAAGTCTGAGACTCTTGGGCCAATCATCAAGGGGGCAAAACCGGATCTGGCCCCTGCCCTCCACTTAGGTCTTCCTGGCTCCCAAGAACTACCACACCACAGGATAAAAGCCACTGGCCACTTAACTCCGTGGTGGCCACAACATTACCTTCACACAAGTTCCTCTCTCTGCAATCCCCTCATCCCCAATCTGTCCCCCGGGGAAAACCCCATATTCATCACTCCCTCAGCAAGCACTGGCAACCTCTCCAAGAAGTATAGGTTCTGGGATTCTGCCCTATTAATATCTGAATACACAGCCCTCTGGAGCAGACAGACAGACACACACACTCTCACTCATACACTCTTGAGAAAATGTGTATGGAACTGAAATTTCTTTTAAATCTGAAGACAGCATAGTTGTCTACTACTTTTATATACTACAGTACAATAACATATTCCTCCTTTAAAAAAAAACTTAAAATTTAAATGGAATCAATTTGCCATTTTGAAAGATAATTTTTTAAAAATGAACAACTCTCTACAGTTTTACCTGTAGAAAGGTCAGTATTCTAAACAGCTAGTAAAATGATCCATGCCCAATTACAAGTAAACCACCAACAAAATCAAAATACAAGTTAAAAAAAGTTTACATCAAAATATTTTGGCCCCTTCTCCCTGGCGGTTAGTGCTGAGAGTGCGGAGTGTGTGCTCCGGGCTCGGAACACACATTTATTATTAAAAAATCAAAAAAAAATCTAAAAAAATCTTTTAAACCCCCCCCCCCCCAAATTTACAATAAATCCGCGTCTCCCCCGCCGGAGACTTTTATTTTTTTTTCTTCCTCTTTTATAAAATAACCCGGTGAAGCAGCCGAGACCGACCCGCCCGCCCGCGGCCCCGCAGCAGCTCCAAGAAGGAACCAAGAGACCAAGGCCTTCCCGCTGCCCGGACCGATACCGCCACCTTTGGGTTCCTTGCTTCCCAGCCGGCAGCCAACAGCCAGCAGCCAGCGGCAGCCGATGGACCCCGTTCTGCGGCCCTTGAGTAGTTTTCGTTTCAGGTTGATTTTTGTCCCTCTGCGCTTGCCCCCGCTCCCCTACCCCCGGCTCCAGCCCCAGGCCCCAGCCCCAGGCCCCAGCACTCGCTCTCCTCCTCTCACGGAAAGGTCGCGGCCTGTGGCCCTGCGGGCAACCATGCGGAGATGAACCCCAGCGCCCCCAGCTACCCCATGGCCTCGCTCTACGTGGGGGACCTACACCCCGACGTGACCGAGGCGATGCTCTATTCGAGAAGTTCAGCCCGGCTGGGCCCATCCTCTCCATCCGGGTCTGCAGGGACATGATCACCCGCAGCTCCTTGCGCTACGCGTATGTGAACTTCCAGCAACTGGAGGACGCGGAGCCTGCTTTGGGCACCATGAATTTTGATGTTATAAAGGGCAAGCCAGTACGCATCATGTGGTCTCAGCGTGATCCATCACTTCGCAAAAGTGGAGTGGGCAACATAGTCATTAAAAATTTGGACAAATCCGGGGCGTCTGGGTGGCTCAGTGGGTTAAAGTCTCTGCGTTCGGCTCAGGTCATGATCTCAGGGTCCTGGGATCGAGCCCCGCATCGGGTTCTCTGCTCTGCGGGGAGCCTGCTTCCCTCTCTCTCTGCCTGCCTCTCTGCCTACTTGTGATCTCTCTCTGTCAAATAAGTAAATAAAATCTTTAAAAAAAATTTGGACAAATCCATTGATAATAAAGCACTGTATGATACATTTTCTGCTTTTGGTAACATCCTTTCATGTAAGGTGGTTTGTGATGAAAATGGCTCCAAAGGTTATGGATTTGTACATTTTGAGACACAGGAAGCAGCTGAAAGAGCTATTGAAAAAATGAATGGGATGCTACTAAAGGATCGAAAAGTATTTGTTGGACGATTTAAGTCTCGTAAAGAACGAGAAGAAGAACTCGGAGCTAGGGCAAAAGAGTTCACCAATGTTTACATCAAGAATTTTGGAGAAGATATGGATGATGAGTGCCTTAAGGATCTCTTTGGCAAGTTTGGACCTGCCTTAAGTGTGAAAGTGGAAAATCCAAAGGCTTTGGATTTGTAAGCTTCAAAAGGCATGAAGATGCACAGAAAGCTGTGGATGAGATGAATGGAAAGGAGCTCAATGGAAAACAAATTTACGTTGGTCGAGCTCAGAAAAAAGTAGAACGGCAGACGGAACTTAAGCACAAATTTGAACAGATGAAGCAAGATAGGATCACCAGATACCAGGGTGTTAACCTTTATGTGAAAAATCTCGATGATGGTATTGATGACGAACGTATCCGGAAAGAGTTTTCTCCTTTTGGTACAATCACTAGTGCAAAGGTTATGATGGAGGGTGGTCGCAGCAAAGGATTTGGTTTTGTATGTTTCTCCTCCCCAGAAGAAGCCACAAAAGCAGTTACAGAAATGAACAGTAGAATTGTGGCCACCAAGCCACTGTATGTAGCTTTAGCTCAGCGCAAAGAAGAGTGCCAGGCTCACCTCACTAACTAATATATGCAGAGAATGGCAAGTGTAAGAGCTGTGCCCAATCCTGTAATCAACCCCTACCAGCCAGCACCTCCTTCAGGTTACTTCATGTCAGCTATCCCACAGACTCAGAACCGTGCTGCATACTATGCTCCTAGCCAAATTGCTCAACTAAGACCAAGTCCTTGCTGGACTGCTCAGGATGCCAGACCTCATCCATTCCAAAATATGCCTGGTGCTATCTGCCCAGCCGCTCCTAGACCACCATTTAGTACTATAGACCAGCTTCTTCACAGGTTACGGAAGTCATGTCAACATAGCGTGTTGCTAACACATCAACACAGACAATGGGTCCACGTCCCGCAGCTGCCGCTGCCGCTGCCGCAGCTACTCCTGCTGTCCACACCGTTCCGCAGTATAAGTACACTGCAGGAGTCCGCAATCCTCAGCAACATCTTAATGCACAGCCACAAGTTACCATGCAGCAGCCTGCTGTTCATGTACAAGGTCAGGAGCCTTTGACTGCTTCCATGTTGGCATCTGCCCCTCCTCAAGAGCAAAAGCAAATGTTGGGTGAACGGCTCTTTCCTCTAATTCAAGCCATGCACCCTACTCGTGCTGGTAAAATCACTGGCATGTTGTTGGAGATTGATAATTCAGAACTTCTTCATATGCTTGAGTCTCCAGAGTCTCTCCGTTCTAAAGTTGATGAAGCTGTAGCTGTACTACAAGCCCACCAAGCTAAAGAGGCTGCCCAGAAAGCAGTGAACAGCGCCACTGGCGTTCTGGCTGTTCAACATTGATCAGGGACCACGAAAAGAAACTCGTGCTTCACCAAAGAAAAATATCTAAACATCGAAAAACTTAAACATTATGGAAAAAAAAATTGCAAAATATAAAATAAATTAAAAAAAGGAAAGGAAACTTTGAACCTTATGTACCGAGCAAATGCCAGGGTCTAGCAAACATAATGCTAGTCCTAGATTACTTATTGATTTAAAAACAACAAAAAAACCCCACAAAAAATAGTAAAATATAAAAACAAATTAATGTTTTATAGACGCTGGGAAAAAGAGTTTTCAGCAAAGTACAAAAATCTAAAGCATTCCTTTCTTTAATTTTGTAATTCTTTACTGTGGAATAGCTCAGAATGTCACTCCTGTTTTAAATAACAGAATTGATAACTGCGCAAGGAAACGTAATTTGGATTATAAAATTCTTGCTTTAATAAAAATTCCTTAAACAGTGAAAAAAAAATATTCTGGACCTATCAATTAACTCTTTTCTCAGAATATTTTCAGCCTTTTCAGCCTTTTTCAGTTGTCCCAAACAAAACATCTGAGCTCCACCGGACCTTTATCCTCGGTTCACACTTCTCTCATCAGAAGGCCAGACATCCCCAAGCCCTAGAGGCAGGGAGTAGTGTATTTCTGATACACACATCTGTGTCCAAAGTTCATCTCACGTTCCTGAGGCTACAAATATAAAATGTTGGTAACTGATGAAAAATTAGGAAAGTGAGCATTATGGCAAGGTGACTTTGCTTCAAACAAGGTTAAATGAGAGAGACAAAACAAAGACGTCCTGAGGAGCCTGAAATTACACTTCAGGCTTTGCTCTGGTTGTAGAATGTCCTTTGGCACTAACATCCATGCGAATATTTTACCACCTGCTCAACCTGCCCAAGGCCCAGAAAGGCCAATGAACAGGAAAACACAAAGGGAGTCTTTTTATCTTCTGCCATCCTGAAATCAAATATAGCCTCAAGTCTCCCTAGAAGAATCTAGTAAAACAGACTAGGAAGAGAACAGCACAAGTCCAAGCAATATTTTTGGGAGACATGCAAAAACCCTAGGGCTTTTGTTTCTATGTTAATATCCAGTGTGGTGGGTAAATATATTTTCTGATATATAAATATGCTTTTGGGTCAGATAACTAGCAGAGGTACAACACGGCCTTTAGAATCAGGAATCCCAGCTCTGCCGCTGACTGACTGGGTGCTGACAGACAAGCAGTTAAGCTCACTGAGCCTCAGTTTCTGCACCCTCTCAGTGGAGGGTAGGAACACTGCCTGCATCAGAGGTTGTGGGAAGATGTGATGGAACCAGGATGAAAATAAACAACCATACCATAGCTTTCTACCCTACTATTATGTTCCAGACCCCCTGTCCAACAACTTCCTAGACATCTCCACTTGGATCTTGCCCTTTTCTCAAAATCAGCGCCCCAACACCAAATTCGTCTTTCCCTATCATTAGCCAGGATCTCCACCTAAGTCCTCTGGCCCTCCTCCCGACACTCCCATTCTCCAAGATGCCTCCCTCCAATGATCAAATTACACCAATGTGTCTATTGCTAGTCAGACTACAGTGCACATGGTAGTCTCAATCCTTGCTGCTAGCAAGCTCACTGCGAGCAACATTTAGGAAATGAGAGCAGCCAACTGAGTCATAAACATGTTCAAATCCAGCAATTTCACTTCAGTGGAATCTTTCCTAAGGACGTGACACAAATTAGAGACAAAGTTGCTTCCCAAGATGCTTAGAGCAGTATTATTTAGATCAGAGAAAAAAAGAAAGAAAGAGAGAAAGGAAGGAAACAATTCAGCCATCCAGGAAATGGTAAGCTAACTTACAGCACACAGTTTCAACAAATGTTTGTAGTTCATAAAAATGAGAGGAAAATAGAATAATAAAATAACTTTAAATGGCAACATTTAAAATTGTAAGTGAGGGGCTCCTGGGTGGCTCAATGGGTTAAAGCCTCTGCCTTCAGTTCAAGGTCATGATCACAGGGTCCTGAGATTGAGCCCTGCTTTGGGAATCTCTGCTCAGCAGGTAGCCTGCCTCCCCACCTCTCTCTGCCTGCCTCTCTGCCTACTTGTGATCTCTCTCTGTCAAATAAATAAATAAAATCTTTAAAAAATTATTTATTTATTTGACAGACAGAGATCACAAGTAGACAGAGAGGCAGGCAGAGAGGAAGGGATGCAAGCTCCCCGCCGAGCAGAGAGCCCTATACAGGGCTCGATCCCAGGACCTGAGATCATGACCTGAGCCGAAGGCAGCGGCTCAACCCACTGAGCCACCCAGGCATCCCAATAAATAAAATCTTTTAAAAAATATTTAAGTGAACTTGTCCCTACCTAAAGTAACAAATGCTTAAAAGGAAATAGACTAAAACGGTCCATTTTACTCCATCAATATATAGAGAGCATTTGTGAGAGACTCCTCTCCACTCTGGTTCCAAATATTGGGACAAAGCCCCAATGTCACTCGATTTGCCTTGACTGAGGCCTCTTCTCCCAGATCTCTTCTGCTTCAGACTGATCACTCCTCTCTTGGCTTCAACACACTTGTTTCATTACTTCACTGAGACAATCACTAGTTCCCACTGCCTTGGCCCTTTGAAATCCCACCCTTCTTCTCCATTCACAGAGTGTCTTCTTTCAGACCCTTGTCATCTGTCTCTTCTTTCTCTGTCAGCAGGGTCACCCCTACCATCACCACCCACCCCCAATCCATTTTCCTGGCCCTGCTGACAGCCAGGCAGCTCTCAATTCTTATCATTTGACTTGCTAAGAGTTCTTCAAGAGGGCCCTCTCACCTGCAGAGTAAGATAGGAGCTTCCAACTCAGACAAACAACACCTTTTGTGATCTGGCCCCCAACTGCCTCAGCTTCTGCCAGTCAGGCTGCCACTCCTCTCCCCCTACCAAGTTCCCCCAGTCCAACTCACTGTCCTGTCCCTACCCTTGGCCTACATAGCCTCCAGTCACATATCTGACACTGTGAACACCCTCAGGGCAAGAATTCTACCAATCTTTCTCATGATCAGTGTTACCCAAGGACTCCCTTACTGGACAGGAGGAAGGAGCAGGCTGGTGTACCTCACCTTTCTACATCATTGCCATGTGTATTTCCACTACCAGCTTCTATCTCCCCTTGCTTGGAACTGCCTTCCCGCTGCACTTCCCAAATGCTAACCTTGCTCTGTCCCGTATGCAGCCACTAGCCACATACAGCTACTGAGCCCTTAAAATGCAGCTAGTGTAAAATGAGACATGCTAGAAGTGTCCAACACACACTGGATTTCGAAGACTTGATATGAAAAACAGGACGCAAAAAAATAATGTTTTATATTGGTTACGTGTTGATATAATACAGACTAGAGTTGTGGGATTCAATAAAATGCATTATTAAAATTAATGTCACCTCTTTCTTTTTACTTTCTTTAATGTGGCTACTAAAAATTTTGAAGTTACCATGTGGCTCAGTAGTCTAGACACCCTTCAAGGGACCAGCATGAGGAAAACCTTCCTCAAAAGGCCCTTCTGTTTGTGCCACTCTTCATGATCTTTTCTGACCCTTTGGAATCCTAAAATGGAGTCCAACATAGAAGCCACTATCAAATTACATACCATATTATATGCTTCCTGGTACATCATTCTTCTTGCTACATCAATACCATTTATAGATGGGGATTTGTAGTAGGGACTCAACCTTTAATTAAACATGGCATCTTTGCTGGAATAAGATAGCAATACACAGAATTTTTTTGGTTTCTGTTTTGTTTTGTTGACTCATTTACTCTCCCATTGATGATTTCAACAATGCAGGGAGAACTGGAAGTCAGGGGACCTAATGGCTTTTTGGTCTACCTGTAATTAACACAATGCATATAGGCCATGTGCATATAGATCCACGGCTTGGCCCCTTGCAAGGTCTATCTGGTCCTCAGTCTCCAGCCTTGTAAAATAAGGTTAATGGTATCAGGCCAATCTACAATACGTAGTCAGATTAAAGTAGCTAAACAAGTTCTAACTGGAATGAGAACTACTCTCCTTTCCACAGTTCGTTGGGTGTCTCGCAGTTGTGTTGTCTTTAACACAGAATAATTTTTAGAAAGAGAGAACAAATTTACAGCAACTATCCAAATACCAGGGGTGGTGTGGGAAAGTACCTATCAAAATACTTTTCCTAGTCTGTTCATGATGGAGGGCCAGTAATAGGAGAGGAAACTATAACATGCCTCCTGCAAGCTAAAGTCACTTATACCTTATACTCACAACAAATTTTACAAAGTAGACATGACCATACCCATCTGACAGAGTAAAGAAACTGAGGTTCAAAGACAGGCTAAGTAACCAGCCAAAGTGATGTTGCCAACGACTGGAAATCCAGGTCAGTGGTATCATCTTTGTAAAAAAGAACATCTTTATTAATCCTTGAAGAGAAAATATGTGAAAATCAAGAGTATTACAAGAAATATGCAAATAAAAATACAATAATGTCCATTCATTTCCTTCAACAGTTTTCTTGCTCTTGGCTAATTCTGGTCTTTCAGGTCAAGAGGCCATTTTTTTTCTAAGTAGACTTTTTCTTTAAGTAGCAAACAAATAGGGTATATGATGTGCTAGGAACTAGTCCATGAATGTACATTTCTTTAACATCTTTAAACCACAGTTGTTGGCCAGAGTTTACGTGAGACATTATCACTAGAAGTCTTCAGACACATTTGCAAAAATGTAGTCCCTATGGGTAAGACTGCAGCCAGAAAGGACACTGGGTCATTCCACAAACAAATGCATCCACAAAAAACAGCCTCATATCAAAGAACCTGCCTGTGTTACAAACTGAGGTCATCATGAGCTCAATGAAGTGAAAAAAGAAAGTTCCTCAAAATAAAATACTGTACCTTAAAGTGAAACCACAATTACACAGTCTCGGAAATGAACTACTTTCTCAGTCTGGTAACATGTACTGTGCATCTCTAAGAAGCCAAACTCATCTAGGTTTAATTGATTCCGCCTTTACAAAATGGAGCCAACATACTCCTGCAGACTTGGACAGAACAAAAGTTCAAATTCTCTACTACAGAAACAGTCCCAGAGTATCAAATCTGTTCCTTTATCAAGTGTCCCTGCAGTAGTATTTATCAGTCACTAGAAGAACTCTGCACAATGCAACCTGTGTGAGCATGAGATTTTATTACAGGGAGGGGACAGGTCAGTTTACCAAGGACACCATACTTCACTTTCACAACTCTTGAAAACTAATCTCTCGTAACAGTAAGTAATTAATTTACATTCATTCCAAACTGAACGAGATAGTGTAAACCTCAAGGAATCTTGAGATTGTAAATAACCTCACTTGGGAACCAGGTGTGTGTGTGGTGTTTCCTCTGAGGTACTTCACAGGGTATAAATAGAAATAATTAGCAACTTTTAATCTCATGAACAAGATCTTTATTTAAAATTCTCACATATAAAATGAATTCTTTTATGTCATATTTCCTCAAGTGTGTTTTTTCCCTCATTTTAAGAATAAAAAAGACATCCAGAGGAAACAAGGTGTCCTTTTCTCAGCCTCCAGAAACACTAGGGACAGCGCAGGCAGCACAGGTGTTTGGTCCTAAACAAAAGTTAAGACTAAGTAGGGAAGAAAATGGAAAACAGAACACAGCCTAGCAAAGCAGCCAGAGATCACATGCAGCAGGTGACAGGAAGCCTTGGGGACACTTCACAGCCACCAGGATGAGCTTCAACCCAGATCCCTGCAGGCCCCCTGGGCTCCACAGAACCTCCACCCAGCAGTCCATAAAAACGAAAGGCGGCAAAGAACTCTCACTGTCATCCTGGCAAGAAAGCAGCAGCAGCCTCCTTGAACCCAGGAAAGCCACCCCTCCCTCCGCAAACAGGAGGAGCCCCCTTCACACCAACCACACAAGCAAGCCCAAGCGGCCAGACCCAAAATAAAAATAAAAATAAGAGGAGCGCGGGAAGATAGATGACAGCTCAACTGAATTTATCCTGGGAGCGCTGGGAGGCTCCGTCTCTGAAGACTCCCACTCAAAAGTAAAAATAAAAATAAAATTTAAGGGGAGGGAGCCCACAGAAGAGAGGACAGTTAAGTCTAGGCTGGGAACACTTGGGAGACTCTACTTCGGGTGTCAGAGTCAGAAATAAAAATTAAAAATCGAGAGGGGGAGGTGTCAGTTTATTTTGTGTGTGAGTGTGTGCGCGTGTGTGTCTGTGTAGCACCTGGAGTGCAGGATTTGCCAGGGAGGGGAAAGTGGCGGCTCCGCCGGCCCTGAGGTGACCAGGCTCAAATCCGGGGTGAGTTTAAGCTCTGGGCGACAGGGCAGAGTCTTGAGGGCCAGACTGCCCGCTGTCGGGAACAACGCTGGGCCCGGGAAAGGAGGGTCTCACACCACCCCCACGCCCCCCGCCATGCCGTCGGCATCCCAGCCCCCAACCTCCCTCGGCCCACGTCAGGGCAGGAACGCCAGAACCCGGGGTCCCAGAGCGGGCCTCACCCAGCAGCGCCCGCAGGTGCTTCAGGCGCGTCAGCCCGTCCTTCTCGGGGTCCAGCACCTTCTGGGTGGACTTCTTCGCAACCCCGTGGCTCCTTCCAGAGAACGTCCCGCCGCCGCTGGAAACCGCCCGCTGGCGGGGCAAGGGCGCCTGCGCCTTGTGAATAACCGCATAGGATCTGGGTCCCCTGTCACGCGGACCCCTAGCCAACCGCCTGCAGCCGCCGCAGCGGCCGCAGCGGCCGCAGCGGAGGCTCTACGGAGGAGGGGCGGGGCGGGTACTGCGAAATCCAGGGGCAAAAAGGCGGTGTCGACGCGGAATCCCCGCTGCACTGCGGGAGAGGCGAGTCAGCCCTTCGGATGCCGAGTGAGCGCAGCCCACTTGGACCTGCCAGCGGAAGGCGCTCGTTCGGGCCGGCTCTGAGCTCCTCCTTCCTCCTCCCCCGGCTGTAGGTGGCACGGCCTCTCGGGAAATGTAGTTCTTTAGGGGGCGAGGTGTGGGGACTTACCTTTCCAGAGTCCCCAAGCTGCTGGACAGCCCCCGCCTGCCCCCTCCAGGAAGAGGCCCAGAGCTCCCAACGCTTCACTGCTTGCTCTGAGCCACCAGCCCATTTTCCTCTAGTGCGACGTGAACCACGAGAACATCTTAGTAAGAAAAAGTCAAGGCACTGAAGTCAAAAGGAAAAAGAGTTTGCATGCAAACTCTTTTTCCTTTTGACTTCTAGATTCACACAAAGGAGGGAGTCCGAGTCCCTTTGACCAATCTAAAATCAGAGCTCCAGCTTCACATGAACATCAATGGCTTTGGCAGCAGGAAGAGCATCCCTAGACTCTGCGTGAGGAGTCCAGCGGGTACACTTGGTTCCTGGGATCCAGCTTCACTGGGGTATGACGTAGCCTTGCTTAGAGGGCTCTTGCTTTGTAGGAAGTGCACCCACCTTCGCTGTGTTGTGCAAGGTCCCACAGCAATCCAGTAGCAGAACCAGAAATAGAACCTGAGGGACCTGACTCTCAGGCTGGTATGCTTTTGCAGATTAGGTGCCTGAAACCTGGAGCAAAACTTTGAAATGGAAAATGGTCTGGAAATTTCTTACAAGAGATCTGTAGGATTATTTACTGGCCTCTCGATCCTCTGACGCTCCAAATGTGGACATTTGAGCGAGTACTTAAGCTGGCTCTTTAAAATCATGGGCTTTCCGTCCACTTGGAGCACCATTTTTCTCATTCAAGTGAACCTGTAACTTGGGGAGAAACCCAAGAGATGTGACATAGCTTTGTATTCTCATAATTAGCATAATATTTGACCTCCAGAAGCACTTGCTAAAAGTTTATTACAGAAAATGGAATAAGAGCTAGTTCTATCTATGCTATTTTGAGAACTCTGAAAACGGAAAGGCTCTAACAATTAGAAGAAATGTGTTTGCACACCTGGATGATAGAAATGTCCATATCCGAATCTAAGGAACATGGGATTGTGACTATTTCTTAGAAAAAGGATCTTTATAGATGTAATTAAGGATCTCAAGGGAAATCATCTTCGATGATCTGAGTGACCCTAAATCTAATGACTGTCTTCTATTTATAAGAGACAAAAGAGGAGAAGACACAGAGAAGGCCATGTAAAAACGGAGGCAGGGATTGGAGTCATGTAGCCATAAGCCAAGTGATCCCTGGAGCCACCAGAAGCTAGAAGAAACAAGGAAGGATTCTGTCAGGGGGTTGTCCAGAGGGAGCACCAACACCTTGATTTTAGACTTCTGAACTTAAGAAATCAGAAAATAAATGTCTTATTTTAAGCCACCTCATTTGTGGTACTTTGTTGTAGCAGCCCTGGAAAATGAATACCACCAGATGCTGGAGACAACCCAGTGTGACTGTCTAGCAAGATCAGAATGACTGATATTGATTATAAGACTTTGAATAAATAAACATTCAGGAATCCATAATGATACTCAAAAGAATGATTTGTGATGTCCTAGGTGGGTGTTTCCAGTAGAAAACATAGCGTGTACTTTTGATGATTTGGGGCAGAGTTGGGTTTTTGTTTGTTTGCTTTTGTTTTTGTTTTTAGCTTATTTATTTGAAAGAGAGAGTGAGAGCAGGGGGAGGGGATGGGTAGAGGGAGAGGGGTAGAGGGAGAAGGAGAAGCAATCTCCCATCTTGTCTCTAGGCTGATTATCATCCAAGGACCCTAGGATCATGACTTGAGCTGAAGGCACGTGCTTAACGGACTGAGTCACCCAGGCCCCCCTGGGTGGGCAATTTTTTTTTTTTTTTTAAAGAAGAGAATGTGAGAGCCCGAGCTGGCTAAGACCCTTTCTCAGTAACAAATGGGGAACCTGATCTGAACTGGGTATGTGTTTCAAGATTCTAACCAGGGAAGAGTGCAGGGCTTTATAATTCCCTCCATATGTCACATACCAGAAAGGATCATGCTTTCCTGATGACAGAAAATTGAATTCACGTGTTCAGGAAGACAGAGCCCAAGAAACCAGGACTGAGTGAGGGAAATGAGAGACCAAAAGGTCCCAACGAATGAGAGAAACGCTTATCAATTCTTGATGTTGTCTGCAGGAGAATTTCAGATTTTTGTTTTGTTTTTGCATCCAATTTACATAAATTCAAACCAACACATATTTTCTGAACAAGTCATACCATTAAACTTGTGATGACCATAGTTTTCTACTTCCCATTCTTTTCTATTTTGCAGAAAATTGTTGTTTCAAGGGCCATGTGAAAACTGCAACTCCTGTCGTTATTGATGTTAAATACTTATCAAACAATTCTACCATTCCTCATTGTTGGGTTTATACCCAGCACAGGGTCAGGGTCAGCAGTCAATCACTATTTGTGGAATAAACAAAATCATTCATTTCTTCATTAATATCTCCATGAGCATTATTAAGGAATGTTGTTTAGTACAATGTTTTCAATTTAACTAATGTGTTATGAATCCAAATGTTAAAATTCTACCCTTCTTCCCTCAGAAATCTTTCTAAAATATAAAGAGACCTCCCTGTCTTCTTAAAGAGCTTATTCACTGTTTATGAAACCACAATCTGCCCCACCCATCCACTGTGATTCCCTTCAACTCCTCTTACATGGGTGTTGCTACCAGACACAAAGGAGAAATGCCTGGTAGATCTTCCCCATCTAATGTTAACCATTTATTGACCCCAAATTCAGTCTCTGCTATCAGAGATCATTTGTTTACCTTTTGAACATCCATATTGGAATGTTTCTATATGTTTAGAACTGCCAGTTCTTAGTTTCCAGATAATCTAAAGGTTAAGGTATTTTATTTTCTAATTGTCACTCATCAGAGTTTTTCAGTTTGGAAGGATTTGGGGTTTCTTCAGGTTGACTAAATTATCTTGTGCCTGCACATCAGTCCTAGTTGTCATGATTATTCTATTAATTTTAATATGTGTGAAAATTCAACTTTTTGATGCAAATTTTCCTATCAGATAAGCTCATTGTGCCTGTCCTCAGAAGTAAGATCTTTTTGTATGCTAGACACACTGTGGATCTTCATTTGGATATTGCTACAGAGAGCCAGTCCCAGTGAACTTCTGTGACATAGTCTATTTTTATTGATCTTTGCATTCTTATTTTCTTAAAAAAGAAAGCTATGATCTAATAAATTAAATTTTTATATCAACTCTTACCCTAAAAATTTGAATTCATTCAATGTGTATGCTGTGCCCCTGAGAATCCGCATCTATCTGAAATTCCTAAGAAAAAAAGGATGCCCCTCCCTAAGAATGAAATGCCAAACTCATCACCTAAGAAACAAGAAACCCAATGTCCTCGTTTTCCAGATGCTATATTACTGTAGACACCAAAAACGTTTTTCTCCTCCAGAAAGATTTCCAAATAGTCTTTTCTTTCCAAATATCTGTTAAATGAGGAGATTTAATACTTTAAACTTGATTATAAATCATTTTATATGAGAATTTCACTTCAGGACAGACTTGAAAAAGTTTTCAAAAATATGCTAGCCATTTTGATATGTCTGACAGATGCTTGATAACAAAGAAATGCTTTAAGGGGAAAAAAACCTAATCATTTTTCTAAATTTACTCAAGCAGATGTCTTTGCAGCTGTGCATTTCAATCACAATGTTATCTGCTTTGGAGATATATATATATATATATATATATATATATATATATAACACATCAGAACAGTATTAACATTTCAGTGGTGAATCCTGGTAACACATCAACATTACAAAAATGTTAAGGCCATAAGTAAGTATCATAGGACCTTTTATAAATTCAAAAAATTATCTTTGAATGATAACATTGGAGAAATCAAGAATCATGGAAACTCTCTAGATAGTAAATACAACTTGCATAGAAGGACGATGTACAAAGGCTGGAGAGAGATGAAGTTTCATAGGTGAGAAGCCTGTGAAAATGTGCTCATGACCTCACCTCTTCCCCCATTACACAAAATGCCCCTGTTAGGTTCAATATTAGGTAAGATGTACTCCTTAATTTAGAACCAGGTGCTAGATTTTCTGAAAATGAATGGAGGAGGAGGAATCAAGATGGCAGAGGAGTAGCAGGCTGAGATGACATTAGGTAGCAGAGGATGAGCTAGTCTATCAAACCATTCCAAACACCTACAGATACAACAGGAAATCGAAGAGAAGAAGAGCAGCAATTCTAGAAGCAGAAAATCAACCACTTTCTGAAAGGCAGGACCTGTGGAGAAGTGAATCCAAAGCCACAGGAAGATAGACCACGGGGGTGGGGTGGGGGGGCAGCTCAGAGCAAGCAGCTGAACAATGGAGCACAAATCAGAACTTTTTGAAGTCTGCTCCACTGAGGGACATCGTTCAGAGGCTAAGTCAGGGTGAAGCCCATGCTGGGACAATGTTCTCAGGTCCTGCAGGATCACAGAAGGATCGGGGTTGTTTGAGTGTCACAGAGCTTGCAGGTGTTAGAGCGGTGAAGCCAGCTACAGAGACAGAGGTGAGGAGTGAGCTCTTAATTTGGGGTTATCTTAAACTGTGATCCATGGGACAGTCAGGCCACTGCTCTTTGAGTGGGGACCCCATAAGATCTGGGGAGACCTCCCTGGAAGAGTGCAGGGATGTGCTGGGTTTGAAGACTCCAGACAGGGCTGTGTGTCAGAGACGGAGAATTTTGGCCACAGGCTGTGTGAGCTTGGAGCATGGCCAGAGGCCAGAGAGACAGGAGTGACTGAGCACTTTCCTCCGAGGGCACACTGAGGAGTGGGACCCCAAGCTCTCGGCTGCTCCAGGCCAGAGATTGGGAGACAGCCATTTTCATTCCCGTCCTCCAGAAATCTATGGAAAGCATTCAGGGAACAAAAGCTCCTGAAAGTGATCCTGAGTGGATTACTTAGCCCAGCCCCTGGTAAGGGTGATGAAATTCTATCTTGGGTAAAGACACTTGAGAATCACTACAATAGGCCCATCCCCCAGAAGATCAGCAAGAAATCCAGCCAAGGCTAAGTTTGCTTACCAAGGAGAACAGTGGAATTCCAGAGGAGGAGAAAGCAAAGCATGGAATTCATGGCTTTCTTCCAATGACTCCTTAGTCTTGCAAAGCTAATTTAATTTATTTAATTTTATTTTTTTCTTATGCTAAATTTTTTTTAACTTTTTAACCTTTCCTCTTTTACCATTTTTCACTAGTTTATCTTAACAATACCTTTCATAAAAAATATTTTTGAACCTTCATTAATATAGTCATATTTTATCCTTTATGGTATCTAACTTGATTTTTTTCTCAAGAAAATTGTATTTTTTTAAATTTATTTTCAGCATAACAGTATTCATTGTTTTTGCACCACACCCAGTGCTCCATGCAAACAGTGCCCTCTCTAATATCCACCACCTGGTTCCCCCAACCTCCCACCCCCGCCCCTTCAAAACCCTCAGATTGTTTTTCAGAGTCCATAGTCTCTCATGGTTCACCTCCCCTTCCAATTTCCCCCAAATCCCTTCTCCTCTCTAACTCCCCTTGTCCTCCCTGCTATTTGTTATGCTCCACAAATAAGTGAAACCATAGGATAATTGACTCTCTCTGTTTGACTTATTTCACTCAGCATAATCTCTTCCAGTCCGGTCCATGTTGCTACAAAAGTTGGGTATTCATCCTTTCTGATGGAGGCATAATACTCCATAGTGTATATGGACCACATCTTCCTTATCCATTCGTCTGTTGAAGGGCATCTTGGTTCTTTCCACAGTGTGGCAACCGTGGCCATTGCTGCTACAAACATTGGGGTACAGATGGCCCTTTTTTCACTACATCTGTATCTTTGGGGTAAATACCCAGTAGTGCAATTGCAGGGCCATAGGGAAGTTCTATTTTTAATTTCTTGAGGAATCTCCACACTGTTCTCCAAAGAGGCTGCACCAACTTGCATTCCCACCAACAGTGTAAGAGGGTTCCCCTTTCTCCACATCCCCTCCAACACATGTTGTTTCCTGTCTTGCTAATTTTGGCCATTCTAACTGGTGTAAGGTGATATCTCAATGTGGTTTTAATTGGAATCTCCCTGATGGCTAGTGATGATGAACATTTTTTCATGTGTCTGATAGCCATTTGTATGTCTTCATTGGAGAAGTGTCTGTTCATATCTTCTGCCCATTTTTTGATATGATTATCTGTTTTGTGTGTGTTGAGTTTGAGGAGTTCTTTATAGATCCTGGATATCAATCTTTTGTCTGTACTGTCATTTGCAAATATCTTCTCCCATTCCGTGGGTTGCCTCGTTGTTTTCTTGACTGTTTCCTTTGCTGTGCAGAAGCTTTTGATTTTGATGAAGTCCCAAAAGTTTATTTTCACTTTTGTTTCCTTTGCCTTTGGAGACATATCTTGAAAGAAGTTGCTGTGGCTGATATCGAAGAGGTTACTGCCTATGTTCTCCTCTAGGATTCTAATGTATTCCTGTCTCACGTTGAAGTCTTTTATCCATTTTGAGTTTATCTTTGTGTACGGTGTAAGAGAATGGTCGAGTTTCATTCTTCTACATATAGCTGTCCAGTTTTCCCAGCACCATCTATTGATGAGACTGTCTTTTTCCCACTGTATATTTTTTCCTGTTTTGTCAAAGATTAACTGACCATAGAGTTGAGGGTCCATATCTGGGCTCTCTACTCTGTTCCACTGGTCTATGTGTCTGTTTTTATGCCAGTTCCAAGCTGTCTTGGTGATCACAGCTTTGTAGTAAAGCTTGAAATCAGGTAACATGATGCCCCCAGTTTTATTTTGTTTTTCAGCATTTCCTTAGAGATTCGGGGTCTCTTCTGGCTCCATACAAATTTTAGGATTATTTGCTCCAGCTCTTTGAAAAATACCGGTGGAATTTTGATCGGAATAGCATTAAAATAAGTATAGATTGCTCTAGGCAGTATAGACATTTTGACAATGTTTATTCTTCCGATCCAAGAGCATGGAATGGTCTTCCATCTTTTTGGGTCTTCTTCAATTTCTTTCATGAGTGTTCTGTGGTTCCTCGAGTACAGTTCCTTTACCTCTTTGGTTAGGTTTATTCCCAGGTATCTTATGGTTCTTGGTGCTATAGTAAATGGAATCGATTCTCTGATTTCCCTTTCTGTATTTTCATTGTTAGTGTATAAGAAAGCCACTGATTTCTGTACGTTGACTTTGTATCCTGCCACGTTACTGAATTGCTGTATGAGTTCTAGTAGTTTGGGGGTGGAGTCTTTTGGGTTTTCCATGTAAAGAATCATGTCATCTGCTGAGAGAGAGTTTGACTTCCTCATTGCCAATTTGGATACCTTTTATTTCTCTTTGTTGTCTGATTGCTGTTGCTAGGATTCTAATACTATGTGGAACAAGAGTGGTGAGAGTGGGCATCCTTGTCGTGTTCCTGATCTCAATGGGAAGGCTGTGAGTTTTTTCCCATTGAGGATGATATTTGCTGTGGGTCTTTCATAGATAGATTTGATGAAGTCCAGGAATGTTCCCTCTATCCCTATACTTTGAAGCGTTTTAATCAGGAACGGATGCCGGATTTTCTCAAATGCTTTTTCTGCATCAATTGAGAGGACCATGTGGTTCTTATCTCTTCTCTTATTAATTTGTTCTATCACATTGATTGATTTGCGAATGTTGAACCATCCTTGTAGCCCAGGAATGAATCCCACCTGGTCTAACTTGTGTTTCTTTATACACATTAAAAAAAATGTTTCTCTTATAAACAAAAATCTGGGATACAACTTTTTCTAATAGATCAAAATATATCATAAATCAGGCATAGGGCTTTGTTCTTGTCTCCAGCCTGCGTAAATTCTCTCCACTTTCTTTTTCTTTATACTTCCAACCAACTTATCTTATCCACTCCTATTTTAGAATTTTAAAAAAAAATTCAATGTTTATAGTCATATTCCATCCCTTCATCGTGTTTACCCTTATTTTGTGTATCTGTGTGTGTGTGTGTGTGTGTGTGTGTGTGTGTTTATTTTTTCATTCTATAAAATTTTGGAAGGTAGATTCTTCTAAGAGTCAAAATACTCCAAAAATTAAGTTGGTGACTCTGTGACTCTATTCTTTTCACCAGTCTAATACATATATTTTCCTTTTTTATATTTTTTCTTTTTCTTTTCCTGAACTTCTTTTTACCCCCTTTCTTCCCCCCAAGATTTGGGGCCTCTTCTGATTTGGTTAAAGCACATTTTTCTGGTGTCTTTCCTACCCTTTTAATATTTTACTCTCTCTTTCATATATTCTTATCTGGATAAAATGACAAGGCAGAAAAATTCACCAAAAAAAAAAAAAAAAAAAAAAAAAACAACAACAAGAGCCATTACCAAAGGCTAGAGATCTAATCAATACAAACATTGGTAATATGTCAGATCTAGAGTTCAGAATGACATTTCTCAAGGTGCTAGATAATATAGAAACCCTGTCTGGAGAAATCAAAGCCCATTCTGGAGAGATAAAAGAACTAAAATCTAACCAAGCTGAAATAAAAAAAGCTATTAATGAGGTGCAATAAAAAATGGAGGCTCTTATTGCTAGGATAAATCATGCAGAAGAGAGAATTAGTGATATAAAAGACCAAATGACAGAGGATAAAGAAGCTGAGCAAAAGAGAGAGAAACAACTAGTGGACCATGAGGGGAGAAGTCGAGAAATAAGTGATACCATAACATGAAACAACATTAGAATAATTCAGATTCCAGAAGAAGAAGAAAGAGAGGGAGGAGCAGAAGGTATATCAGAGAGAATTATTGTAGAGAATTTTCCTAATATGGCAAAAGAACAAGCATCAAAATCAAAATCCAAGAGGCACAGAGAACCCCTCTCAAAATCAATAACAATAGGTCCACACCCTGTCACCTAATAGTAAAATTTACAAGTCTTAGTGACAAAGAGAAAATCCTGAAGGCAGCCCGGGACAAGAAGACTGTAACTTACAATGGTAAAAATATTATATTGGCAGCGTACTTTTCCAAAGAGACCTGGCAGGCCAGAAAGAATAGGCATGATATATTCAGAGCACTAAATGAGAAAAACATGCTGCCAAGAATACTATATCCAGCTAGGCTATCAATGAAGATAGGAGGAGAGAAAAAAAGCTTCCAGGACATACAAAAACTAAAAGAATTTGTAAATACCAAACTAGTTCTACAGGAAATATTGAAAGGGGTCCTCTAAGCAAAGAGAGACCCTAAAATTAGTAGATCATAAAGGAACAGAGACAAAATACAGTAATAGTCACCTTACAGGCAGTACAATGACACTAAATTCATTTCTCTCAATAGTTACCCTGAATGTAAATGGGCTAAATGCCCCCAATCAAAAGACACAGGGCATCAGAATGCATAAAAAAACAAAAGCCATCAATATTCTGTCTACAAGAAAGTCATTTTAGAACCAAAGTCACCTCCAGATTTAAGGTGAGGGGGTGGAAAACAATTTACCATGCTAATGGACATCAAAGGAAAGCTGGGATGGCAATCTTTATATCAGATCCATTAGATTTTAAGCCAAAGAGTATAATAAGAGATGAGGGACACTATATCATACTCAAAGGGTCTGTCCAACAAGAAGATCTAACAATTTTAGAATTTTTTTTTATTTATTTGACAGAGAAATCACAAGTAGGCAGAGAGGCAGGCAGAGAGAGAAGGGGAAGCAGGCTCCCTGCTGAGGAGAGTGCCTGGTGTGGGGCTGGATCCCAGGTCTCTGAGATCATGACTTGAGCTGAAGACAGAGGCTTAACTCACTGAGCCACCCAGGCACCCCGGATATCTAATAATTTTAAAAATCTATGCCCCCAACATGGGCGCAGCCAACTATATAAACCAATTAATAACAAAATCAAAGAAACACATCAACAATAATACAATAATAGAAGGGGACTTTAACACTCCCCTCACGGAAATGGATAGATCATCCAAGCAAAAGATCAACAAGGAAATAAAGGCCTTAAATGACACGCCAGACCAGATGGACATCACAGATATATTCAGAACATTACATCCCAAAGCAACAGAAGAATACTTCTCTAGTGCACATGGAACATTCTCCAGAATAAATCATATCCTGGATCATAAATCAGGTCTCAACTAGTATCAAAAGACTGGGATCATTCCCTGCATATTTTCAGAACACAATGCTCTGAAGCTAGAACTCAATCACAAGAGGAAATTTGGAAAGAACCCAAATACATGGAGATGAAAGAGCATCCTTCTGAATGGGTCAACCAGAAAATTAAAGAAGAATTGAAAAAAATCCATGGAAACAAATGATAATGAAAACACAATGGTTCAAAATCTGTGGGACACAACAAAGGCAGTCCTGAGAGGAAAATATATAGCAAAACAAGCCTTTCTCAAGAAACAAGAAAGGTCTCATATACACAACCTAACCCTACAGCTAAAGAAGCTGGAGAAAGAACAACAAAGAAAGCCTAAACCCAACGGGAGAAGAGAAATAATAAATATCAGAGCATAAGTCAATGAAATAGAAACAAACAAACAAACAAACAAACAAGAAACAATAGAACAAAACAATGAAACTAGGAGTTGGTTCCTTGAAAGAATTAATAAGATTGGGGCACCTGGGTGGCTCAGTGGGTTAAAGCCTCTGCCTTCAGCTCAGGTCATGATCCTAGGGTCCTGGGATCGAGCCCCGCATTGTGCTCTCTCCTCATCTCTCTGCCTCCTTCCTCTCTCTCTGCCTGCCTCTCTGGCTACTTGTGATCTCTGTCTGTCAAATAAATAAATAAAAGCTTAAAAGAAAAGAATTAATAAGATTGATAAACCCCTGGCCAGACTTATGAAAAAGAAAAGAGAAAGAACCCAAATAAATTAAGTCATGAACGAAAGAGGAGAGATCACAACCAACACCAAAGAAATACAAACAATTATAAGAACATATTATGAGCAAATATATGGCAGCAAATTTGACAATCTGGAAGAAATCGATGCATTCCTAGAGACATATAAACTACCACAACCGAAACAGGAAGAAATAGAAAACCTGAACAGACCCATAACCAGTAAGGAAATTGAAGCAGTCATCAAAAATCTCCCAACAAACAAGAGCTCAGGGCTAGACAGCTTCCCAGTGGAATTCTACCAAACATTTAAAGAAGAATTAACTCCTATTCTCCTGAAACTGTTCCAAAAAAATGGAAATGGAAGGAAAAGGATTACTCAACATGACCAAGTGGGATTTGTTCCAGGGCTGCAAGGTTGGTTCGACATCTGCAAATCAATCAATGTGATACAGTATATTAATAAAGGAAAGAACAAGAACCATATGTTATTTTCAATAGATGATGAAAAAGCGTTTGACAAAGTACAGCATCCTTTCCTGATCAAAATTCTTCAAAGTATAGGGACAGAGAGTACATACCTCAATATCATCAAAGCCATCTATGAAAAATTCCCCGTGAATATCACTCTCAATGGAGAAAAACAGAGCTTTTCCGCTAAGGTCAGGAACACGGCAGGGATGTCCATTATCACCACTGCTATTCAACATTGTACTAGAAGTCCTAGCCTTAGCAATCAGGCAACAAAAAGAAATTAAAGGCATCCAAATCAGCAAAGAAGAAGTCGACTATCACTCTTCGCAGATGATATGATACTAAATGTGGAAAACCCAAAAGGCTCCACTCCAAGTCTGCTAGAACTTGTACAAGAATTCAGTAAAGTGTCAGGATATAAAATCAATGTGCAGAAATCAGTTGCATGTCTTTACACCAACAACAAGACAGAAGAAAGAGAAATTAAGGAGTCAATTCCATTTACAGTTGCACCCAAAACCATAAGATACCTAGGAATAAACCTAATCAAAGAGGCAAAGAATCTATACTCAGAAAACTGTAAAGTACTCATGAAAGAAATTGAGACAAAGAAATGGAAAAATGTCCCATGCTCATGGATTGGAAAAACAAATATTGTGAAAATGCCTATGCTACCTAAAGCGATCTACACGTTTAATGCAATCCCTATCAAAATCCCACCCATTTTGTTCAAAGAAATGGAACAAATAATCCTAAAATTTATATGGAACCAGAAAAGACCTCGAATAGCCAGAGGAATATTGAAAAAGAAAGTCAACGTTGGTGGCATCACAATTCTGGACTTCAAGCTCTATTACAAAGCTGTCATCACCAAGACAGTAAGGTACTGGCACAAAAACAGACACATAGATCAATGGAACAGAATAGAGAGCCCAGAAATAGACCCACAACTCTATGGTCAACTAATCTTCAACAAAGCAGGAAAGAACGTCCAATGGATAAAAGACAGTCTCTTCAACAACTGCTGTTGGGAAAATTGGACAGCCCCATGCAGAAAAATGAAACTGGACCATCTCCTTACACCACACACAAAAATAGACTCAAAATGGATGAAGGACCTCAATGTGAGAAAGGAATCCACCAAAATCTTTGAGGAGAATACAGGCAGCAACCTCTTTGACCTCAGCCACAGCATTTTCTTCCTAGGAACCATTGTCAAAGGCAAGGGAAGCAAGGGCAAAAATGAAGTATTAGGACTTCATCAAGATCAAAAGCTTTTGCACAGCAAAGGAAACAGTTGACGAAACCAAAGACAATTGACAGAATGGGAGAAGATATTTGCAAATGACATGTCAGATAAAGGGCTAGTATCCAAAATCTATAAAGGGCTCAGCAAACTCAATACCTGAAGAACAAATAATGCAATCAAGAAATGGGCAGAGGACATGAACAGACATTATTGCAAAGAAGATATCCAGATGGGTAACAGACACATGAAAAAGTGCTCCACATCACTCAGCATCAGGGAAATACAAATCAAAACCACAATGAGATAAACCTCACACCAGTCAGAAAGGCTAAAATTAACAAGTCAGAAATGACAGATGTTGGCGAGGATGTGGAGAAAGGGGAACCCTCCTAAACTGTTGGTGGGAATGCAAACTGGTGCAACCAACTCTGGAAAACAGCATGAAGTTTCCTCAAAAAGTTGAAAATACAGCTACCCTCGCCCCAGCAATGGCACTATTGGGTAGCTACCCTATGCCCCAGCAATGGCACTATTGGGTAGCTACCCTACGCCCCAGCAATGGCACTAATATACAATGTAGTGATCTGAAGGGGCACGAGCACCCAAAAGTTTATACCAGCAATGTCCACAATAGCCAAACTATGGAAATAACCTAGATGTCCATCAACAGAGGACTAGATAAAGAAGATGTGGTATATATATAGAATGGAATACTATGCAGCCATCAAAAACGCTATCTTGCCTTTTGTGACTACGTGGATGTACCAAGAGGGTATTATGCTAAGTGAAATAAGTCAAACAGAGCAAGAAAATTATGATATGATCTCCCTGATATGAGGAAGTTGAGAGGCAATGTGGGGTGTTTAGGGGGTAGGAAAAGAATAAATGAAAAAAGATGGGATCTGGAGGGAGACAAACCATAAGAGACCTCTAACTCCCACTGAGCCACCCAGGTACTCCAAGAGACCCTTAATCTCACAAAACAAACTGAGGGTTACTCGGGGATTGGGGGGTGGAGAGAAGGTGGTTGGGTTATTCACATTGGAGAAGGTATGTGATATGGTGAGTGCTGTGAAGTGTGTACACCTGGTGATTCACAGACCTGTACCCCTGGGGCTAAAAATACATTATATGTTAATAAAAAATTTATAATTATAAAAAAATGTAGATTATATTATGTCCACAAAAACTATTCATTTAAATGGAGAAGTCCATCGCACAGTTTTACTTCTATATCTTGTAATTTTCTAGAAAAATGAATCTCAAAGTAATTCTTAGAGAACACTAATTCTTACTAATCATGACAAGTATGCAAATTCATTTACGAATCTACATGTAAATGTATGTCCTAAATGGAGACTGCTTTTACCTGGTATTTCAGACAAAATTATCAGTTTTAAGCAACAGAAATTGACTGGCTATTTAGGTAAAGATGACTCATGCAGAGAATGCCAGGCTCCCAAAATCAATGGAAGGTTGCAGATGCAGTCCTGGAAAACAATGAGAAAATTAGATCTAAGGCAGCACTGGGAGGCCTAGAAAAGTCATAGAGCAGAACACATGGGTCAGAATACCAAGACTTCCATGACAATGAAAGAACTTTCACCGTCCTACACATCTTCAACTTCAAAGTCTCAAGAATATCCAGTTGGCTAAGTCTTAGATGGCTGCCTAGCTCATGTGTCCACCCACCTGGTTGCTCGGGGTCAGAAAATCTGAGGTGTAGAGAGAGAGTTTGACTTCTTCATTGCCAATTTGGATACATTTTATATCTCTTTGTTTTCTGATTGCTGTTGCTAGGACTTCTAATACTATGTGGAACAAGAGTGGGGAGAGTGGGCATCCTTGTCGTGTTCCTGATCTCAATGGGAAGGCTGTGAGCTTTTTCCCATTGAGGATGATATTTGCTGTGGGTCTTTCATAGATAGATTTGATGAAGTCCAGGAATGTTCCCTCTATCCCTATACTTTGAAGCGTTTTAATCAGGAACGGATGCTGGATTTTGTCAAATGCTTTTTCTGCATCAATTGAGAGGACCATGTGGTTCTTCTCTCTTCTCTTATTAATTTGTTCTATAACATTGATTGATTTGTGAATGTTGAACCATCCTTGTAGCCCAGGGATAAATCTTACTTGGTCATGGTGGATAATCCTTTTTAATGTGCTGTTGGATCCTGTTTTCTAGGATCTTGTTGAGAATCTTAGCATCCATATTCATCAGTGATATTGGTCTGAAATTCTCCTTTTTGGTAGGGTCTTTGCCTGGTTTGGGGATCAGGGTAATGTTGGCTTCATAGAAAGAGTCTGGAAGTTTTCCTTCTGCTTCAATTTTTTGAAACAGCTTTAGGAGGATAGGTTTTATTTCTTCTTTGGAAGTTTGGTAGAACTCCCCAGGGAATCCTAAAATTCCCTGCTAGCAGGGAGGAAGAATTATGTGTATTGGGGCGCCTGGGTGGCTCAGTGGGTTAGTGCCTCTGCTTTCGGCTCTGGTCATGATCCCAGAATCCTGGGTCGAACCCCGCATCGGGCTCTCTGCTCAGCAGGGAGCCTGCTTCCTCCTCTCTCTCTGCCTGCCTCTCTGCCGACTTGTGATCTCTGTCTGTCAACTAAGTAAATAAAATCTTTTTTTTTTCAAAGATTTTATTTATTTATTTGTCAGAGAGAGAGAGGAAGCACAGGCAGACAGAATGGCAGGCAGAGGCAGAGGGAGAAGCAAGCTCCCTGATGAGCAAGGAGCCTGATGTGGGACTCGATTCCAGGACGCTGGGATCATGACCTGAGCCGAAGGCAGCTGCTTAACCAACTGAGCCACCCAGGCGTCCCAGTAAATAAAATCTTTAAAAAATAATAATAATATATGATAGAAAAGGACTTTGTGAACTGCAATGATATTGGTCTCCTTTATAAATATTGTAGATCTCTATGTATAGAGCAATTTATATAACATCACAAATCTAATTTGTTATATATACACAAATTTATACTCAGAATGTAAAAATATATAGCTGAACAAACATACATGAAGAAATATGTATTTGTTACATTAAAGTTGTCTATATTTATATATGATACATATCGTATATATATATTATATATATAGTTCTTTGTAGACAAACAGAAATATATTTACCTCTGAAGCACACCAATTATGTTAACACTAGATGTTTGAATATAAATTAATTTATAGGCTTGGAACCAAGTCCAGCCAGCTCCTCTTCCCAAAAAGGAATGTGCTGGGAAGGACACAGGCTGAACAGTTGCGTGATTGAATACATTATCAGCTCCTTCTTGCCCTCCACCATGTACTTTTAATCCATTTTGCAGATGGATTAAAGTAGGGCTTGGTGTTATTATTGTTTCCTGTTGACATAGTCCTCCTTGCTCAGCTGCCATCCTTCTGCAGTCTAAAAGAAGACTCTGCTGTAACTACGTTTCTTCCTGTTATTTTTAATCTTGTTTTCTTTGTTCACCAAATATTTGACAAGGTCTACTATGCATAGATACCACAATGAGGAAGACATTCTTCGTGCCTTTAGGGAGCTCATTATCTGAAAAGAGTTACTTCCTTTATTGAATTATGTGTATATAACTTTGAACTATAAACTGCGTGCTCAGGTTTACAGAATTAGGGGTTTTCTGTAAAGATCTTTATGGGGATATGTACTCAAATATAAGATACTTACATTACATACTTGTTTTCAATGGATTCTAACTATAGAGCTAGAAACCATTTTTTTTTAAAATCACTGTAATGAGAAGATAAAGTGAATCTTATAAACAAAAAACTGAGCTTTTAGCCTGTGAGGAGAAAAAAAAATAGTGTGCATTTTTCTGACAGTAACTGGTGAGTTTCCCAAAAATCTCTAGCCTAACTTATTAAAGTTAAATAGTAAAACAATGTATCTTCCTAAGTCCTTTTGCAACTTTCACTCTATAACTAACTGTGTTATTGATCAAATGTGGTTTCCTTTTACTAAGAAAGAAAGGATTTTTAAAAATCTCATACAACTTATTGGTGATCAAGTACTTTGAAGAGAATAACAATTTTATTTAAAAAAAAAAAGCTAGAGTAACTTGGGAACATATGGATTACATTTATCTCCAAATGCATAAACTTTTAAAGAAGTTATAAGGGAAATTTCTGGCAAAAATGTCCCTTGATTTGAAGCATGAAATGTATCAAAAAAGATAAAAAGGTGAGTAGCAGGATAATTTAATATACAGAGTCTACAAGAGGTTGAATTGCTTTCTTATTCAAAAATGTCTAAGACTATTCTAAAAATACACAGCCAATTCCTGGAATGACTGCCCTGTGCTCAAAACTTAATAGTGAGTGAAATTTGTGGAGTGGCCCAAAGGGCAGCCAGTAACACAATTGCAAAAATATCACCCTTAATAGTACAGTATTTCTGACATGTAACTTGGAAAAGCTTCTTCTAGTGGCTAGGGGAGTTTACACGGTGCTTGTGTGTATGCATGCACATGAAACACCTTCTAGCAACATGCTTTGGGAAATGGAGCAACTCTATGCCAATGATGCATTCCCTAATCACTTTCTATGATGCATCTGCATGAATTTCACTTACATCTGCGAGGTAAGTCACTTTTTTCCTCTTTTACCCAGTTAGCATGTCTAATAACCTTCCTGAGTGGTGGGGGTGCACACTTGTGCAATTGGAAGGGGAGAAGGGTGAAACTAAAGCACTCTCATCCTCCCAGGTAGGGACAGTGGCATCATCTGTGGGGTTCCTCTCCTCTCTGCTCTACTCTCAGTCACCAGACACCAGGGACAAGTGATTTCAGGGTTTCTGAAGGAATACCCAGACAACTTCTGGAAACGTACTCACAGCAGGTGTTCTGTGACTCTTCATTCAACCAGCATGTCCCCCATTCTCTCTTCTGTTTCCTCCTAGGCCAGAGAAAGACACTGCGAAGTTCCAAGCATGGTGGGAAGAGAGAAGTATTCAGAAAACAAAGCAAAAGTAAGGCAGTAAGACAGTGGCACAGTGGGGGGGGGGGGGGCTCCTTGAGCCTGACGGGTCTATGATTACAGTCTGGACAACTGAGGAGTTGGGGCTGGTTCCACACATGGGGCCTCCTGGCTTTGCTTCCCCCTAATTTCCAAAGCACTGTACCCAGGGCTGACTCTAAACTTCAAGGAATTGCTCTTGTGGACTTAAAAACTGAAGCTGAGGCTGAAGCTGAGTGGTGCTCAGAATGTCCCAAGGCATCGTCTCTTGACAATGAGGTGAGCCAGCTGCCTCCCCTCTGCACTGGCTCCTCTGAGAGCCTCAGCTTCCCAAGGGCCCAAGATGTACAAAGTGCGGGCTTACTGACCACGAGGAGTACGCTGAGCTTTGTCCACATTCCCACAGAAACTTCTCACATGCAAGTTCTTCATTTGGGTGAGTGTTTCTTTTGTTAGTAAGGACAATTCCACCTTCTTGGATGGTAACAATACTATTACATTTTCTGACAATGCCAGGCATTCATCACTTTCTGTTGCTTGTGTCCTGATTAAACATTCTTTCCCTAGAATGCTGTAGGGTTTTAGATCTCATAACACAGTTTTGGAATTTACAAAACATCTGTCTCCTTTTCTCAGCCAGAAAATACAGAGAGGCTGATTTTTGCTTTGGCCCTGTGAAAGAACTAACACTACATCCTTTGATGCACAGGCAAGAGGAACACATAATTTGACGCCCCCACCCACAGATCTAGATCTCTCTTCCTCCCAGCTTCCCCTCCAGTGTCACTGACAATGTGTGCAAATCCTGGCTCAGGAACCTCATAGGCAAATCCTAGAGCTTCCTGGCAACTGTATCAGCAGCAGGATCACCAAGAGCACCTGGCAGTTGGCCCACCCATCCCAAACACTCTAGGGCCTGTGGACATGTGTATGACCACTGTATTGGTTGGCCCTGAGCTTGGGCACCACCTAGACCACTGCGTCCAAGGCTGAGTTTCTCCATTTTCCCTGGTGTTCAGCCACAGAAACACCTGCAGAGGCTTTTGGCCTCAGAAAGCCCTGTCTTCCAGTCTCCTACAAAAGGTGAAGCTAGAAGGACCACACGATTCCTTGCTATGAGACTCTAGACACATCTGCCAACCTGTTACTTCTCCACCATATTCTCTCTCAATGGGTCTCAAAGATTTTTTACCATGGCCCACAGAAAAGTATGCCCAGCATGAATCTGCGTGTGTAATGATAAACATACTAGGTATAACAGAAGTGGTAATTTCACAAAACATCACTTAGCTTGGAGATGCTCTATATGATGGGGTTTACTTGCACATTGGAAAACATTTTAATAATATAATAATGACCTTTGTGATTTATGTAGCATTTACCCGCAGTGAGGGAATGACCTAAGTGCTTTACATATATTACTCAAATCTGTACAATAATTTTGTAAGTTAGATGCTATGCTTATTTTGTAAAAGAGATATGCAGTTTTAAATAACTTCAAGTATTTTGCTTTAAAATGTTGGGACTTTGTAGCATAGTTCAGCTTTATGAAAAATTTCTCTTCACAATGACTGAGTGAGGGCTATATTTGCATGTATGTATACAGATGTACAGAATATACATATCTTATCAGACAGAAGGAATCAGGAGGTAGATTGCATTGGTCAGAGAGGGTCTCTGGAGAAAAATGATCCAGTGAACTTTGTACAGTAATTCCTGAAACAATTTTAAGGCCTGAGGTAGTGCAGCTATAAAAGGGAAGCCTGTCAGGTATCAACCAGGACAATTTTTGTAGGCTAAAATTTTCTATTCCTGAAAACAAAATTAACATATTTGACTTTGTCTTTCTTTTGCAATTTGATAAAATATTTCACAGACGTTATGTATAGAAGTGAGCGTGCTACCTAAACTTATTTCAACGTGTTGCCAAAAGACTAATTAAAAGTAGAAATACGCGCCAGAGTGCAGACACTGTTGGAACAGCTGGTCTCTCTACACACATGGTCAGGCCAACCCTCTTCAACAGGAAATGACTCAAAGATAGCAATAGTTACAGCTTTTGCTTTTGTCCTGTTTTGTTTCTAATCTCTTCAACACCATGGATGATGTAGAGTGAATCGCAGTGATGTTTACAAATATTACATCTCTCTGGCCAACTTGTGGGATCACAGAGGAAAGCTGCTCCCTACAAGAATGTCCCTGGCAGAGTTGCTGGCTCCTGGCATTCGTAGTCTGTGTTGGGGTAGATGTCAACAAATGCATAGCTTTTTCCCAGCCTTGACACTTACATCTACCTATATTGCATTCCAGTCTGCATGGACCTATACTTGGGATTATTATACTTCGTAGGTGACATAAAAGAGCAAGCAATGTGTCTGGAGTGTTCTTTACACCCTGGAGTGAGCTTTTGTGGCCAACAGCCAGTCAAACACAACCCTCTGTGGGTCTCCAGCCAAATGTTAACTTCCTTATCCACCTCCTCCTGATTCATGACGCTACCCTCCCTCCTGCTTAGAACTTCTCAATGACAACTGAACTCTGTATGGCCAATGGCAATCACAAGACACCAAACAAATCAGAAGCTGTCCAACCTTAACATAATCTGTAACTTAAAACCACAGAATGGAAGTCAGCAGGAATCTTTTGATCATTCTTCTTCTACCCCCCACTTTTTTTTTGTGGGGGAGGGAGTAAAGTAGGAAACCAGTCATGACTAAATTGGAAAGAAGTGACACATATAGGCTTGTAAGGCACTTTCAGGCCTTCATGTGACTTTTCAGGAAGAGCCAACCAGGAAGGCCAATTGAGACCTGAACATCTGTGGGATAGGATCTGTATGGGCCAAGGGATCCAATGTGATGGAAAAGGAACAGGAAAGAAGTAAGCCTGCCATATTGAAATAAGACACTCCTCAGAAGAGAGCAGAATGTGCTACCTTAGAAAAATGAGACAAGCATGGATGCAAGTAAAGTCTTGGATATGGTGATCTTAATGAAAACATCTACCCACACAAGAATACACAAGGAATTCACCCTATAACAGTTAAAAGGAGTAAATAGACTTCCAGTACATCATCAGCAATACCTTCTAAAAGTCTAATCGTTATTTATCCTGAATTCCTGCCACAGTGCTAGTATAGAGACAGGTAGGAGCACACATGTGCTTATTTATCTCTTGAATGACAGTCAAAAGTTAAAGGATCCAGAAGTATCTTTAATTTTACATTCTTGGAGTTTCCCTTGTACTATTTTTTAAAATTTATTTATTATTATTATTTTTTATAAACATATAATATATTTTTATCCCCAGGGGTACAGGTCTGTGAATTGCCAGGTTTACACACTTCACGACACTCACCCCAGCACATACCCTCCCCAATGTCCATATCCCCACCCCCTCTCCCAACCCCCTGCCCCCCAGCAAACCTCAATTTGTTTTGTGAGACTATGAGTCACTTATGGTTTGTCTCCCTCCCAATCCCATCTTGTTTCATTTATTCTTCTCCTACCCCCCTAACCCCCCATGTTGCATCTCCACTTCCTCATATCAGGGAGATCATATGATAGTTGTCTTTCTCTGATTGACTTATTTTGCTAAGCATGATACCCTCTAGTTCCATCCACGTCGTCGCAAATGGCAAGATTTCATTTCTTTTGATGGCTACATAGTATTCCATTGTGTATATATACCACATCTTCTTTATCCATTCGTCTGTTGATGGACATCTAGGTTCTTTCCATAGTTTGGCTATTGTAGACATTGCTGCTATAAACATTCGGGTGCACGTGCCCCTTCGGATCACTACGTTTGTATCTTTAGGGTAAATACCCAGTAGTGCAATTGCTGGGTCTTAGGGTAGCTCTATTTTCAACATTTTGAGGAACCTCCATGCCATTTTCAGAGTGGTTGCACCAGCTTGCATTCCCACCAACAGTGTAGGAGGGTTCCCCTTTCTCCACATCCTCGCCAGCATCTGTCATTTCCTGATTTGTTAATTTTAGCCATTCTGACTGGTGTGAGGTGATATCTCATTGTGGTTTTGATATGTATTTCCCTGATGCCGAGTGATAGGGAGCACTTTTTCATGTGTCTGTTGGCCATCTGGATGTCTTCTTTGCAGAAATGTCTGTTCATGTCGTCTGCCCATTTCTTGATTGGATTATTTGTTCTTTGGGTGTTGAGTTTGCTAAGTTCTTTATAGATTTTGGACACTAGCCCTTTATCTGATATGTCATTTGCAAATACCTTCTCCCATTCTGTCAGTTGTTTTTGGTTTTGTTGCCTGTTTCCTTTGCTGTGCAAAAGCTTTTGATCTTGATGAAATCCCAATAGTTCATTTTTGCCCTTGATTCCCTTGCCTTTGGCGATGTTCCTAGGAAGATGTTGCTGCAGCTGAGGTCAAAGAGGTTGCTGTCTGTGTTCTCCCCAAGGATTTTGATGGATTCCTTTCTCACATTGAGGTCCTTCATCCATTTTGAGTCTACTTTCGTGTGTGGTGTAAGGAAATGGTCCAATTTCATTTTTCTGCATGTGGCTGTCCAATATTCCCAATACCATTTGTTGAAGAGACTGTCTTCTTTCCATTGGACATTCTTTCCTGCTTTGTTGAAGATTAGTTGACCATAGAATTGAGGGTCTATTTCTGGGCTCTCTATTCTATTCCATTGATCTTTGTGTCGGTTTTTGTGCCAGTACCATGCTGTCTTGATTATGACAGCTTTGTAATAGAGCTTGAAGTCCAGAATTGTGATGCCATCAACTTTGGCTTTCTTTTTCAACATTCCTTTGACTATTCGAGGTCTTTACTGGTTCCATATAAACTTTAGGATTATATGTTCCATTTCTTTAAAAAAATGGATGGTATTTTGATAGGAATTGCATTAAATGTGTAGATTGCTTTAGGTAGCACAGACATTTTCACAATATTTATTCTTCCAATCCAGGAGCATGGAACATTTTTCCATTTCTTTGTGTCTTCCTCAATTTCTTTCATGAGTACTTTATAGTTTTCTGAGTATAGATTCTTAGTCTCTTTGGTTAGGTTTATTCCTAGGTATCATAGTTTTGGGTGCAATTGTAAATGGCATGGACTCTTTAATTTCTCTTTCTTCTGTCTTGTTGTTGGTGTAGAGAAATGCAACTGATTTCTGTGCATTGATTTTATATCCTGACACTTTACTGAATTCCTGTACAAGTTCTAGCAGTTTTGGAGTGGAGTCTTTTGGGTTTTCCACATATATAGTATCATATCATCTGCAAAGAGTGATAGTTTGACTTCTTCTTTGCCGATTTGGATGCCTTTAATTTCCTTTTGTTGTCTGATTGCTGAGGCTAGGACTTCTAGTACTATGTTGAATAGCAGTGGTGATAATGGACATCCCTGCCGTGTTCCTGACCTTAGCGGAAAAGCTTTCAGTTTTTCTCCATTGAGAATGATATTTGCGGTGGGTTTTTCATAGATGGCTTTGATAATATTGAGGTATGTGCCCTCTATCTCAGCACTTTGAAGAGTTTTGATCAGGAAGGAATGCTGTACTTTGTCAAATGCTTTTTCAGCATCTATGGAGAGTATCATATGGTTCTTGTTCTTTCTTTTATTAATGTGTTGTATCACATTGATTGATTTGCGGATGTTGAACCAACCTTGCAGCCCTGGAATAAATCCCACTTGGTCGTGGTGAATAATCCTTTTAATGTACTGTTGAATCCTATTGGCTAGTATTTTGCTGAGAGTTTTTGCATCTGTGTTCATCAAGGATATTGGTCTGTAGTTCTCTTTTTTGATGGGATCCTTGTCTGGTTTGGATCAAGGTGATGCTGGCCTCTTAAAATGAGTTTGGAAGTTTTCCTTCCATTTCTATTTTTTGGAACAGTTTCAGGAGAATAGCAATTAGTTCTTCTTTAAATGTTTGGTAGAATTCCCCCGGGAAGCCATCTGGCCCTGGGCTTTTGTTTGTTTGGAGATTTTTGATGACTGTTTCAATTTCCTTACTGGCTATGGGTCTGTTCAGGTTTTCTATTTCTTCCTGGTTCAGTTGTGGTAGTTTATATGTCTCTAGGAATGCATCCATTTCTTCCAGATTGTCAAATTTGTTGGCATAGAGTTGCTCATAGTATGTTCTTATAATTGTCTGCATTTCTTTGGTGTTAGTTGTGATCTCTCGTCTTTCATTCATGATTTTATTTATTTGGGTCGTTTCTCTTTTCTTTTTGATAAGTCTGGCCAGGGGTTTTTCAATCTTATTAATTCTTTCAAAGAACCAGCTCCTAGTTTCTTTGATTGTTCTATTGTTTTTTGGTTTATATTTTATTGATTACTTCTCTGATCTTTATGATTTCTTTTCTCCTGTTGGGTTTAGGCTTTCTTTCTTGTTCTTTCTCCAGCTCCTTTAGGTGTAGTGTTAGGTTGTGTACTTGAGACCTTTCATGTTTCTTGAGAAAGGCTTGTACTGCTATATATTTTCCTCTCAGGACTGCCTTTGTTGTGTCCCAGAGATTTTGAACCATTGTGTCTTCATTATCATTTGTTTCCATGAATTTTTTCAATTCTTCTTTAATTTCCTGGTTGACCCATTCATTCTTTAGAAGGATGCTGTTCAGTCTCCATGTATTTGGGTTCTTTTCAAATTTCCTCTTGTGATTGAGTTCTAGCTTCAGAGCATTGTGGTCTGAAAATATGCAGTGAATGATCCCAATCTTTTGATACCAGTTGAGACCTGATTTAGGACTGAGGATGTGATCTCTTCTGGAGAATGTTCCATGTGCACTAGAGAAGAATGTGTATTCTGTTGCTTTGGGATGAAAAGTTCTGAGTATATCTGTGACGTCCATCTGGTCCAGTGTGTCATTTAAGGCCTTTATTTCCTTGTTGATCTTTTGCTTGGATGATCTGTCCATTTCAGTGAGGGGAGTGTTAAAGTCCCGTACTATTATTGTATTATTGTTGATGTGTTTCTTTGATTTTGTTATTAATTGGTTTATATAGTTGGCTGCTCCCATGTTAGGGGCATAGATATTTAAAATTGTTAGATCTTCTTGTTGGACAGATCCTTTGAGTATGATATAGTGTCCTTCCTCATCTCTTATTATAGTCTTTGGCTTAAAATCTATTTGATCTAATATAAGGATTGCCACTCCTGCTTTCTTCTGATGTCCATTAGCATGGTAAATAGTTTTCTACCCCCTCACTTTAAATCTGGAGATGTCTTCAGGTCTAAAAGGAGTTTCTTGTAGGCAACATATAGATGGGTTTTGTTTTTTTTATCCATTCTGATACCCTGTGTCTTTTGATTGGGGGCATTTAGCCCATTAACATTCAGGGTAACTATTGAGAGATATGAATTTAGTGCCATTGTATGGCCTGTAAGGTGGCTGTTACTGTATATTGTCTCTGTTCCTTTCTGATCTACTACTTTTAGGCTTTCTCTTTGCTTAGAGGTCCCGTTTCAATATTTCTTGTAGAGGTGGTTTGGTGTTTGCAAATTCTTTCAGTTTTTGTTTGTCCTGGAAGCTTTTTTTATCTCTCCTTCTATTTTCAATGATAGCCTAGCTGGATATAGTATTCTTGGCTTCATGTTTTTCTCGTTTAATGCTCTGAATATATCATGCCAGTTCTTTCTGACCTGACAGGTCTCTGTGGATAAGTCTGCTGCCAATCTAATGTTTTTACCATTGTATGTTACAAACTTCTTTTCCTGCACTGCTTTTAGGATTTTCTCTTTGTCACTAAGACTTGTAAATTTTACTATTAGGTGACGGGGTGTGGACCTATTCTTGTTGATTTTGAGAGGGGTTCTCTGCACCTCCTGGATTTTGATGCTTGTTCCCTTTGCCATATTAGGGAAATTCTCTCCAATAATTCTCTCCAATATACCTTCTGCTCCCCTCTCTCTTTCTTCTTCTTCTGGAATCCCAATTATTCTAATGTTGTTTCATCTTATGGTGTCACTTATCTCTCGAATTCTCCCCTCATGGTCCAGTAGCTGTTTGTCCCTCTTTTGCTTAGCTTCTTTATTCTCTGTCATTTGGTCTTCTATATCGCTAATTCTGTCTTCTGCCTCATTTATCCTAGCGGTGAGAGCCTCCATTTTTTATTGCACCTCATTAATAGCTTTTTTGATTTCAACTTGGTTAGATTTTAATTCTTTTATCTCTCCAGAAAGGGCTTTTATATCTCCCAAGAGGGTTTCTCTAATATCTTCCATGCCATTTTTGAGCCCGGCTAGAATCTTGAGAATCGTCATTCTGAACTCTAGATCTGACATATTACAAATGTCTGTATTGATTAGGTCCCTAACCTTTGGTACTGCCTCTTGTTCCTTTTTTTGTGGTGAATTTTTCCACCTTGTCATTTTGTCCAGATAAGAGTATATGAAGGAGCAAGTAAAATACCAAAAGGGTGGCAAAGACTCCAGGAAATACACTTTAACCAAATCAGAAGAGATCCTAAATCGTGGGGGCGGGGAGAAAGAGGATAAAAAGTGTTCAGAAAAAAAAAAAAGAAAAAAGAAACAAAGAAAATGAATAAAGAAAACATATAAAAAAGAAAAAATATATATATATTTGATAAACTAGTTAAAAAAAGGTTGAAAAAGAAAAGGGTAAAAGTTAAAAAAAATTTAGCAGAAGTAGAAAAAAAAATTGAAAACGAAGAAAAAAAAATAAATTAACTGTAAGACTAAAGAATCATAGGGAGAAACCCATGAGTTCCGTGCTTTGCTTTCTCCTCCTCTGGAATTCCGCCGCTCTCCTTGGTATTGAACCTATACTCCTTGGTAGGTGAACTTGGTCCTGGCTGGATTTCTTGTTGATCTTCTGGGGGAGGGGCCTGTTGTAGTGATTCTCAAGTGTCTTTGCCCCAGGCGGAATTGCACTGCCCTTACCAGGGGCCGGGCTGTGTAATCCGCTCGGGTTTGCTTTTGGGAGCTTTTGTTCCCTGAGCACTTTCCATAGATTTGTGGAGGACGGGAATGAAAATGGCGGCCTCCTGGTCTCTGGCCCAGAGGAGCCGAGAGCTCGGGGCCCCACTCCTCAGTGTGCCCTCAGAGAACAGCGCCCATTTACTCCCGTCTCCCTGGATTCTGGCCGCACTCCGAGCTCACCGAGCCTGTGACTGGTTCAAGGTATTCCCGAGCTGTGAGCTCACTCCTCAGCTCTGTCTCTGTAGCCGGCTTCCCCGTCCTAATACCTGCAAGATCTGCGACACTCAGACACCCCTGATCCTTCTGTGTCCCTGCGGGACCTGAGGCCACACTGACCCCACATGGGCTTCACCCCAGTTTAGCCTCTGGAGCAATGTCCCTCAGTGGAACAGACTTTTAAAAGTCCTGATTTTGTGTTCCGTTGCTCCGCCACTTGCCGGGAGTCAGCCCCTCCCCCCGCAGTCTATCTTCCCGTCATTTTGGATTCACTTCTCTGCCAGTCCTACCTTTCAGAAAGTGGTTGATTTTCTGTTTCTAGTATTGGTGTTCTTCTTCTCTTCGATCTCCCATTGGATTTTTGGGTGTTTGCAATCTTTAGATAAGCCATCTAGCTAATCTCCTGCTACCTGAAGTAGTGTCAGCCTGCTACTTCTCCACCATCTTCCCATTACTCCCCCTTGTACTATTTTTCATAGGAGAGTGAACCCTAAGATATTTTTTTCCTTTGTTTACCACACAAGCTTCCTTGGATTACAAAAGAACTATTTTTCATCTTTCCCCCAATTCATAATCCACTGATGGGTTACTCAGGTCAATCCCATTGTCCTCTCTTCCTCTGCCGATGGGACTCTCCTTTATCGCCTTAGAAGGACAAACCTTCTCTCCCTCATTCAGAGATAATCACAAGACACCAAGAAAATCACAAGTTGTCAAGTACATAAATTGTTGAAAAGGAGTCTGACAAAACGTTAAGAAGAAATTAAGCCTCCACAAGGCCAACTGTATTTGGCAATTTAGGATGACACATGGTGAACAGTAGCCGTCACTTCCCTGGAGCAGGAGCTATCAAGAATATCCCAGAAATGCTACCAAAAACCTGGAGACAATGACTGTTAAGGCTTACTACTTCATACAGGATGTACTCCAGGTTTGATCATCAAATCTTACCTACATTTATTCACTCAAAAGGCCATTCACTGAAAGTACAATTTGGATCTTTTCTTGCGGGTGATGCCAGCATGGTCAGACCCCACTGAAAGATCAGAGAACGGAGTAATTATCATCACAACTGGCCAAGGCTCTATATGCCTCAGGGTTATTTTTTAACTTAATGGAAAAGTTTTGTCTTAATTTTGTAAAAAAAAAAAAATTTTTTTTTAAGCCTCAATAGTTAACTCAAGTTATGTGTACATTTTGTAACTTCTCTCAGGAAATTTCTCATAATAGCTATATTTTAAGACTGCTTCAGGTAATATGACATCATGCAAAATAAACCAAAACAGATTTTCTGAACATCCTACACATGACAACAAACACCAAGATACGGCTTGTGTCCAACATGGGTTCTGCTTCAAACATTTGGCTGGAGGAGCAAAGAAATTATAATGGAAGAAAAAGAAGCTGAAATTATTTTCACATAAAACAGAGAGCAATTACCAAAGTCCCAATTATTTGTTTTGCCTTTAGCAGGGCTGGGTTTTCAGAACTTTTTTTTTTTTTGGTCACATTTGTCTGTATTTTAGATACAGGATGTAAGACAGCCAAAAGCTACATTCCTTACTCATGTGAGATCTCGTGATGAGCAATAACAGAAGTCATGGTTTAAAAAAAAAAAAAGCCCTTTCTCACATTGAGGTTCTTCATTCATTTTGAGTCTATTTTCATGTATGGTGTAATGAAATGGTACAATTTTATTTTTCTGCATGTGGCTGTCCAGCTTTCCCAAAACCATTTGTTGAAGAGGCTGTCTTTTTAACATTGGACATTCTTTCCTGCTTTGTCGAAGATTAGTTGACCATAGCGTTGAGGGTCTATTTCTGGGATCTCTATTCTGTTCCATTGATCTTTGTGTCTGTTTTTGTGTCAGTACCATACTGTCTTGATGATGACAGCTTTATTATAGAGCTTGAAGTCCGGAATTGTGATGCCACCAACTTTGGCTTTCTTTTTCAATATTCCTTTGGCTATTCGAGGTCTTTTCTGGTTCCATATAAACTTTAGGATTATTTGTTCCATTTCTTTGAAAAAATGGATGGGATTTTGATAGGGATTGCATTAAATGTGTAGATTGCTTTAGGTAGCATAGACATTTTCACAATATTTGTTCTTCCAATCCAGGAGCATGGAATATTTTTCCATTACTTTGTGTCTTCCTCAATTTCTTTCATGAGTACTTTATAGTTTTCTGAGTATAGATTCTTAGCCTCTTTGGTTAGGTTTATTCCTAGGTATCTTATGGTTTTGGAAAGGAATCCATCAAAATCCTTGAGGAGAACACAGGCAGCAACCTCTTTGACCTCAGCTGCAGCAACTTCTTCCTAGGAACATCGCCAAAGGAAAGGGAAGCAAGGGCAAAAATCAACTATTGGATTTTTCATCAAGATCAAAAGCTTTTGCACAGCAAAGGAAACAGTTAACAAAACCAAAAGACAACTGACAGAATGGGAGAAGGTATTTGCAAATGACATATCAGATAAAGGGCTAGTATCCAAAATCTACAAAGAGCTTAGCAAACTCAACACCCAAAGAACAAATAATCCAATCAAGAAATGGGCAGAGGATATGAACAGACATTTCTGCAAAGAAGACATCCAGATGGCCAACAGACACATGAAAAAGTGCTCCACATCACTCGGCATCAGGGAAATACAAATCAAAACCACAATGAGATATCACCTCACACCAGTCAGAATGGCTAAAATTAACAAGTCAGGAAATGACAGATGCCGGCGAGGATGCAGAGAAAGGGGAACCCTCCTACACTGTTGGTGGGAATGCAAGTTGGTGCAACCACTCTGGAAAACAGCATGGAGGTTCCTCAAAATGTTGAAAATAGAACTACCGTATAACCCAGAAATTGCACTGCTGGGTATTTACCCTAAAGATACAAACGTAGTGATCCAAAGGGGCACATGCACCCGAATGTTTATAGCAGCAATGTCTACAATAGCCAAACTATGGAAAGAACCTAGATGTCCATCAACAGATGAATGGATAAAGAAGATGTGGTATATATACACAATGGAATACTATGCAGCCATCAAAAGAAATGAAACCTTGCCATTTGCGATGATGTGGATGGAACTAGAGGGTATCATGCTTAGCGAAATAAGTCAATCAGAGAAAGACAACTATCATATGATCTCCCTGATATGAGGGAGAGGAGATGCAACATGGGGGGTTAGGGGGGTAGGAGAAGAATAAATGAAACAAGATGGGATTGGGAGGGAGACAAACCATAAGTTACTCTTAATCTCACAAAACAAACTGAGGGTTGATGGGGGGAGCGGGGTTGGGAGGGGGGGTGGGGTTATGGATATTGGGGAGGGTATGTGCTATGGTGAGTGCTGTGAAGTGTGTAAACCTGGCGATTCACAGACCTGTACCCCTGGGGATAAAAATATATGTTTATAAAAAATAAAATTAAAAAAAAAATAAAAGAATCCTAGAGGAGAACATAGGCAGTAACCTCTTTGATATTAGCCACAGCAACTTCTTTCAAGATATGTCTCCAAAGGCAAAGGAAACAAAGCGAAGATGAACTTTTGGGAGTTCATCAAGATCAAAAGCTTCTGCACAACAATGGAAACAGTCATCAAAACAAAGAGAGGCAACCCACGGAATGGGAGAAGATATTTGCAAATGACAGTGCAGACAAAAGGTTGATATCCAGGATCTATAAAGAACTCCTGAAACTCAACACACACAAAACAGACAATCATATCAAAAAATGGGCAGATATGAACAGACACTTCTCCAATGAAGACATACAAATGGCTATCAGACACATGAAAAAATGTTCATTATCACTAGCCATCAGGGAGATTCAAATTAAAACCACATTGAGATACCACCTATATCATAATATCACACTTACTAGCAATCTTATGTGCTTCCTTTATTGGGAGAGAAAAAGTTGAGGTCCAGTTGGAACTGAGAATGGCATGTAACTCAGGACTGCCTTATTTCCGCTGCAGTTCACCCTCACAGGATCTTGCTATGGTGCTGATGATAGTTGTGGCAATTAGAAATTATGTAGAGCTTATGAGTTCTGGTTTTATAATTACTTTGGATTTAAAGAAATTATCTATAAATTAATGTGGTTTTATTTCTAAATAGGCCTATAAGAAGGTGTACTGCTTGCTGGGAAAATATGCTAAAAATCATTACTGTAGTAGATCCCAGTGAGCAGCCTAGTGAAGAAGTAAGGCAGTATATATTAATGATTAGAAGTGTGCAGTTAAATTGCCTTGGGTCAAATCCTGGTTTTTCTAGTAATAAAATATATCTCAGTGGACAATTCAATTAATTTTTTACACTTAAATACGCTCATCTATAAATAAGAATGAGACTGGCGCTTGCTTTATCAGGCTGTTGGAGATTAAAGGGCATAGTGGGGGAGGAGTGCTTCAACATGGTGCTACATAGAATAAGTACTCCATACATGTTTCAGTTTTATTAAGAACATAATTTCAGGAGTTGGAAAAGCCTACATAATTCTATCTTTGTGTCCTTGGACAGGTGAGCCCAAGTTCTTCTCAGTAAAGTGAGGATAATATTAGCATGACTGGATTTCTGTGGGGATTAAATGCATAATATTTTAAAATCACCTGGCCAACCTGAATTCCATAATAAGAGTCAGTTTCCTGTCCTTTCACTAATTACACAAATACTCTCCAAACATGAAGGAGAAATGGCAGTTACATCCTCAGCATGAACGTGTTCACATTCACTCTTTCATTCAATCTCTTTTGCATACGTACATATGGAAGCTTACTTTAATCTTTCGACTTTGAGAAGGTGACAGCAGGGACCATTCTACCTCCAAGAAGATTTAATGTTAGAATATGCTCCCTTAAATAAAACTGAGAATTTCTTCCATCTAAACATAACCCTGTTGTGTTATATCCTGGAGCAATATAAACTTGAACAGTTCTGGACTTAATTTAGTTGGCCATCAGAACTAAAAACTTTCCCTTAAATTAAGAACATACTAGGAGCGATGAAGTGCTCATGGGTTCAGCAGCACATTAGGTGGAGTGTTTCCTGCGCCTTGACTACAGCAAGGCTTCAAGCGGCCATGGAAGCCAGTGTATTCACAGAATAGTCCAATCTGTCATATTCCCTTCAAAACTAGGCTTCAGAGTCTGCTCTAGCTTCTGCTTGTTGAGCCTCAGACCTCATTCTTTTTTTTGGTGGTCAAAGTAGTCTGAATTTTATTTACCAGACTGAGTTGAGGTTGAGGTTGGATAATTAGATACTTCCTTCAGAAAATTGTTTAACTGGGGGTGAAGGTTGTTGCTTAGAGTATGAAGCATAAAATAAGTCATTAGTTTTATTCTCAGTTACATTAAGGTCTTAGAACAAAACATTACACAGGAAGCAAATTCAGGGTTTCTATTCGAATTATGTGGGTAGCTGGATGTAAAGTGGACAGCCTCTGTGTTAATGACTTCCAGCAATAGTGTGACAGGCAGGAGAGTGAAGGTATGCTTCCTGGTCCATCCCTATCTTCCCAAATACCCATTTTTTTAAAAAAATTATTTATTTATTTGACAGATAGAGAGTACAAGTAGGCAGAGAAATAGGCAGAGGGAGAGGCAGACTCCCCGCTACGCAGGGAGTCCGATGCAGGGCTCGATCCCAGGACTCTGGGATCATGATCCGAGCCAAAGGCAGTCACTTAACAGACTGAGCCACCCAGGCGCCCCCCAAATACCCATTTTTATGGCAGCATTATTCACAATAGCCATGATGTGGAAACAATCAAATGTCCATCAATAGGAAAATGAAAAAATAAAAGATGGTATATACATACAATGGATTTATTGCACCTTTAAAAAGAAGGAAATCCTGTAGTGTGCAATAACATGGATTCCACTTAAAAGAGGTATCTAAAATAGTCAAACACAAGAAGATAAAGGCCATAAAAGCAAAGAGAAACATGTAGGAAGATATCAAACTAAAATATTTCAATGTAGTGATGCAAACCATCAACACAATGAAAAGTCAACCTACAATTAGAAAATATTTGTAAACCACATGTCTGGTAAGGGGTTGATATCCAAAATGTACAAGGAACTCATACATCAAAATAAATACATGAAAAAACCATATAAAAATGAGCAAAGGACCTGAACAGACATTTTTCCAAAGAAGATATACAAATGGCCAAGAAGTACATGAAAAGGTGCCAAACATCACTTATCATCAAGGGAATACAAATCAAAACCACAATGAGTTATCATCTCACATCTGTTATAACATCAAAAAGTAAATGATAGGAAATGCTGGTGAAGATATGGAGAAAAGGAAACCCTTGTGCAGTGTTGGTGGGAATGCAAACTGGTACAAACACTATGGAAAACAATATGGAGGTCCCTAACAGTATGGAAGTTCCTAAGAAATTAAACACAGTACTATATGATCCAGTAATCCCATTCTGGGTATATATCCAAAAGAAACAGAACATTTATGTCAAGGAGTTACATATTTACTGCCAAGATAGCAGTATTACTTACAACACTCAAGGTATAGAAACAACCTAAGTGTCTGTCAACTCATAAATGGATAAAGAAAATGTGCCATCTCAGCAAAGGAAACAGTCAACAAAACAAAGCAGCAAACCATGGAATTGGAGAAGATATTTGCAAATGATAGTACAGACAAAAGGCTGATATACAGGATCTATAAAGAACTCCTCAAATTCAACACACACAAAACAGACAATCATATAAAAAATGGGCAGAAGATATGAACAGACACTTCTCCAATGAAGACATACAAATGTCTATCAGACACATGAAAAAATGTTTATCATCACTAGCCATCAGGGAGATTCCAATTAAAACCACATTGAGATACCACGTTACACTAGTTAAAATGGCCAAAATTAGCAAGACAGGAAACAACATGTGTTGGAGAGGATGTGGAGAAAGGGGAACCTTCTTACACTGTTGGTGGGAATGCAAGTTGGTGCAGCCACTTTGGAGAACAATGTGGAGATTCCTCAAGAAATTAAAAATAGAGCTTCCCTATGACCATGCAATTGCACTACTGGGTATTTACCCCAAAGATACAGATGTAGTGAAAAGAAGGGCCATCTGTACCCCAATGTTTATAGCAGCAATGGCCACGGTCGCCAAAATGTGGAAAGAACCAAGATGCCCTTCAACGGATGAATGGATAAGGAAGATGTGGTCCATATACACTATGGAGTATTATGCCTCCATCAGAAAGGATGAATACTCAACTTTTGTAGCAACATGGACAGGACTGGAAGAGGTTATGCTGAGTGAAATAAGTCAAGCAGAGAGAGTCAATTATCATATGGTTTCACTTATTTGTGGAGCATAACAAATAGCATGGAGGACAAGGGGAGATGGAGAGGAGAAGGGAGTTGAGGGAAATCGGAAGGGGAGGTGAACCATGAGAGACTATGGACTCTGAAAACAATCTGAGTGTTTTGAAGGGGCGGGGGGTGGAAGGTTGGGGGAACCAGGTGGTGGATATTAGAGAGGGCACGGATTGCATGGAGCACTGGGTGTGGTACAAAAACAATTAATACTGTTACACAGAAAAGAAGTAAAAAATTAAAAAAAAAAAAAAGAAAATGTGCCATCTATATACAATAGGATATTATCCAGCCTTAAAAAAGAAAGAAATCCTGTCATCTGTGACAACATAGATGAGACTAGAGGGCATTGTCTTATGTGAAATAAGCTATACAGAGAAGATAAATAACTACATGGTATCACTTATATTTGAAATCTTAAAAAAATGTTGAATTCATAGAAAAAGAGTAGAGACGTGATTGCTAGGTGTGGGAGTGGGGAGGTAAGTAGAAGTTGGTAAAAGGCCACAAACTTTCAGTTATAGAATGAATAATATATATTATGGTGACTATGATAACATTGTATTGTATAATTGAAATTTTTAGGGAAAGTAGAGCTTAAATGTTCTCAGCAAGAAAAAAAAGGGTAAATAAGGGAGGTGATGGATTAGTTAACTTAGTGGGGGAAACCCTTTCACAATGTTTACATATACCAAATCTTCACATTTAATATCTTACAGTTTTGTCAATAAAGCTTAAAAGAAAACAGGAAAAGACAAAGAGGAAGATAGTGTGGAAGAGTGGTTTTCAAAGAGACATATTCCTTAACCATGCATTATGAAAGCGACGAATCAAGTGTTGACTACTTACAGACGATCAGGCTATGGGTGGTATATGGTGTTCAAACTGGAATGGTAAATGGCATAAAAATAAGGTAACAACACAGAACAGCACTCGGCCTTTGACTGAGTATTCCGTACTGGATACCTGCCCAGTCCCTGGCCCTACATGGGACTCAGAGGAAAGGCAATGATCCTGTTCTCTGTAAAGGCACTTTCCAGGGCAGATCAGTAGAGCCACATCAGTTACACAGAATGAGGTCCCATGAGGGTTTACAGAGCCCATTTTGAACTCAGTGGACAGCAGCCAGTCCAGCCCTCAGTGTCCTGCCAGACAATGCACTAGCTGGAACTTGAAGATGAAGAAGAGGTAGGGTGATGATGAGAGGTAAACGGCACTGTTGTTCCAGAGAAAAAGCAAGAAAAGACACAGAAGTGATAACTGTCTGATGGCGAAGATCTCCAGGGGACTTTCTGGTGTCCACGTGGAATGTGAGACAGAAGCCCAGGCAGGGAGGTTGAATGAGCAACTTTGAGAGCTGCTGATGAGATTTTAAGTGGTCCTAAAGGACCCTTTGAGAGGCTTTAAAGGGCCTGTCCAGTAAGGAATCTTTCAGAAGCAAATGGCCTTAAACTAAGTCCAAATGAATGTATTGGCTCTTGTAAGTAAAAATGTCAAGGGAAGAGAAAACTGAAGCAAGTTAGAAGTTTAACACCACCACTACCACCCCCCAAACTAAACACCATATAGAAGCAGAGTGGGATGGTGGTTGCCAGGAGATGGGTGGAAGGGGATATTGGGAATTAATCGAGGGGTGTAAAGTTTCAGTTACATAAGACAAATAAGTCCAGAGATCTGTTGTACAACATCATGCCTATCATTAACAGTACCGTAGTGTACACTCAATAATGTGCTGAGGATAGATCTCATGATAAATGTTCTTACCACAATTAAAAAAAAATGAAATCTTTATTGAAAACTCAATGAGAGCATCAGAAGAGGTTGCAAGGAAGGCCACAGAAGGAACCTCTGCTCTGCACTCACATTTTCCTCCTTTTTTTTTAGACAAAATGGAGTGATTTGACATTCTTCCATCCACCCTTTCAATTCTTGGTTCAGTCACACACCAACATCTAATTCTTTGTCATATGTCAAAGATAGGCACGTATATTAGTTGATTTTCTTTCCTTTTCTGGCCTTGAAAAATCTCTCCATTTTTTACCTCCATGATAAGAACAGGAAGGTAAATGGAATGACAGTTTTAAATTCTAAGGTTGTCTTGTCCAAACACACACACACACACACACACACACACACACACACACACACACAGAAATGTGTGTTTGTATGTGGAAGTATGTGGGAACTTCTGATCTATCTGAAAGGGAAGGGCTTTTGTGCAGCCCCAATTGTTTCCTCAAGCATACAGCAGCCTCAAAATGATTTCTTGCTTCTGTCATTAAAGTGCAATCTTAGTTTGCATAAAGACATAAGAAATCTTTCTGTCTTTTTTAATAACTGTGTTCCCATAGCCATATGTCTTTATTTTTCTCCCTCATAATCCTCTTGCCAACATCTGTTTTAAGGAAGGTGGGGTATCATAGACCATTAGGTGTTCGAAATAGTCCCAGAGACTTCTTTTATAAGAGTCTAAGACCCAGGAAGGATAAAGATTTACACTCAACATAGTCACATAATTATTAACAACAGAACTGCTTTGAGATGCCAAGGTCTTAGAAAGTCCATTCTTCCATCCAGACAGACCCAGGCTGTTTCATTTGACTGTGTCACAAACTGACCCTTCTCTTGATAATGCAGCTTTCTATTGCCTTCCTTGATTGTTCTTGATGAACACTCTGGGTAGAGAGCATCTAGGTCCCTATTGTGTTCTCAGACATCTAGTCTTCTCTATTTCATCTTCTGTATTAAGGCTGATAAGCCCAGAAATAACATCATACCTTTTCTTCCAGGAAACACACAGCCTTTTCTCCTGAGAGGCACCCTGGTCAATCAGATGGAATCCATCTGTTTTCCTACTTTGGTCCTTTTCTTCTGCCTTCCTCAAAGCTGCTCCCACATTCCCTGTCCCTTGGTTTCTGCCTTTCTTAAAACTCTGCCACAGTATTTCAGGATCCCCACATCACCACTCACTTTGCTTTGAAGAAAACAAAAAGGATGGTCATGAGGAGATCTTAAACTCCAGAACCTTATGAGATTCTCCCAAGTCCTGTTTCCAATTAAGTTGAATCATTTTCTATCCTGAGAATGGAGTTTCTCAAAAGCCATCCTTATTTTTCCCATGTTCTGCATTTTTGAATATGGCATACCTACTCCTTCCCCCAGAAGCCTCCTTTCTCCATATATAGGACCAAAGAAGAAACTGGAGCAGGAAACAGGGTGCTCCTTTTAATGTACATTTCAGTATTCTCAATGAGTCAGATGTTGTGCTTTTAGACAATTTATATTCTCTTCACTAAAGGAAACTAATAGTTTTACCTTCCTACATATTTTGAAAATAAAATATTCTGATTTTTAAATGGAGAAATGGAGCATATTATACTTCTTGGAAAGTCAAAAGATATATAAGAAAAGTCTAGGTTCCAAGCAGTTCTGCCACAAAGAAATGTAACTTTATTTAAACCATTATTTTCTAAGTCTGTTGAGCTGATGCTGGAATCTCTAGCTATAAATATTTCCTTCCTTACAATCCCATATACCTGAGCCACTCCTTCAGAAAATACTTGCTCTACCTGAAATGTTTAAACTCATTTGATCCATATTTGCTACATACCAGACATGACATATCCCAGGTATTATTTCTACTAAACAAAGACATTCAGATGAAACAATATATTGGTGAGAGAGTTTCTGACTGTAAGTGAAAAACCTCACAGCCTACAGTGGCCTAAGCAATTAAGGAATTTTTGTTCCCCCCTAAGGCAAGAAGTCCTAAGGCACAGCTACTCTAATCCTGATTAACTCATCAGCTCTGTGACATCATCTACAATTGGGACTCTCTTCATTGTTGTTGTCCCATCCTCAGCATTGCCACTGTGTCAAAGGCCAGCTGATCTCAGGATCATACGTATGCCATGCAGATATGAACAATGCAGAACGAGAGAAAAGAAAGGCCTCCTTAATAGAGGAAGTCGTTGTTTTTCTATCAACCCCTATCAGGAAAAAATCAGACCCTCCATAATCAGCTATCACTGCAGGCTGATAATTGAAGAAGCAAAGTTCAAGTCTCAAAAAATAATTGATTCTTAATATCTTACTGGGCCGAATGTAGGCCAACTCCTTTCACATTCTTTTAATCATGTTCCCTTAATTATCAATATAGGGTCTGATCTCCTCTCCTGCCATAGATTTCTCCTTTGTTCTACTTGAATACCATAAATTTCTTCCTTGTCATTAGCCACGAGGCAATTCCTTTTTTTTTTAATTTATTTACCTGAGAAAGAGAGAGAGAGAATGAGGAGGGGGAAAAGCAGAGAGAAAGAGGGACAAGTAGGCTCCTCATTGAGCATGGAGCCCAATGCAGGGCTTTATGTCAGGACCCTGAGATCATGACCTGAGCTGAAATCAGGAGTCGGGCATTGGACCACCTGAGCCACCCAGGCTCCCCTGGCCACAAGACAATTCTTTTTTTTTTTTTTTAAGATTTTATTTATTTGACAGAGAGAGAGAGATCACAAGTAGGCAGAGAGAGAGAGAGAGAGAGGGAAGCAGGCTCCCCGCCGAGCAGAGAGCCCCATGTGGGGCTCGATCCCAGGACCCTGAGATCATGACCTGAGCTGAAGGCAGAGGCTTTAACCCACTGAGCCACCCAGGTACCCCGCCACAAGACAATTCTTAAAGGAAGTCTTATCTTGTACCAGTGCACTAAAGAAAGTCTATAATTTTGATGTCTTAAAGAAGTGGGACTTGATCAATCCCTAGCTACTGGCTGGTAGCTTCCTTCATCCTTCTTCCTTCATCCTTCTCACAATGAATTCTTAGGAAACAATAAGGTCTAACTCAAAATTCTTAGTCTGTGGTCTAATTTCCGAGTAAATGATGGAGCACAAACAGAACTGAGATTGTATCTGCAAGAAATGAGGAGAGACTACTTGGTCATCATCCAATAACACTTGCTGTAAGTATCCTGTTATCTAAGTATTAAGCACACAATGTTAATCAGTCCCTTGAAGACGCATGCTCATACCCACTCATATGTACCTCCATCCACTGCCTTGAACTCAAGTGACTACTTGGTAATGAGGAAGCATTGTTACCTTTCTGAGGCCCCAGCAACAAGGATCTCCAAGAACTGCTGACCATTAGAATGAGAATACCACTAAAAATTACTAGTATGCATTTATATTGTCATTTAGTCCCTTGGGGTTTAAATAACACCAGCTTTAATTGTGCAAATATCATATGCTGTACAATTATAAATAAGAGTTACTTCAGGGAAGAATATCCCAACCCAAATATTTGTAGCTTAAAATATATATTTAAAAAAGAAAAAAAGAAGTGACCCAGATACAGGCTATTTTTTGCCTGGCTCAATCCAAGTGGCTTGAAATTTATTGGCACAATCCACAAATCTAAAAGATTTTGAGTCTTAAAAACATGCAAGCCCCAGATGGTTTTATTGGCTCAGACATCTTTCCATGATTACATTTTGTCAGAAAACTCACCTAAGAAAATAAATAACACTGATTTAAGTCAGTCCCTTCCAAATGTGTCCAAAAATGATTGAATCAAGGAGAAGAATACAGCAATAATAAGTTGGTGTTTCATTATGAAATGCAAGATGATCTGCATAGTTCAATAAAACTTCAGGGCCAGAAATAACTGAAATGGTAGTGGATTGCAGACACCGGCTTAACTTGATCCACAAAATTATTGGGTGAAAGATGGTATAGGCATGATTCAGATGTTACTAGCTTCTAAATATTTGCACTTAGAAAAATGGAAAATATGTGTGTGATGTTTCTCCAAGTCTACCTGGATGTCTAAAGCTGATAGCCAACAAACCAAAATGGAGTGTTCCAGTGATAGAAGGAAATTAGAATTTTTGTGGGTTTTACACTTTTTTTTCAGAGACCTCTGCTTATAGTCATCCTTATAGACTCACTAATTTTATAGTTTTAGAACTACTACTTTCAATTTTGGGGCTGAAGCTTGTTTTGTTCCTTCCAGCCAACCTGTGTTTTGTAGAGAGTTGGGCAAAGTGCTAAGTTTATATTAAATAAATTGCTCACTAAGATAGACAATCATAGTCAAAACTGAAAAACAGGGTTCATTTGCATTCCTCAGAGTCTCCAGAAAATCCACTGTTTTTCTTTTCTATGTCTTCTTTCAGTTTTGGCTAGCCAGTTTTGCTCTCTTAGCAAAATCTCTTCTTGAGGACATACAGACATATACACCTGTAATACCCACATAGTGTGTATATACAATGATATTAGTCATTTATACATCAGTCTTAATGGAGGTTTGCATTGAAAAGTCTTTTAATGATTGCAAATTAAGAGGCTTTGCATTTTCTGTAAAATAAATATAATCCAAATGTTTCTGGACCTCACCAGTTTTTGGATGTAGGGCAATTTAATCACGATTACAGATTAAACATACCTGGCCCTCATCTGCTATCTGCGATCTCCTGCAAAATCTTCTCCACCTGCCCCATCAGCTCTCGCAGGTTTTCCTCTGTGTTTGTGAACTGGTCCATTAGCCACAGTCACCACTGGACCATGTGGTGTTTTCCACTTTCCTCCTGCCCTAGTTTAACTCATCTTGGTCAATGTCCTTTCCTCCTGGGATTCTGGCATGCCTAATCTCTGCCACGGATTGTGTGGCCTGCCAGGAGATGTTCAGTGCTATTCTGAGGGTCTGCTGCCAACGGCCCCAAACTGTGCCATCCTTGAGGAGCTTAGAGTATGTTGGTATTTTGATAGAAAGGAAATGGTTCTCCCTATTATTGAGACACACTATTTCATCCAGAAATCCTAAACATAATACCTACATTAGCCTTATTTCTCTTCTTCCTGAGCACCCGTTTATCATTCCCCTCAATTTCTTTGGTTAAAATAAATAAGGTCGCTATTAGCTGGATTCTTGCAGTTAGGCCCTAGAGAGAGTGCCTTCTATCCCTGGGGCATTTATCATCTTGTAGGAAGACAGGTGCAAAATATACAAAATAACTGTAGTAAAAGGACTAACGAACCATGAGAGACTATGGACTCTGAAAAACAACCTGAGGGTTTTGAAGGGGCGGGGGGTGGAAGGTTGGGGGAACCAGGTGGTGGGTATTAGAGAGGGCATGGATTGCATGGAGCACTGGGTGCAGTGCAAAAACAATGAATACTGTTATGCTGAAAAGAAATAAAAAAAAAAGGACTAACATGTGATTTTAAAGTAGATATGCGATTTGTGGCATGGTAGAGGAAACGATGATTTTTGGCTGATGGCGCTGAAGATTTGAAAGACAGAAAAATACTAAACAAAGAAAAGTGGACCAGCAGTCCGCTGACAGTGGACTAGAAGGAACAGAGGTAGGACATGTGGTGTTTACAGGGCACACTAAGTCCTCTCATGCGGGATCAGGGTCACTGAAGGAAATGCAACTAGAGAACTCGAGCTTCCCTCTGTGACAGTTATGTTCATTACATCTTGTGCCATGTCCCCAGCTCAATGGAATTTAAGTTGATGGTTGAGATCAAAATCTTTTAAAAGAGAAAACCTGGTTTTCATGTGTGCTTATTTGTATTAGAAAGAACGTAATTACCACAAACTGCCCAGAACAGATGCTGGGTGATTTCTGAGAGGATGTAAGACTGTGTTTTCATTTATGCTTGATAGAAAGGTAAGACATTGGAAATGAGAGTAGGATTTATGTTAATGCATAATACGGTACTTTGCCAATGGCGGGTGCTCAGTAAATATTCAAAGAAGAAAGGAATTGCCATAATAAAAGATTTTGCTTAATGTGACCATGGTTTGCAAAACTGTGTTCTGCAAGGGATTTGAAACCACAGACGTATCACCTAGACAAGGCCACCTTCCCCATACTTCCCCACACACGTACATGCCCTTCAACTAGAACTTCACTTTTTTTTTAGAACTTCACTTTTACATATTTTATATATAAGGGCTCTGATTGAGATTTCCTTTAAAGGAAATAAGCATTCTATGAATTAAAACTTTTGAAAATGATATTCTTACAATAATTATATTTGGTCCCCTGAAAAGGGACAAAGAACTTTTAAAAATATCCCAAGGGAATTGTGATTCCAAAAAATGCTCTAACTTGATTAAGAAAGCTTTAAAGTAATATTTTCAGGACAGAGAGGAAAAGAAATATTATGGCAGGCAATAAGAATGATATATATAAAAAATTATACTGGAGATTCATAGTAACAGAAAATAATAAATGATAATTTTATCTAATTTTTATAAGCTACCCACTGAATAAATGTTTTAAACAGTATGAGGGAGAGGAGATGCAACATGGGGGGTTGAGGGGGTAGGAGAAGAGTAAATGAAACAAGATGGGATTGGGAGGGAGACAAACCATAAGTGACTCTTAATCTCACAAAACAAACTGAGGGTTGATGGGGGGAGGGGGTTGGGAGAGGGGATGGGGTTATGGATATTGGGGAGGGTATGTGCTATGGTGAGTGCTGTGAAGTGTGTAAACCTGGCGATTCGCAGACCTGTACCCCTGGGGATAAAAATATATGTTTATAAAGCTGTAAAAAAAAAAAAAAAAGAAAGAAAGAAAGGATGAATCCCCAAGTTTTGTAGCAACATGGACGGGACTGGAAGAGATTATGCTGAGTGAAATAAGTCAAGCAGAGAGAGTCAATTATCATATGGTTTCACTTATTTGTGGAGCATAACAAATAGCATGGAGGACAAGGGGAGATGGAGAGGAGAAGGGAGTTGAGGGAAATTGGAAGGGGAGGTGAACCATGAGAGACTATGGACTGAAAAACGATCTGAGAATTTTGAAGGGGTGGGGGGTGGGAGGTTGGGGGCACCAGGTGGTGGGTATTGTAGAGGGCACAGATTGCATGGAGCACTGGGTGTGGTGCAAAAATAATGAATACTGTTATGCTGAAAAAATTAAAAAAAATTAAAAAAAATTAAAAAAAATAAAATTTAGATTCTAACAAGTAAATATGGACTTATGTAATGCTTACATTTTGTAATAGGCATTGATGGGGTAGGAATGCAGAATGAGAGAAAATCATTTTTAGACAAAAACAGATGTACTAATAGGGGAATATTTAATAGTGTTATACACCAAATGCTATTCTCAAGAAAAATCTCTGATCTTGAGAATGGCGATTCATGTACAGAGTACCTTGTGAAAGTGTACTTCAGGCAGCTGGCCAGATGGAAGCCTTGATCAATGCCCTTTTTGGGGTGGTTAGAAGGAAGGAAATAATACATTTAAATGAGTAGGGGGAAGAAGCCTGGGAAGAGGATAAATTCCACAATGGGAAATGTTCAAGAAAGGTAAAAACCAGTTGGAAATAATATCCATATTAAGATTAGCTTGGCCTATGGTAAGGCTAAGAGATCAAGTGATGATTTCCATGGAAAACTGGTTTGTTGATCACAGCAGAGGGGGCACCTAACACCACAGGGGACCTCACGGAAAGGAGAAGAAAGCAGTCAGGAGGCAGAGGGAGAGGGAGAAATTGTGAGCAGGAGTCTTTTTAGTGGTTTCTGCAGGAGAATACAGGTGAGGCAGGGTGAACAGACTTGGGCTGAGCTAGGCTGAATAATTTCAGTGGGCTCTGAGGCATAGGGGCTATTCCTAGTTGTCTGGTATCTGTCCCTGTGGTACTTAGGGTAGGTGGATGAGAGCCTGATAAAGCAGACAGCTGGGGCATGGGCTCTGGACTGATTGCTTTGTATTTGAAAAGCATCCTCACTGGCTTTTCCCTATCTATATCTAGGAATATCTTTATTAGGAATCAGATAACCCTGGGAAAGGCAGTCCCTTTAGGGTCAGCAAGTCTTTGATGTCAAAGCATCAGAGTACAGAAAATAAAAGACGTGGCTAATACAAGTATTCACCCATCTTTACTGAAAAGTGTAAAATGCATTTTTAATATGAAAAATGACTTTGATTCCTATTATTACTGATATGATTGGGATAGTTCAGTCCAAATTTCTTCATATTATCTTTCTGATCTGCCAACAATTTTTGTATCTTCCATCACTTTTATCCCATGTCTCCTGACTCAGAGGAAGAATCGTCTCTACCCTAATTGTGAATATTGGTCTTCACCTTACTGCTTTAATGCCAATTCTAAAGCATTTTTTATGAGTAATTCTCTCTTCATGTACATTTTGAATGTTCTTATTTTCTCATCTCTCTAGTCCCATCCTCTTATGCTTAGATCTTTGCCTAAAATCTTTCCCTCTGTAGGGCTGGCCCACTAGGCAATCACCATAGGACTCTCTTTTCCTTCACTGTCAAAATACTGAAAATTAGCCTAAATCTGTGGCTTCTGAAGCCTTGGTTTTACTCCTTAACCCCTTACGGTCTAGTTTCTACTCCACATACATACCGGTGTTATTGTGATCAATCCAGCAAAATTTCTATCCTTCAAATCCCCTTCTTTGTCTGCAGAATTTGAGGTTTTTAGCCTCTTGCTTCAATTGTCCCTTCCTTTTTAATATTGTGGCATCAAATGGTCTAGATTAAACTGCTAGGTCACTTCCAGTCTCTTCTTGGGGCTTCTCCAAAGCTCTCTACTTTTTCAAGTCCAGAATCACATTGCATACCACCCACTCTAGACATTTGTCCTGGGATTTCTCCTCATGACCTTGAACTTAATCTGTCTCATTCTGGTTACAGCACCCTCTCACCTCAGTTGGCTCCTTCTTTGGTCCTTACTTCCTATCAAAGTTATCACCTCCCCCTAGCTCAACATGTTAGCATCATCTTTGCATCCCTTTTTTCTTTCATTTGCCATGTTATACCATTCGGCGAATCTTGCCCACTCTGCCTCAGTGAGTGTCTTCACATTTACCTCTTGCTTTGCATGCTCACAGCTGTCATCCCTGTATGAGCTGTTATTTACTGGCACAAACTCTTAATTTGTCTCTATGTGTTCAGTTCCTCACTTTTTAGTAATAGTCTATAAGGAATGTTTTAAATTTCTGGCATGTTCACAGCCTCACCATTTTGCAATTTGCCATTTTCAGCGCCTGCAAGGGTGCTTTCTGTAACCCTTGCCCTAGCAAAGAGTCTTCGTAAATAAAAAATCAATCCTAATTCTCAGACTCATGATATTGGGGAAATTATCAATGAAAATGATAAAGCTGATGGTTGCAACATTCTCCTAAGTCCTCCAGTCCTTAAATCACTCATGGAGCCTTTACTTCCTGCTCCCTCCAATGACTGCTTGTGACGGCAACTGACAGAACAGCAGCAGCAGGCAGCCTCTGCATTTCCATTCTGACATCAGTTCAGAAGAGAGCAGAGCTGGCCTCCATCCTTGCTTGTATTATGATAATGTATATGATATGTATTATGTATTGTATTATGATAATGTATATTATTCTGTTCTTAAACTGACCAATGAGTAAGTAGACAGAAGTCATTTTGAGTTAATGCCAAAGAAACTGGAACCAAGAAGTGAAGAACTGAATTAGAGTCCCTTTATTTGGGTTCTCACCAACAGAGCTCCTGTCAATGATGCCTCCTCTCTGGTTGCAATTTAGATGTCAGAGCAGCAATAAGTCAACAATGATGGGAAGGAGTGGATGCTCAGAGCCACCTGCATCGTCTGCTGAGGTCATGACTGATGGCCCCTTGTTATACCTGGTGTCCTGTTGTAACAAGGGCTCCTTAGTTATAAAAAATAAATCACTACCTAAGTGATACGTGGTTGGGATTACTAGTTTTTGTCTTTGGCAAATTTAAACAGAAGGGAAGTCAACCCACATGGCCCGGAGAGAAGGGAATGGGGAATGTTCTGACATGGCCCTCATCTTTTGGCAGCTTAAAATGGAGTGATGGTTAATTTCATGTATCAACGTGACTGGCCACAGGGTATGCACATTAAACATTATCTCTGGATGTGTGTGTAAGAATGTTTCTGGATGAGATAAGCAATTGAATTGGACTCAGTAAAGTAGTATGTTTCCCCCAATGTGGATGGGCATTATCAAATCTGTTAAGGATGTGAATAGAACAGAAGGTGGTAAAAAGGAATTAGCCTGTTTTTGCTGCCTGTCTCCCTGCTCTCATTTTCTCTGGCACTGAGGGTTTAAACCATTGGTTCCTGCTTGGTTCTCATGTCTTTGAACTCGGACTGAATTACACCACCAGTCCTTCTGGGTCTCCAGCTTGCAGATGGCAGATTATGGGACTTCTCAGCTTCCATAATCATGGGAGCCAATTCATCCTAACAAATTTCCTTTATATAAACAAAATACATTTACACTGCATGTAATATAAATATATTAAAGTAAAATTAAAATTTTATAAATCTCCTACTGATTCTGTTTCTCTGGAGAAGCCTGTATCATACAGATGTAATGGAGAAAGGACTATGTTTTTGAAAAGAGATCCCTTTAGGAGCCATATGGAGGGTCCCTGTTAACCCACTCTACACTGCTCCCTGCTGAGCTTTCAGTTAATGTTCCTATTTGCTCCTTGCCTGGTCTTTTACCAAAGAGCCCACCCAACTTAACATAGCCACTTCACTCTGGCATCTGAGGCTCTCCTTGCTGTCAAAATTCTTCTGATGCCATAGAGTCTTCTAGAAGCCCTTATATTAAACTTACAGAAGATATGATCACTCAGTTGATCTACCTTAGACTTTGGGCAGACCATTTTGCGGCCCCTTTCTTACTCTATAGGTGAAGGAATAGAAACATACTGCCTATATGCATATATGTATCACATGATGGCAAAAATCACATGCTTTAGAGTCATACTACTTGGTTTCAATGCCACTACCACCAATACTTGTTGTGTAACCTTGGGAAAATTATCTTCAAAATGAGACTGATACTAATAGCACCTACCTTACAATATTGGGTGAAGATGAATCAAGTTGAAAAATGTAAAGCTTTGAAACATTACACAGGGACACATGCCTGAAGAACTTGTCACACACTGTCCTCCATCACCTGGCAGAAGTTTCCTTTCACTTCTCAGGTGTTTTCTCCCAGGCCCCAGAATTGGGCCTTGGCCATCTTCGGGGTTTTGCACAGAAGACATGTGTTAAGGTCAGCTTCCAAGCAGAAGAGTGAGTCATCAAGGGAAGCTGCAAGAAGGGGGAGAAAATCAGAGCACTAGAGGCAGACAGAGGTGGGTCCAAATCCACATATGCCAGGTTATTCCAGCTTTCAGAACCTCAGTGTTCTTACATATAGAGTAAAATTATTGGCATGCCTAGGTGGCTCAGTGGGTTAAGGCTCTGCTTTTGGCTCAGGTCAGGATCCCAGGGTCCTGGGATCCAACCCTGCATTGGGCTCTCTGTTCAGCAGGGGGCCTGCTTCCCCCTCCCCTCTGCCTGCTTCTCTGCCTACTTGTGATCTTTCTCTTTCTCTCTGTCAAATAAATAAATAACATCTTAAAAAAATAAGATTGTTGTAAAGATTTGATATGAGGCTGGCCCTTATGGTGTAACTTCTAGGGCTCAGGGAGAGCCCTCTCCTCTTCAAAGTACTCAATAGAGCGAGACATCCCTTTATCAGAACTAAGAGAGATTCCACAATAATTTGATCTAGTGTTCTCTTTATCAGAAAGCAGGACACTCTGGGATGTAGACTCATTCTGTCTCTCTGACCAAGAAGGCTATTTCTTGCAATCCACCTGAAAAATCCCTTTGCCTCTCATGAAACTACTGTTTTATACCACATTTGCTTTTCACATATGTAGCCAAATTCTCATGTTAAGATTTTTTTAATTAAAAAAAATCATGCCTACCTATTATCTTAGAGAAGCGTCAAGCAATTCTGTTAATTCTGAGAAATGCAGTATTACTTCTGGCATCTAAATAGCACTCTTGAAATAGAGATTTCAAGACATGTTTTCATGATTCCTCATGAACCCTAACTGTGTTACTGTTGACATGTTCTCTGAGAACCAGTCCATAGTCAGTGGCTGCTTTTCTAAGATAAAAATCTCTGTGACCTCAATGTGAACTTTCATGTCTATAAGGCAGCTACAATCCAAAAAGATCAAAGAACACACACACACACACACAGCTTCATAAACTAACACTGTCTGTGAGCAATTAGGTACAACTCGAGTGCCAGGATTATGCTCTTTTTAACAATAGTTACTTTAAATTCTGGAGCAGACACAGCATGCTTTCAAATCTCATCACTTTGCAGAATTTAAAAGGAGTGGAGTTAGATCTTAACACCCTATATTGTACATAGTGAGTTCAGCTCTTTATTCAAGCCATGGGTATTGATTTTCATCTTTTCATATTTTTAAAGCCATCTTGATTTGGATACATGGACCCTTGTGGGCTGAAATTGATTAGGACTGATGCTAAGAAAAATGATTAAGAAGGCAAAATGTATTTTTATTGGCCTTTTCCATCTTTTTATCAGCATCTTTTCTCCCATGCCAGCTGCTCACACACCAGGTTTCTCAATGCCTTCATGATGTTTAGGGCCCCCATTGATACTGGACCATCCTCCTTGGAAAATACCTCATGTTACAGCCTTGTGAAATTTATCCATTGAGTGTGGCCATCTCTCAGCCCTTGCTTAGTGACAACTAACCACTATGATTTATGTCATCTGCTCTGATTGGTTAGTGAGTACTTGTCTTAATCAGCTCAGGCTATCATATAACAAGATACCATAGGCTTGGTGGCTTAAACAAGAGACATTTATTTCTTATGGTTCTGGAAGTCCAAGGTCAAGGAACACACAGATCTGATATATGGTGAGGGCACTTCCTAGTTTGTAAATGGTCATCTTCCTGCTGTATCTTTACATGGCAAAGAACAGAGAGAGAGGGTGGGAAGCAATTTTCTCTCATCTCTTCTTGTAAGGGCACTAATCCCATCACAAGGTCTCCATGTTCATGACCTCACTACCTCCTAAAGTCCTCTCTTTCAAATACCATCACATTAGGGATTAATATGATTTTCAGGGCAATGTAAAAGCTCAGTCCATTGCAGTACCACTATCTTAATGAGCTTTATCTCTCTTCACTCTCTGGTCCTTTGAAAAATTAAACTCATCCAACTCAAATTAATTTCTCTGAATTGTTCTGAATTTCTCCTAGGAAAAGTTACCCATTATTCTGTGCTCCTATAATACTTTGTATAGGTAGTCTATGCTATTGCTTATAAGACTTTATTTCATTTTTTTATTTTTAAAATTATATTCAGGGTTTCCAAGTCTTTTTTCCCACTAAACACCGAAATTTTCAAAGACTAAAATGTCAGATTTTTGTTTTTATGTTTCCAATACCTAGCACAGTGTATGGCAATTTGTAACTGTTCAATAACACACATAATAATGTGACTTTGAAGTCCTCTTGGTTCTCCTAAGCTAGCCAGTCTTCAAGAAGTTTAAAGAGAAAACAGTCTGGTATTGATCCACATTAAAGGATACTTTGTGCAGATCTTTTTCCTCAGAAACCAGCCTGAGGGCAAGGGCATGCTCAGAGTCATTGTCTTTTGTATCACAAGCCTCGGAAATGACAGAGCTCATAGCCACAGATCCCTTTGTTCCAACCTTGTTTCTTTGATCAGAGTGATTCTGTACTGTTGCTCTTTTGTACCAAAGAAAATTTAGCTATGCAACGTTCCTATCCAAGGACTTGGTATCCCAAATCCCCTGTGAGTCAACAATAGATTCTTAAACAAGGCAGAGAGGAAATATTTTATCATAAAGTCTATTCGCTTGCTGAGTTTTTTGTCCTTTTGGAAAATGACAGCCATCAGGGATTCTGAAATCTATCCAGCTAGAGGGCAGAATGTTTGGGGACTGCAGGCCTTTCTTCAGTGCCTCCTTCGGGGCACATCACATCAGCAACCATCTACGCCACCATGTAGTGTAGGCTATGACCAAAAACTTTCCAGGGACTAAAATTACACTTCAAACTCAGATGAGAAGAATCCATGGAAAATGAGATATTCTCATCATTCATACAGATGTGATTACCTCCCAGAGTAACAAAAAAACTAAAGGATGCTGCATCTCAGTCTCTCATCATCAAAATTGCCTTATTCTATGTCTTAACATGATGAGAAGAGCATGATGAAAGATAATTGTAGTGGCCCTTTCCTGGATATTGTTTCCTGTTGTTATAGAAAACTATGTTAAATAACCACTTTTGTTATTTTGGTGGCCCAAAATATGTAATCACAAACATAAGATAAAGACTTTTGTGAGAAGCCAGACACATTTTAAGTTAGCCATGAAAAACCTTGATCTTCTTTGAACCATTTGCTTTGGCAGATGTATTTATATAGCTCCTAGATATTTCCAGAAACAAATATAATGCGCAGAATTGTATAATATTTGGGTTTGTGGCTAAGAAAGACATAATATAGGTAAATGGATAGATATATGATAAAGCAAGTATAGTAAATGTTACCAGGGTAGAATCCAAGAGGTATGTATATGGATGCATAATGTCAAATTATTTTAGCTTTGCTGTATGTTTGATACTTTTCATAATAAAATGTTCGAAAAAATATTGTTCATTAAAAGTAATATGCTCCAGGGACACCTGGGTAGCTCAGTTGTTAAGTGTCTGCCTTCAGCTCAGGTCATGATCCCAGAGTCCTGGGATCAAACCCCATATTGGGCTCTCTGCTCTGCAGAGAGGAGGGGAAGCAGGAGAACCTGCTTCTCCCTCTCCACCCCCTCCACTGCCTACTGCTCCCCTGCTTGTGCTCTCTCTACCAAATAAATCTTTAAAAAAAAGTAGTATGCTCATTTAAAAAAAAGTAATATGCTTCTTGCAAATACACAAAGAGTACTAATACATCTTAAGAAAAAGTAATAATTTTTTTCTTTGATTTATCTACTGCTAATTTAGGGTGTATTCATTCGTATTTTTCCTTGTTTAAGCACAAATATAAAACACTCACAAATATAAAGATTTAATATCAAATAGGATGATACTCTATTGTATTTTGTAAACTGGTTTCCCACTTTATAAATGCAGCATGGCTATCTTTCCAAGTCAATTTATATATATCTATCACTTTCAAAAAGATTTATAGTATTCAAAATATGGACTAATTGGTTCAATTATTCAGTTATTGACAATAATTGAGCCTGTCTCCAGTTCTTAGTTGCCAAAAGCCATGTGATAAATTTCTTACACATATCTTTAAATACTGGTATTTTAATATATGGTATATAAAATACCAGATAAAATAAAAACAAAATAAATTAGATATAAAAATACTGGTATTTTATAGGTAGTAAATAAGTAGTAGGAAGTGGAATTGCTGTTCAGATGGGGATATATATTTTAAATTTTAATTAGCTCTGTCAGATAACTTTCTAAGAAGGTTGTTTATAGTCCAGCCAAGAGTGAATAAGAATCTCTTTCCCCACAGTCTCACCAGCACTAGAGATTACCATTTCTGGGCATTCTGATGGTTATCATGGGATGTTTTAGGAATTTTTCCAGAAGAAACAAGACTGAAGAATGAAGGTAACTCCAGAGTAAATGGTTTACTAGGACCACACAGTTTATCAAAGCAGGAACAGGTAAAGGAACCATGGATTTCTAATTTGCAACGTTTACTTCCTTCATTTGAACACAGCCTGAAGACACTAAGTGAAAGAGATTATGCCTGATAGTTTTCATTTTTTATCAAAATAAAAATGTTATCTTTCAGCCAAATTCAGTTCTTTCTGTCTCTTAGCTTCCTGATGTTTCAGCTCTATGACCCTAATGATAGGCAGTATGGTCATATACAGAGTGTAAAATATGAGTGATGCCTGAGTGTTCCATCACATGAAAAGGGGTAGAAGTCTAACATACCCTACTCTCATGCTGCTTCGAGAAAGGGGTCAGGGGCAAAGTGATGATATTTAACATGGAGAATGGTCATTAAATGTACCATCTGCTTGGAATAGAGCTTTCAAGCTCATATTACAAATGTAGGCAAATCTCTCCACATGCCTGTTTGCATTTTCCTTACATGTAAAATGAAACTTTTATGTACAAGGAAGCTTATTGTTGGTTTTGAAACAAATTTTGGCCAAGCCTCTAGATAGTAAAACCTTATTTAAAAAGTATCTATCCCATGGGTTGTGTGGGTGGCTCAGTCAGTTAAACTTCTGTCTTCAGCTCCTGTCATGATCCCAGGAACCTGAGATCAAGCCCTCCATAGACCTCAGTGGGGAACCTGCTTCTCCCTCTCCCTCTGCCACTCCCCACGCTCAACCACCAAACACTGCTCACTCTCTTGAATAAATAAATAAAATCTTACCAAAAAAAATCTATCCTACAAAAAAAATGAGAAAAACCAAACACTTTGAAACAAGTCCTATTACATAATATGCCTTAGTCTGATTCTACAATATTTGAGTAATTATGCTGCATTATCCTGCATTATTTATTTTGACAGTATTTTTTTTTCCCATAGGATAGAAGCAGCTAGTCAAATACTTCACAACAAATGGATAGGCAATTTAAAATACGTGTTCTTCCCCCATAAGGTGGTATATGACAAGTTCTGACTCACATATTAAACCACTGAAAAATGTTATTTTTATAGAACTCCTTAGTGAAAACATAAAGGGACCTACACTAAACATCCTTTCTTCTCTATATTGGCCAGAAGGGGTGTTTGTTTGTTTGTTTGTCTGTTTTTAAATATGACCTGGTTAGTAAATTTTCCCAATGTCAGAGGAACATAGAACCAATAGTAAATAATGGCAGGCCCTAAGAATTAATAATAACGCTACTAACAAAAAAGCAAACTAGTTGTTGAAGACTTTGAATGAATCAAAGTTGAGGAAATAATTCAGAATTTTCAGGTAACTGAGCACAGTTAGTGTTGATCATGGCTGTTCTAAGACTTAGAAAGAAAAAAAAAAGATTCACTTTTCTTTAGGCCTTATCTTCAAGTTCTCAGTACCCCAATGTCTAGGGAGTACTCAGATCTTTCCAAACATTCTAAATCAAGCACTCTTCAAAGAAAGGATAGCAATTTAGCCGGAACCAAAACCCTAGGGAATGGATCTTTTTATTTAATCACTAACAAAGCTGAAAACTTAACCTTTATATGGTATTAACTCAGTATATTGGATCAGTGGTCTTCAAGATCATGGTCATTTACTATGTCACTTGTTCCCACAAAGTAAGAATAGGTAGACTGGGGCTACCTAGATCTCAGAATCAGTTCTTACCTTTCCTTCAACAAGCACCCCACACCCAAAAACATGAATTCTGGGAAAGCCCTGGGATAGTCAGTTAGTTCAGCTGTTTTTTTTGTTTTTTTTTTTAAGATTTTATTTATTTATTTGACAGACAGAGATCACAAGTAGTCAGAGAGGCAGACAGAGAAAGAGGAAGGGAAGCAGGCCTCCCACTGATCAGAGAGCCCAATGTGGGGCTTGATCCCAGGATCCTGGGCTCATGACCTGAAATGAAGGCAGAGGCTTTAACCCACTGAGCCACCCAGGTTCCCCTGTTTTATTGTTTTTAAATTAAGTTTCTTAATTTTAATTCCAGTATAGTTAACATACCGTGTCATATTAGTTTCAGGTGTACAATATAGTGATTCAAAAATTCTATACATTATTACTCGGTGCTCATCAGCTCTTCCAAGCCTTGTCCTGCTTTTGGACTATAGTTAAGGAGAAACAGTCCTCTTGGGATATCCTTGGTTAAATCTAGCCCTTTTTTTCCTAACTGAGGGTGATCTGGCAATACCTAGAGTCATACTTGGTTATCACAAGTGAAGAGTTGGTCTACCATTGGTATCTAGTGGGTAGAAGCCAGGGATCCAGCTAACCATACTCTAATGCAGAGGATACTCCCTCTCAACAAAGAATTGTCGAGTCTAACTGTCAGTATGTCAAGAGTGAAGAGGTTGAGAAACACTCATCTAGCCCACAAGAGCTAGAATGTCACTGATAGGTTTAAGTCCAATTACATACTTAACTTCATCATAACCATTCTCTCATCCTCCTTCTCTCCCTCTCTCTGACCCCTTCCCCTTCCCTCCCTTCCTCCATTGCTTCAAATATGGGAGAGATAGAGTACTTAGTTACCAACTGGAATGATTCAAATACTGCAATCACAGCTAACTCCTCTTTAGTAATAAGACTAGTTGGCCATTTTTAAAATGCCTTAGTATCTGCATTTCTTGTGAGTTGAATGAGTAAGTTAAGTGAATAATTCCATCTTAAAAATTCACTTTGGGCCATAACTATTTGAGTTGGCCATGTTAATGTATTATTATACAACTCAATATGATCAACTTAAGTATACTCAGTTTAAAGTTATCTCAGGAAAAAAAAATTCAAGGAAAATGTTCAAGCCAACCACAAAAATGGATTTCAGTTTCTTTGTACACATGTAAAAGATACAGTTACTTATATCTTTTGAATGTGAAGAATCATTTAGGAAAGTTTTTTATTTGGTTTGACTCTGGATTGATTCAACTAAGCCAAATATCAAGAACCAAAGTCCATGTAAATCTGTGCCAAAGGCAAAAACAATGTATTCTCTGGTCCACATAAGTTTCTACTTATATTTAAAAAATAAAATAAAATAGTTGTAAATACTGACAACATTTGTGACATGGCTCTTATGTGAAAAGGGCATTTCCTCTACATTTATGGAGAGACTGTATCATCTGAATCCTGAAGGTTTGGTCTTTGATATAAAAGGAAAGTACAGAAGTATTTTACTATTCTAAAAAAGCCTGGCTTTTGTAGTAAGCCAACTTACTACAAAATCCTACCTGGGATGTCAGAAGTTGAAAAGTAATTATTTCTTCCTCTTAACAGTCTTAAGTTGTATTCCTGCTATTATAGTCTTGAACCACTCCCACAGCCATTCAGTACCAGCAGCATAATTTTTGGTACTAAGTACAAAATTAAAATATGGGGTTTGGGGTTCCTTGTTTAATACTTCTTAAGATTTTCAAGATGATAACAAAAGAGCATCAAATGAAGTATGAGGCCCTTCTAAACAACTGCATGTTACCTGGTTATGAACCCACCTCAGCTTCCACCCCACCCCAACCACTTCTGGTGAGGTCAAGTACATAGAAATGCCATTTTCAGCTATTACTTGACAGGGCCTCCCCATTCAGTTAAACAGGTTCTGCACAGCACAACGAAAGGGCATTCACATTAGAGTCATTCTCTGGAATTGTGTGGCATACCACCTGCATATTCTAATGTGCCAGCCCTCGATACCAGATACACATACTATACTCTTCTCTATTCTAGCAAAGAAAGTCATAATACGTAACTACTACTTTGTTATCTCCCCAAAATGAGGAAGGATTCAGTTGATCTTTAAATTCAGTGACTCTTCAGTCTTTGCCCTTGTGATTTATCGCTACAGAGGGTGTTTTGCATTTATTAAACTATAGTTAAAAGACCATAAGAAAATTCCTTGTATTTTTCTCATAAGCCAAAATATACATCATGATTTCCCCAAAAGTTTGAAACATAAATTTTATAGGATTCCCATGACACTATTATCCATTTATAGACTATAGTTCTGTCATGATTTACATATTACCTGAGGAAGCACTATGGTCTATGGGAAATTTCCTGTGTCGGTCAGAGGGAGTGCCCCATGAACACTGAGCTAGCACAGACTTAGAGAAACAGTAGAGCTGAAAGTGATCTAAGAAATGATCTTTTCCCATCTTCTCCTTAGATAGATAAGGAACTGAAAACTCGGCTTGCCACAGGTCCTCTAGGTAGATTGGAAGAGTAAAGACTAGATCCCAATTCCCAGGGATCCTGATTTCCAGTATAATCAGATTATAATGCATATGCTTAAATCAGACCCATCACGAGAGAAACATGATAAAGGCTTCTGTCAACAAGAGAAAAATCAATGTCTTGTGAATAATGGTAACTGTGACTCAGATTTGACAGACAACATGTTAGCAGTTACCCTAGTCAGGATCGTGTGAACTCTTATTATCCCTACAGCACCACTGCTAGGAATGGATGCTGTTTGTCACTGCGGTATATTAGCACCTTTGTTAAGATTCCTTATGTGTTGTCACTGAAAATGCTCTCTCTTTGGGTGTTTATAACAAGCTCATAAGCACTCCGTTCATATTCAGACTTCTGAAGCATTAAAAACTCTCAGCAATAAAAGGAATTCAGAAATATTTGCTAATAGTTCAAAACTATCTCAGGCCTTCCTAACATTTTATCAGACAAGGAAGAGAATGTTTATTGTCTTAAATTATTTTTCAATGTATTTAAATTTCAAAATCATCACTAAAACCTGAAACATTTTATTCTTTCTGGATATACAACAACCTGTCAGAATTATTGCCCTCTGAAGTGATTTCACTTTGTCATTGTCTTTCTTTGTCACTCGGAGTGAATATACCCCTTTCCTGTGGTAACAGAGGGGGGACAATTCTTATCATCAGGGCCAGGCTCTATGAGTTCTAAATGTAAGGGAACAAAGTTTCCTTAGGAGCTCATGCTGCCACTACCTCAATAATACAGAGCTGATGGTTTTCCTGCCAATTCACTACTTCCTGATATTCTTTGCCCCCAAAGGACAAGATTCTTTCTTCTGAAAGTATTAAAACTGAATCTCTCACAAGATTTGGCCATCAAATCAATATCAGATACCAAGTGACCAAAGTGACCTGATACCTTCTAGTTCTTTTTTTTTTTAATCATTTTTTAAAATTTATTTTCAGCATAACAATATTCATTGTTTTTGTACCACACCCAGTGCTCCATGCAGTCCGTGCCCTTTCTAATACCCACCACCTGGTTCCCCCAACTTCCCACCCCCCCCACCTCTTCTAGCCCTTCAGATTGTTTTTCAGAGTCCATACTCTCTCATTGTTCACCTCCCCTTCCAATTTCCCCCAATTCCCTTCTCCAAACTCCCCATGTTCTCCATGCTATTTGTTATGCTCCACAAATAAGTGAAACCATAGGACAATTGACTCTCTCTGCTTGACTTATTTCACTCAGCATAACCTCTTCCAGTCCCGTCCATGTTGCTACAAAAGTTGGGTATTCATCCTTTCTGGTGGAGGCATAATACTCCATAGTGTATATGGACCACATCTTCCTTATCCATTCGTCCGTTGAAGGGTATCTTGGTTCTTTCCACAGTTTGGCGACCGTGGCCATTGCTGCTATAAACATTGGGGTACAGCTGGCCCTTCTTTTCACTACATCTGTATCTTTGGGGTAAATACCCAGTAGTGCAATTGCAGGGTCATAGGGAAGTTCTATTTTTAACTTCTTGAGGAATCTCCACACTGTTCTCCAAAGAGGCTGCACCAACTTGCATTCCCACCAACAGTGTAAGAGGGTTCCCCTTTCTCCATATCCCCTCCAACACATGTTGTTTCCTGTCTTGCTAATTTTGGCCATTCTAACTGGTGTAAGGTGATATCTCAATGTGGTTTTAATTAGAATCTCCCTGATGGCTAGTGATGATGAACATTTTTTCATGTGTCTGATAGCCATTTGTATATCTTCATTGGAGAAGTGTCTGTTCATATCTTCTGACCATTTTTTGATATGATTATCTGTTTTGTGTGTGTTGAGTTTGAGGAGTTCTTTGTAGATCCTGGATATCAATCTTTTGTCTGTACTGTCATTTGCAAATATCTTCTCCCATTCCGTGGGTTGCCTCGTTGTTTTCTTGACTGTTTCCTTTGCTGTGCAGAAGCTTTTGATTTTGATGAAGTCCCAAAAGTTTATTTTCGCTTTTGTTTCCTTTGCCTTTGGAGACATATCTTGAAAGAAGTTGCTGTGGCTGATATCGAAGAGGTTATTGCCTATGTTCTCCTCTAGGATTTTAATGTATTCGTGTCTCACGTTGAAGTCTTTTATCCATTTTGAGTTTATCTTTGTGTACGGTGTAAGAGAATGGTCAAGTTTCATTCTTCTACATATAGCTGCCCAGTTTTACCAGCACCATTTATTGAAGAGACTGTCTTTTTCCCACTGTATATTTTTTCCTGTTTTGTCAAAGATTAACTGACCATAGAGTTGAGGGTCCATATCTGGGCTCTCTACTCTGTTCCACTGGTCTATGTGTCTGTTTTTATGCCAGTTCCAAGCTGTCTTGGTGATCACAGCTTTGTAGTAAAGCTTGAAATCAGGTAACATGATGCCCCCAGTTTTATTTTTGTTTTTCAACGTTTCCTTAGCAATTTGGGGTCTCTTCTGGTTCCATACAAATTTTTGGATTATTTGCTCCGGCTCTTTGAAGAATACCAGTGGAATTTTGATTGGAATGGCATTAAAAGTATAGACTGCTCTAGGCAGTATAGACATTTTAACAATGTTTATTCTTCAGATCCAAGAGCATGGAATGGTCTTCCATCTTTTTGTGTCTGCTTCGATTTCTTTCATGAGTGTTCTGTAGTTCCTCAAGTACAGATCCTTTACCTCTTTGGTGAGGTTTATTCCCAGGTATCTTATGGTTCTTGGTGCTATAGTAAATGGAATCAATTCTCTAATTTCTCTTTCTGTATTTTCATTGTTAGTGTATAAGAAAGCCGCTGATTTCTGTACATTGACTTTGTATCTTGCCACGTTACTGAATTGCTGTAAGAGTTCTAGTAGTTTGGGGGTGGAGTCTTTTGGGTTTTCCATGTAAAGAATCATGTCATCTGCGAAGAGAGACAGTTTGACTTCTTCATTGCCCATTTGGATACCTCTTATTTCTCTTTGTTGTCTGATTGCTATTGCTAGGACTTCTAATACTATGTTGAAAAGAGTGGTGAGAGTGGGCATCCTTGTTCTGTTCCTGATCTCAACGGGAAGGCTGCGAGCTTTTTCCCATTGAGGATGATATGTGCTGTGGGTCTTTCATAGATAGATTTGATGAAGTTCAGGAATGTTCCCTCTATCCCTATACTTTGAAGCGTTTTAATCAGGAACGGATGCCGGATTTTCTCAAATGCTTTTTCTGCATCAATTGAGAGGACCATGTGGTTCTTCTCTTTTCTTATTAATTTGTTCTATCACATTGATTGATTTGTGAATGTTGAATCATCCTTGTAGCCCAGGAATGAATCCCACCTGGTCATGGTGGATAATCTTTTTAATGTGCTGTTGGATCCTGTTTGCTAGGATCTTGTTGAGAATCTTAGCATCCATATTCATCAGTGATATTGGTCTGAAATTTTCCTCTTTGGTAGGGTCTTTGCCTGGTTTGGGGATCAGGGTAATGTTGGCTTCATAGAAAGAGTCTGGAAGCTTTCCTTCTGCTTCAATTTTTTGAAACAGCTTCAGAAGAATAGGTGTTATTTCTTCTTTCAAAGTTTGGTAGAATTCCCCAGGGAATCCGTCAGGTCCTGGGCTCTTGTTTTTTTGGGAGGTTTTTGATCACTGTTTCCATCTCATTACTAGATATCGGTCTATTTAGGTTGTCGATTTCTTCCTGGTTCAATTTTGGGAGTTTACAGTTTTCCAAGGATGCATCCATTTCATCTAGGTTGCTTAGCTTATTGGCATATAACTGTTGTTAATAACTTCTGATGATTGTTTCTACTTCCTTGGTGTTAGTTGTGATCTCTCCCTTTTCATTCATAATTTTGTGAATTTGGGCTTTCTCTCTTTTCTTTTGGATTAGTGTGGCCAATGGTTTACCGATCTTATTGATTCTTTCAAAAACCAGCTTCTAGTTTCATTGATACGTTCTACTGGATCTCTGGTTTCTACCTCATTGATCTCAGCTCTAATCTTGATGATTTCCCTTCTTATGTGTGGAGTTGGTTTGATTTGTTGTTGATTCTCCAGTTCTTGAAGGTGTAGAGACAGCTGCTGTGTTGTGGATTTTTCAATTTTTTTGAGGGTGGCTTGGATGGCTATGTATTTCCCCCTTAGGACCGCCTTTGCTGTATCCCATAGGTTTTGGACCGAAGTGTCTTCATTCTCATTGGTTTCCATGAATTGTTTCAGTTCTTCTTTGATCTCCTGGTTGATCCAAGCATTCTTAAGCAAGGTGGTCTTTAGCTTCCAGGTGTTTGAGTTCCTTCTGAACTTTTCCTTGTGATTGAGCTCCAGTTTCAAAGCATTGTGATCTGAGAATATGCAGGGAATAATCTCAGTCTTTTGGTATCGGTTGAGTCCTGATTTGTGACCCAGTATGTGGTCTATTCTTGAGAAGGTTCCATGTGCACTTGAGAAGAATGAGTATTCTGTAGTTTTAGGGTGGAATGTTCTGTATATATCTATGAGGTCCATCTGGTCCAATGTGTCATTCAATGCTCTTGTTTCTTTATTGATTTTCTGCTTCGATGATCTGTCTATTTCTGAGAGAGGCGTGTTAAGATCTCCTACTATTAATGTATTCATATCAATATGACTCTTTATCTTGATTAACAGTTTTCTTATGTAATTGGCTGCTTCCATATTGGGGGCATAGATATTCACAATTGTTAGATCATCTTGGTGGATAGTCCCTTTAAGAATGACGTAGTGTCCTTCTTTATCTCTGACTACAGTCTTTAGTTTAGTTTAAAATCTAATTTATCTGATATGAGAATCGCTACCCCAGCCTTCTTTTGAGGCCCATTGTCATGAAAGATGCTTCTCCATCCCTTCACTTTCAGTCTGGGTGTATCTTTAGGTTCAAAATGGGTCTCTTGAAGACAACATATGGATCGGTCCTGTCGTTTTATCCAATCTGCAACCCTGTGCCATTTTATGGGTGCATTTAGGCCATTCACATTGAGAGTGATTATTGAGAGATACGTTTTTATTGACATCGTGTTACCTTTGAAGTCTTTCTTTCTTTAGATTGTCTCTATATTTCTGTTCAATGCTATTATTAGGATTTTTCCTCTTTTATAGAACCCCCCCTTAATATTTCCTGCAGTGTTGGCTGGGTGGTCGCATAGTCTTTTAAGCCTTCCCGGTCTTGGAAATTCTTTATCTCTCCATCCATTTTGAATGTCAGTCTTGCTGGATAAAGTATTGTTGGCTTCATGTTCTTCTCATTTAGTGCCCTGAATATATCTTGCCAGCCCTTTCTGGCTTGCCAGGTCTCTGTGGACAGGTCTGACATTATTCTGATGGGCTTTCCTCTGTAAGTAAGGAGCCTTTTGTCTTAGCGGCTTTCAAGAGATTGTATCTACAATTATGATTCCTCAATTTGACTCTCAGGTGCCTTGATGTTTTTCTGGAATCTATCATCTTGGGTGGAGACCGTTCGGCCTCTAGTACATGAACGCTGGTTCCATTTGCGAGATTGGGAAAATTTTCATGAAGAACTTGTTCCACTATATCTTCTAGACTTCTTTCTTTCTCCTCCCCTTCAGGGATTCCAATGATTCTGACGTTGGAACGTTTCATGGCGTCATTTATTTCCCTGATTCTGTTTTCATGGTTTCTAAGCTGTTTGTTCCAGGCTTCCTCTTGATCCTTTCTCTCTATCTGTTTGTCCTCCAGATCACTAATTCTATCTTCTGTCTCAGTTACCCTAGCTTTTAAAGAATTTAGATTAGATTGGAACTCATTGAGAGCATTGTGAACCTCAGCCCTGATAGCTTTTAGCTCTGCCCTAACATTGTGAACATCCTGTCTGGTCGCTTTCAGCTCAGCCCTAATCAATTCCATTTGGTCATCCATGGCTTTCTCCAACCTAGCTATTGCTTAGATAATTGTTAGCCTGAATTATCTTTCCGACATATTGTCTAGGTTGATAGCCATTATCTCTGTTGCAGAAGGTCCATCCTCTGCATTTTTCTTCTGTTGGGCATTCCTCCTCCTAGTCATTTTGGTGAGAGATGAGTGAACAGATGTAGCTGGTTGTATCGACCGTGGTGCAGTCTGGGTGCACCCTGGAACACTTCTGAGCAATCAGGATTCCCCACCTAATGAGAGAAAAAAGAAAGAGGGAAAAAAAAGAGAGAGAGAGAGAGAGAGACAGGAAAGAAAGGGAAGATGAAAGAGAAGGTTCAGCCCAAATGGGCCCCAAGGTAAGATTTATGAGGTATACAAACAAAAACAGACAAACAAAAAGACTGATAAAAGTATATATCAAGAGAAAAAAATTACATATATGCAAATAAAGGAAGAACCTTGTCGAAAAGAACCCCAAGTGTAAGATTTATATACTATCAAGACAAACACAAAAACACAGAAACACTGGTGGAAGAAAAAAATGGGAGAGTGGTTATAAATTCTCAGTGTGGGCAAGGAAGGTTGTTTTGATTTTTCCTGGATGTCTCTTCATATCTTTGTTAAAGGACTCAACTTTCCTAGGCTAAAGGGGGATTAAAAATTGGTTTACCTATAGGGGTAGTATTGATTGGGGAAAGGGGATTACTTTGAAGTTTAACTCTATATGTATATTAGAAAATAAAAAATAAAAAAGGAATAAACTAGGCTAAACTAAACTAAAATTAAAAAAAATTCAAAATATAGAAATGCAAAAGAAAAACACAGGTGTATGTATCAAAAAGTTCAGGTTAGAAGGTTACTATGGAATTTGATGTACTGGACAGCTCGATGTGATGGTAAATAGGTTAAAAAATTATCTATAAAAAAATGAGCCAGAATAGTGGGAACAAATTAAAAATAAAAGTTGTCCTATGAAGTAGTGGTGGTGGTTCTCTTGTAGTCTTTTTTTTTTTTTTTTCCTTTCCTGGTTGGTTTTCTGGTGGAGGGGCCTGCCACGTGGGTTTTCAGTCAATGATGTTCCCTGAGTTAAGTCCTCCAGTCCCCCTCAAGGGGGTGGGCTCTGAGGAAACTGTTTTTTTCAGGCTTTTGTTCTCTGGAGGTTTTTATGTTAGTTCACCTTTTTTTTTTTTTTTCCCTATCTCGCCTTGACCGCTTTTGATGGTTTATGTAGGTTTAGAGGAAAGCAAATTGCACCCTGACCTCCCTCTCAGAGAGAAGCTTCAGTCTGTTCTTCTGTGGGTGTTGCAGAGCCCATATACATCCCCCCTTGGCCGCTGGCAGAACAGGTTCTGAGTCGCGGTCCCTGGGGATGCAAGATCTTCTGCTTGTACCCAAAACCATGGCAGCAGTGGCGGCTGTCTGGGCAGCTCCAGACCACCAGAGAGGTTCCAAGCAGCGATCGCACACTGAGTTTTTTCCCGCTGGCCCAGCTCGGAGTGCCTGGTCTTTCTGGATCTAAGAGCGCCTGGCTTGCGCGCACCTCTTTCAGGGGAGCGTCTGGGGCGCCTGTCTTAGGCTCTGAAACAATGGCGCGTGTCAAAGAGCACCGGCTGGGCCTTTGTACCTCTCTCAGGGGAGGATGAGTGGCGCGCACATCTCAGGCTCTGTAGCAGGGCTCACGCGTTCTGCCATCCGAGGTGGCTCCCATCCCCTCACAGGGACCAGAACCCATGCAATCTTGGGTGCACTGGTGGCTCAGGGACCAAGAACTGGTTTCTCTGCCGCACTCTCTCTGGCTCCACGCCAGGGGAGGCTGTCCTGGGACCGGGGACTTAAGCCCCTGTCCCTAGCCACCCCAATTCCCACAATTTCCCCCCACGATCTTTTGCTCTTTTGGAGTGCTTTCAACCAGTCTCCAAGTTAATGCTGGTCCCCAGACGCAGGGCACTCTCACTCATATTAGGGGTATTACTTTCCAACCAGTCACCTCTGGTGGCTTCCTCCCTCTTTTGTTCATCTTCTGATATCAGTCTGCCTTTCCCACTCCGCTTTACCTGCCCACTGGCGTCTTCTGCCCCTGTAGAGATCCAGATGTGTATAATTCTGATCTCAGGCTGATTTCATGGGTGATCGGAGTTCTTTGGTAGGTAATCAGCTCACTTTAGGATACAGGTTGAAAAGGCGCCTCCTCCTACTTCCCCGCCATCTTGTCCCCCCTGATACTTCTAGTTCTAAAAAAGATATTAATGACTTCTATGGACTAGTCCTTCTCTTAAGATGACATAACTTAACTTGGTAAGCCAAAATGATTCTCAAAAAGCACTGCTATAAGATAATATGTACAACAGGATCAGTTTTCAAAGCAGTATATCAGGTATTTCCTCATGTTAGTATAGGTTATATTATTGTTCCAATTCTTCACACCTCCTGTATCCACATTGAGATGTCACCTTACACCAGTTAGAACGGCCAAAATTAGTAAGACAGGAAAGTACATGTGTTGGAGAGGATGTGGAGAAAGGGGAACCCTCTTACACTGTTAGTGGGAATGCAAGTTGGTACAGCCACTTTGGAGAACAGTGTGGAGATTCCTCAAGAAATTAAAAATGGAACTTCCCTATGACCCTTCAATTACACTACTGGATATTTACCCCAAAGATACAGATGTAGTGAAAAGAAGGGCCATCTGTACCCCATTGTTTATAGCAGCAATGGCCACAGTCGCCACGTTGAAGAAGCCCTTCAATGGATGAATGGATAAGGAAGATGTGGTCCATATACACTATGGAGTATTATGCCTCCCTCAGAAAGGATGAATACCCAACTTTTGTAGCAACATGGATGGGACTGGAAGAGATGATGCTGAGTGAAATAAGTCAAGCAGAGTCAATTATCATATGGTTTCACTTATTTGTGGAGCATAACAAATAACATGGAGGGCATGGGGAGATGGAGAGGAGAAGGGAGTTGAGGGAAATTGGAAGGGGATATGAACCATGAGAGACTATGGACTCTGAAAAACAATATGAGGGTTTTTAAGGTGCGGGCGGTGGGAGGTTGGGGGAACCAGGTGGTGGGTCTTAGAGTGGGCACGGATTGCATGGAGCACTGGGTGTGGTGCAAAAATAATGAACACTGTTACGCTGAAAAATAAAAAAATTTAAAAAATTATATTGATGAACATAATAAGAGTAAATAAATTCATAAATAAAAATTTAAAAAAAGTATCAGTACTGAAGGTTAGAGACCTAATCAATACAGACATGGGTAATATGTCAGATCTAGAGTTCAGAATGACGATATTCAAGGTTCTAGCTGGGCTCAAAAAAGGCATGGAAGATATAAGAGAAACCCTGTCAGGAGAAATCAAAGCCATTTCTGGAGAAACGAAAGAACTAAAGTCTAACCAAGCTGAAATCAAAAAAGCTATTAATGAGGTGCAATAAAAAAATGGAGGCTCGTACTGCTTGGATAAATGAGCAGGAAGAATTAGTGAAAAATAAGAACAAATGACAGAGAATAAAGAAGCTGAGCAAGAGAGATACAAACAAATACTGGAACATGAGGTGAGAACTCAAGAGATAAGTGACACCATAAAATGAAACAACATTAGAATAATTGGGATTCCAGAAGAAAAAGAAGGAGAGAGGGGAGAAGAAGGTATATTGGAGAGAATTATTGTAGAGAATTTCTCAAATATGGCCCAGGGAACAAGCATCAAAATCCAGGAGGTGCAGAGAACCCCCCCTCAAAATCAATAAGAATAAGTCCACACCCCGTCATCTAATAGTAAAATTCACAAGTCCTAGCAACAAAGAGAAAATCCTGAAAGCAGCCCAGGACAAGAAGTCTGTAACATACAAATGTAAAAATATTAGATTGGCAACATACTTATCCACAGAGAGCTGGCAGGCCAGAAAGAACTGGCAGGATATATTCAGAGCAGTAAATGAGAAAAACATTCAGCTAAGAATACTATATCCAGGTAGGCTATCATTGAAAATAGAAGGAGAGACAATTCTGCCACATTACTGAATTGCTGTATGAGTTCTAGTAGTTTGGGGGTGGAGTCTTTTGGGTTTTCCATATTAAAGAATTATGTCATCTGTGGAGAGAGAGTTTGACTTCTTCATTGCCAATTTGGATACCTTTTATTTCTCTTTGTTGTCTGATTGCTGTTGCTAGGACTTCTAATACTATGTGAACAAGAGTGGTGAGAGTGGGCATCCTTGTCATGTTCCTGATCTCAACGGGAAGGCTGTGAGCTTTTTCCCATTGAGGATGATATGTGCTGTGGGTCTTTCATAGATAGATTTGATGAAGTCCAGGAATGTTCCCTCTCTCCCTATACTTTGAAGCATTTTAATCAGGAACGGATGCTGGATTTTGTCAAATGCTTTTTCTGCATCAATTGAGAGGACCATGTGGTTCTTCTCTCTTTACTTATTAATTTGTTCTATCACATTGATGGAGAGACAAAAAGCTTCCAGGACAAACAAAAACTGAAAGAATTTGCAAACACCAAACCAGCTCTACAGGAAAAAATGAAAGGGTTCTTCTAAGCAAAGAGACACCCTAAAAGTAGTAAACCATAAAGGAACAGAGACAATATACAATAACAATCATCTTACAGGCAATACAATGGCACTAAATTCATATCTCTCAATAGTTACCCTGAATGTAAATGGGCTAAATTCCCAAATCAAAAGACACAGGGTATCAGAATGGATTTAAAAAAAATCAATATACTGCCTACAAGAAACTCATTTTAGACCCAAAGACACCCCCAGATTTAAAGTGGTGGAAAACAATTTACCATGCAAATATACATCAAAAGAAAGCTGGGGTGGCATCCTTATATCAGATCCATTAGATTTTAAGACAAAGAGTATAATAAGAGATGAGGAAGGACTCTATATCATACTCAAAGAGTCTGTCCGACAAGATCTAATAATTTTAAATATCTATGCCCCTAATGTGGGAGCAGCCAACTATATAAACCAATTAATAACAAAATGAAAGAAACACATCGACAATAATACAATAATAGTAGGGGACTTTAACACTCCCCTCACAGAAGTGGACAGATCATCCAAGCAAAAGATCAACAAGGAAATAAAGGCCTTAAATGACACACTGGACCAGATGGACATCACAGATATATTCAGAACATTCCATCCCAAAGCAACAGAATACACATTCTTCTCTAGTGCACATGGAACATTCTCCAGAATAGATCACATCCTGGGTCATAAATCAGGTCTCAACCAGTATCAAAAGATTGGGATCATTCCTTGCATATTTTCAGAACACAGCGCTCTAAAGGTAGAACTCAATCATAAGGGGAAATTTGGAAAGAACCCAAATACATGGAGAATAAACAGCATCCTTCTGAAGAATGAATGGGTCAACCAGGAAATTAAAGAAGAATTGAAAAAAAAATCCATGGAAACAAATGATAATGAAAACACAATGGTTCAAAATCTGTGGGACACAGAAAAGGCGGTCCTGAGAAGAAAATATATAGCGATACACACCTTTCTCAAGAAACCAGAAAGGTCTCAAATATACAACCTAACCCTACACCTAAAGGAGCTGGAGAAAGAACAAGAAAGAAAGCCTAAACCCAGCAGGAGAAGAGAATAAAGATCAGAGGAGAAATCAATGAAATAGAAACAAACAAACAAACAAACAAAAACACATTAGAACAAATCAATGAAACAAGGAGGTGGTTCTTTGAAAGGATTAATAAGATTGATAAACCCCTGGCCAGACTTGTCAAAAAGAAAAGAGAAAGGACCCAAATAAATTAAATCATGAATGAAAGAGGAGAGATCACAACCAACACCAAAGTAATACAAACAATTGTAAGAACATATTATGAGGAACTCTACGCTGACAAATTTTACAATCTGGAAGAATTGGATGCATTCCTAGAGACATATAAACTACCACAGCTGAACCAGGAAGAAACAGAAAACCTGAACAGGCCCATAACCAGTAAGGAGATTGAAACAGTGTTCAAAAATCTCCAAACAAACAAAAGCCCAGGGCCAGACGGCTTCCCAGGGGAATACTACCAAACATTTAAAGAAGAATTAATACCTATTCTCATGAAACTGTTCCAAAAAATAGAAGTGGAAGGAAAACTTCCAAACTCATTTTATAAGGCCAGCTTCACGTTGGTCCCCAAACCAGAGAAGGACCCCATCAAAAAAGAATTACAGACCAATATCCTTGATGAACACAGATGTGAAAATTCTCACCACAATACTAGCCAATAGGATCCAACAGTACATTAAAAGGATTACTTACCACGACCAAGTGGGATTTGTTCCAGGGCTGCAATGTTGGTTCAACATCTACAAATCAATCAATGTGATACATTAATAAAAGAAAGAACAAGAACCATATGAATCTCTCAATAGATGCTGAAAGAGCACTTGACAAAGTACAGCATCCCTTCCTGATTAAAATTCTTCCAAGTGTAGGGATAGAGGGCACATACCTCAATATTATCAAAGCCATCTATGAAAAACCCACTGTAAATATCATTCTCAATGGAGAAAAACTGAAAGCTTTTCCGCTAAGGTCAGGAACACGGCAGGGATGTCCATTATCACCACTGCTATTCAACATAGTACTAGAAGTCCTAGCCTCAGCAATCAGACAACAAAAGGAAATTAAAGGCATCAAAATCAGCAAAGAAGAACTCAAATTATCATTCTGTACAGATGATATGATACTATATGTGGAAAACCCAAAAGGCTCCACTCCAAAACTGCTAGAACTTGTACAGGAATTCAGTAAAGTGTCAGGATATAACATCAATGCACAGAAATCAGTTGCATTTCTATACAGCAACAGCAAGACAGAAGAAAGAGAAATTAAGGAGTCAATCCCATTTACAGTTGCACCCAAACCCATAAGACACCTAGCAATAAACCTAACCAGATTATTATCTGGCAAATTATCTATACTAAGAAAACTATAAAGTACTCATGAAAGAAATTGAGGAAGACACAAAGAAATGGAAAAATGTTCCATGCTCATGGATTGGAAGAACAAATATTGTGAAAATGTCTGTGCTACCTAAAGCAATCTACACATTTAATGCAATCCCTATCAAAATTCCATCCATTTTGTTGAAAGAAATGGAACAAATAATCGTAAAATTTATAGGGAACCAGAAAAGACCTCGAATAGCCAAAGGAATATTAATATTGAAAAAGAAAGCCAAATTTGGTGGCATCACAATTCCAGACTTCAAGCTTTATTACAAAGCTCTCATCATCAAGACAGTATGGTACTGGCACAAAAACAGACGCATAGATCAATGGAACAGAATAGAGATCCCAGAAATAGACTCTCAACTTTATGGTCAACTCATCTTTGACAAAGCAGGAAAGAATGTCCAATGGAAAAAAGACAGTCTCTTCAACAAACGGTGTTAGGAAATTTGGACAGCCACATGCAGAAAAATGAAACTGGCCCATTTCCTTACAGCAAATACACTAAAATAGACTCAAAATGGAAGAAGGACCTCAATGTGAGAAAGGAATCCATCAAAATCCTTGAGGAGAACACAGACAGCAACCTCTTCGACCTCAGCCTCAGCAACTTCTTCCTAGGAACATCACCAAAGGCAAGGGAAGCAAGGGCAAAATGAACTATTGGGACTTCATCAAGATCAAAAGCTTTTGCACAGCAAGGGAAACAGTTAACAAAACCAAAGCATAACTGACAGAATGGGAGAAGATATTTGCAAACGACATATCAGATAAAGGGCTAGTATCCAAAATCTAGAAAGAGCTTAGCAAACTCAACACCCAAAGAACACATAATTCAATCAAGAAATGGGCAGAGGACATGAACAGACATTTCTGCAAAGAAAACATCCAGATGGCCAACAGACACATGAAAAAGTGCTCCACATCCCTTGGCATCAGGGAAATCCAAATCAAAACTACAATGAGATCCACCTCACACCAGTCAGAACAGCTAAAATTAACAAGTCAGGAAATGACAGATGCTGGTGAAGATGTGGAGAAAGGGGAACCCTCCTACACTGTTGGTGGGAATGCAAGCTGGTGCAACCACTTTGGAAAACGGTATGGAGTTTCCTCAAAAAGTTGAAAATAGAGCTACCTTACAACCCAGCAGTTGCACTACTGGGTATTTACCCTAAAGATACAACGTAGTGATCCGAAGGGGCATGTGCACCCAAATGTTTGTAGCAGCAATGTCCACAATAGCCAAACTATGGAAAAAACCTAGATGTCCATCAACAGATGAATGGATAATGAAGAGGTGGTATATATACACAATGGAATACTATGCAGCCATCAAAAGAAATGAAATCTTGCCATTTGCGACGACGTGGATGGAACTAGAGGGTATCATGCTTAGTGAAATAAGTCAATTAGAGAAAGACAACTATCATATGATCTCCCTGATATGAGGAAGTGGAGATGCAACGTGGGGGTTTTGGGGTGTAGGAAAAGAATAAATGAAACAAGATGGGATCTGGAGGGAGACAAACCATAAGAGACTCTTACTGTCACAAAACTAACTGAGAGTGACTGGGTAGAGGGGGGTAGGGAGAAGTTGGTGGGGTTATGGACATTGGGAAGTGTATGTGAGTGCTGTGAAGTGTGTAAACCTGGTGATGCACAGACCTGTACCCCTGGGGCTAATAATACATTATATGTGTATTAAAATTTTACAAAAAAAGAATAGTACCCAGAATTAGAATCCCTATGGATCTTCCATCCAGATTGTCTAAAAGTTAACATTTATCATATCTGTTTGATAAACCCAACTCTTAATATATAGATATTAGAAATGCTTCAGGGTAAATTGAAGACAAGATATTGTATATACCCTGAAATATATCAATGTGTGTATTCTAAAAAAGACCATTTTCTTCCATAGTCACAATATAATTATCAATGTCAGGAAATTAATATCAATAAAATATTATCAAATAACCTATAGAACTCATTCAATTTCAGCAACTATCTCAACAAAAGAAAATCTCAGTGTATGCATTATATTTATTTGCAATATTTCTTTTATTTCTTGGATTTTTTTAAAGTAAAATCTCATGATTTTGTAGAATGTCCTCAAATTGGGTCTGTCTAAAGGTTCCCTATGATTAGATTCAACACATGCATTTTGGGACCAGAACATCATAGAAGTGATTTTTTTTTTCTTCTAAGTACAACATAAAATGAAGCACTGATGTCAGACTCTCCCACTGCTGGTGATCTTAATTTTGCTCATTTGCTTCAGGTAGTATCTATTGAATTCCTCCTTGTAAAGTCACTATTTTTGGCCTCTTAATTAATACATATCTTAGGGGGGTAGTGTGCCTGGGTGGCTTAGTCAGTTAAGTGTCCAACTTTGGCTCTCAACTCAGGTCATAATCTCGGGTCCTGAGATTGAGGCACTGCTGAGCATGAAGCCCGCTTGAGATAATCTCTCTCCCTCTCCCTCTAACCCCCCCCCACCTGCTCACACACATGTGTGCATGCATCCTGGCTTTCTCTAGAAAAAAAAAAAGGAAAAAAAATAACTATTTTGTGGGAACACAGGTTGAAGCTCTGTAAATATTCCAGTACTTTTCACGCTTTGATACCATTGGTTAGTAATACTTGATTTTTTAAAAGATTTTATTTATTTATTTGAGAGAGAGAGAGCCTATGCAAGCACGGGGAGGGGAAGAGGCAGAGGGAGAGAATCTCAAGCAGACTGCACAGAGCACAGAACCACACATGGGGCTCAATCTCATGACCCTGAGATCATGACCTGAGTTGAAACTAAGAGTGGGCAGCTCAATGACTGAACCACCAGGCACCCAGTATGAACTGATCTTTGACTGAATCAAGTATTATTATGAAGATTGACAAATGGTAAGTTTTGAAATTCCATCCCACTCACTGGCTAGCTTTCTACTGTTATAAGAGCTTTTCCTTCTTCTCCATGTATGTATGGATACATGTCTCTCTGTGTGTTTCTTTGTGAAAGTCATGAATTCTGATTTTATTCAGAGTTATAATGCTTACCTATCATTATTTAGGTGATAAAATGTTACCAGATTTGGCCTTAGTTAGTCACTTCATGTTGGTTCTTGTGTCCTTTTGACATATCCTTATTTCTCTGAGAACTTTATTTTATGGCACACACAAAAAAATATCTCTTCCTTGGAACTAGCCATTTCTCTAAGGAGCCCTCATTCCTATTAGTTGAGTATTTGGAAAGCAAGGTTTGGCCTGTAGTTAGGTCATTACTTTTAGGAACTCTCAGCAGACAGAGTTAAGAAAAAGACTTAAAACGCATGCATGCAGGCATCCACAACTATTTCTCTATCTACCTTTTAATCTCAGCATTTCTCATCCTCAAGATATTGCTATTTTGGATCAGATAATTATTTGATGGGAGAAGTGGGGGGAACAGCACTGTCCTCTGCATTCTAGAGTGTTTAGCATCACCCCTACCTCTTCACTGGATGCCAGTGGCATATCTCACCTCCCAAATGTGAAAACCAGAATGGCTGGAGCTTGGTTGAGGGAATTGATTTTAAGGGACACAAGAGAACTTTTCAAAATTATATCTAAATTATGGTGGTAGCTCTAAAGTTCTCAAAAGTTGACAAACTATACTTTTGGAGGTGAAATTTTTAAATATGAAAGTTATACAACCATAAACATGAGTTAAAACAAATCTCTGTAAGATAAAAAGAGCTACTGCTTTAATATCTAGATAAGTAACTTGAGGCTAAAAAAACAAACAAACAAAAAAAAAACAAAAAAACTAAATTGTCTGTTAAAAACCACCCGGGGGGGGGGGATGGCAGAGGCAGTGCTTCAGTCCAGATGACTAAACCCTCATCTGCAGCTTGTTCATGATATTACACGTTTTGATCTTATACAAACACATGTATGATCTTTCTTCATCAATAATGTAATATGAAAAGGATTTAGACTTGAATTGTTCCTTCCGCTGGAGTCATATTACATTCCTTAGACCGATAGGTAAAAATTTTAGCAAATCAGACTTTTAGATAAATATAAGAAACTACTTGAACAACGAGGCCTTCCAGAAACAGGCTGCTTACTGATAGTGACCAGGTAAAAGTCAACAGCCAGAGAAAGTAGAAGAGGGGAGGCGACTGAGGAGCTTGGTTACATGCACAGTGGCAGCAGCTTGTCTCTAACTGTCCAGTCATCACACTGCTTTATAAAGAGGTAAAAGACATGTATTGACCCTGATAATGTGAAGTATAACCCTAAGGTCTGTGAGTGTTGAAAAGATGAAAAAGACATAACCGCTACCTTGAAGTTACATATAATAAAAGAGTAGTCTATTACTGCAGAAAGTGATTGAACATGTGATGTTCTAAAAGCAAATACACGGCATAATAGAGTTAAAGATATTTCTTTATATAGCCCATATAAGGAAAAGTAAAGATGACTACCATCTCAATCAACAATATAAAACACTTGTGCAAACTGTGATAGAAATTAAGAAAAATCTACAGATAGTGTGTACTGATTAAAATTAAGCTAATTTAATTAACCAGAGATGGAATATAAAGCTTTTTTTCACTATATATCAATTTCAATTTAAATCTTTATGTTAGGGTGGTAGGAGTAGGTGGTTTGATACTTTTGAGTATGACTGTAAAGTATTTTCATTTTAAAGCCTGTAGGATAAAGAAATGCAGCTAATTACTATGTATATAAGGGCAGGCTAAATATCCAGTGGTCTGGAACACAATTAAGGCCCCTGAACTCAAGGACAGAATTCAGTTAAGATCATTTGAAATAACAGCATCCTCCCTCATAATTGTAAGATCAATGACTGACAAGATAATTAGTATATCTGGTAATCAAGGTAACAGCTTTTAGAGATTTAATTAGAGTATATTCTGTTGCTTGGAATACATGCCAAAAGTGTTAAACTATTCTGCTGTACTTAAAGATGATAGCTGAATCTTA